>NC_090935.1:148046324-148401324 GCF_040938575.1 Ambystoma mexicanum | reverse complement strand
CACGTTCCAGCATGCAACATATAATTTCAACTTAATCTTTTTAAATGTACTTTAAAGAAAACACGCAAAATTGCATTCCTCATTGAGATCATCCGGCTGCATGGAGTTAAGCTTTTCAATCCAGAAGGTTTCTTTCTGGTTTAAGAGTCTGTTAATTTCCACTCTCTGTCCTTGTGAAACTTCAAGTACATCCAAAATTTGGAATTTCATTTGCGCTATCTGGTGCTGGGCTTCTTTGAAATGTCTCGCTACCGGAGATTTGAGGTTGCCTGTACGAATATTCGAACGATGTTCGTTTCATCTGATTTTCGCTTTGCGAACAGTTTGTCCCACATAGAATTTGCCACATGGGCACTTAATGCTGTATATAATATTCGTGGTATCGCATGTTGCATATTTTTTCAAATAGATTTTACGACCTGTGTTTGGATGAAACACAACATCCCCCCTCTGAACCATGTTGCAATTTGAACAATTTAAACATGGATAAGTTCCCTTTTTCTTTGATCTTTGTCTTTATTCTTGAGCATCGCTACGTATGAGCATATCGTTAATGTTCTTACTTCTGGTGTAAGCAAACATTGGTGGAGTAGTGTAGAGATATCCCAATGTCCTGTCTTCTGATAAAAAATGCCAATGTTTCAAAATAATTTTCTTGGCTTTATTGCTTTCTATAGAATATTTAGTCACATAGATAAGAGGAGTTTCTTTAAATACCGGGGATTTTTCAAGGATCTCTTGTCTATCCATTGTTGCCACTTTAGAAATGGATTCATTGATCTCTTGTGTTGGATATCCTCTTTGTGAAAATCTCATTGCCATCTTCTGTATTTGTTTTCCACATTCTACTTCGTCTTGTACTATTTTCTTAACCCTTAGCATATGACTGTAAGGGAGACTAGTAAGGGTGTTCTGAGGGTGAAAGCTCAAACGATGTAGCAAATTGTTACGATCACTGGATTTACGATACAAAGTGGTAACAAGCTTGGAATCTCGATGTGACACGGTAACATCCAAAAAATTAACTTCCTTTTTACTGTGAGTTGTCGTAAATTGTATATGTGTGTCGATGGTGTTAAGAAATCCTGTAAATTGTATAAACTGTTCTTCACTTCCCTGCCAAATTCCGAATACATCGTCGATGTATCTTCCTCAATATTTAAGATGTTGTTTCCAAGTATCATGATTTAGGATGTGCTCTGTTTCGAATTTGTACATGAAGCTATTAGCATAACTTGGTGCCATTGTGGCTCCCATGGAGGTGCCACTTGTCTGCAAATAATATTGATCACGGTATCTGAAGTATGAGTTTTGTGAAATGAAATCCAAAAGAATCATTAAGAATTCTTTCGGTGCTTCTACCCCTCTGGTGTTTAATAGGAGCCATTCCACTGCTTCCTGTCCTTGGTTATGTGGAATTGAGGTGTATAAACTGCGTACATCTGCAGTGAATAAAATAATATTGTCGTTCGTGGATATGTTAGTAAGAATATTCAAAAAATGAGTAGTATCCTTGGTATTGTTATTTTGTATTATAGGTTGCAAAAAATAGTCCAAGTATGTTCCTAGAGGTTGTAGAATACTGTTGGTAGCTGATACGATAGGTCTGCCTGGTGGTTTTATTAGTGTTTTATGGATTTTCGGGATAGTGTAAAACACTGGTGTTCTTGGACTAGTAGTTGTTAAAAAACGTCTGGTCTTTTCTGTAATCCATTTATTGCTCTGTGCTAGGTCCAATATATATTCTAAGTTCTGTTTAATCTCATCAGTGGGATCTTTATCTATAGGTTGATATACTGATCTATCCATAAGTTGTTGTATGCACTCTTGGTGATAATCTTCAGTGTTTTGTATTACCATCGCTCCCCCTTTGTCAGCAGGTTTAAATGTGATGTTTTTGTTTGAAAATAATCTGCGAATAGTACTCAGATCTTGTTTGCTAAAGTTTCCATGTCGTGGTGGTTTATATGAAAGCTTCTTCAAATCAGTAGTAACCATTCTTTGGCACAGATCAATTATGGGATAGTTGACAGGAGGTATAAAGGTACTTTTAGGTTTGAATTCTTTGTACTCAATTTCTGATGCTGTAAGCTCTGTATTGTCTTCTTCAATTGTTGCAAAAAATGCTTTTAATCTGAGCTTTCTTGAAAATGTAAAGAGTTCCACTTTCTTTTCAAAAAGAGTAGAATGATATGTTGGGACAAAATCGAGTCCTTTCTGTAGTAGATCGTTTTCTTCCTTAGACAAATGATATTTAGACAAATTAACTACTAAGTTTTCCTGGGGATCAATCGTGTATGTGGACGCTGTTGATTTCTGTCTGCGTCCCCTCCTTGTCCTCTTCCGCGTTGGCCTCTGTCTAAAAAAGTACCTCTGAAGTTGGTGCCTCTTCCTGTTGGGCGTTTGTTGCCCGTACTTGTTCCTTCTCCTGCGTCTTGTCGTTCAGCGCTCGACAATTCTAGTCCACTTATGTCTGGATCCGATGAACTTGTTGAATTTCTTGGAGTTGATCTTTGGTTAAATTTGTTCATCTAGCTAAACCTCACATAACAATGTGACTCCCCCTCACAGAGAGTGCAACAGAGATGTAGAGAGAAAGAGAGTGCACTGCGAGAGCGAGAGAGCGAGAAGAGAGAGAGGCATATGATACACCGGGTACAGCTTGTGATTTTATATTCTACTCATTATATGGAAGATTGTTGCTTCTTGTAGCTGCCTCCTGCTTGAGACACTGGGCAGATTTCTTGTGCATGTGACCTGGGATTCTTGCCCCCAGACCCATATTACCTGAAGAACTCCTTACAAGTGCTGCTCTCCGATCAGCCTATGTAGACTTGATGGACATCCCCCACTGTGTACAGCATCTGTGATTATGAATACCCAGAGGTTTCTAAGCGCAGAGCCGGGGATCGAACCTGTGTTGCTCTGCTTCGTCTTGCTGCCAAGGTGAGCATGTTGCCCCTGAGCTATCCTCCCGAGACAAAGCAAGGTATAGTGAAGCCTGAGACTGCTCTTAATGTCCCCCGCCCACACCGTGTTAACACAAGGGAAATAGGGCCAAATGGTTTGTGACTGCCGGAATTATTAGCACTGCATGTAGGGTGGATCTTTGTGATATTAGTGAAAACGATAACACTGAACCACATCGAAAGTGATTCATGATTTTTTTTAAAGACACGAAATAACCTTCCTAACATCTTTTAGGACTGTTGCAATGATATAATCAAACATCAGTCCTAGAATATTTGGGGACAGTGTTGGATAGTGCCTTTAAAAAAAATATCGAATCACTTTCGATGTGATTCAGTGTTATGGTTTTCGTTAATATCACTGGATACCATTTAGGGTTGGCATGCGTAACTCTGGTCCTCGATGGCCGCAAGCAGGTGAGGATTACAGAATAGACGTGAGACACGTTTGCATTCACTGTATCCAAAGGGAGTTATTTGCATATTTCGTGATTATCCTGAAAACCTGCTAGGTTAGTGGCACACCGCTGACTTAGGGTAATGAGAAGCACTGCCAGGCAGACCCATTTCGATTAGCTGCAATTCTCAGAACCTGATTGCATAGTGAGAAAATAGAGTCTATTAGAGAGAGCTAGAGAAAGAGAGAGAGAGAGAGAGAGGGAGAGGGAAGGAGATGGCAGGAGACAGATAGGGGGTCAAGGGAGAGATCGTAAGAGACAAAAAGAGAGACACAGAGAGAAAGTAACATTGTCTGTGTGAGATAGTAAAACAAGCATTGGCACTGCCAACAGTTCAATCATTTGTGTTGGCAATGTGAAGAAACTTGACAGACACTGCTGTAGTGGTATTAACTGGCTATTGATGGTAGCATGTTCAAAATGGTGCGATTACCTGAGCATCTAATAGCAGTGCCTAGCAAACACCTAATACATATACATAAACCAAAACTGTTGGCTTTGTCAGTGCTTTGTCAGTGCTTGTTTTTAACAGGACTTTAGTGAAGGACACCATGGTGCTTATAAATCGATTGACGGAAGGCAGGCCTGGTTTAGACATTTCTATTCAACCAATAGCAGGTGTACAGCTTCTGTATTAAGCTTTTGAAAAACACTGAAAGGCACTTTGAGTGATACGTTTGATGGTAAGGCTTGAATGAAGCAAGCTCAAAGAGTTCCCATGAAGAGGCATTTTGGGCAGGGAGGGGCAGGAAGTGGTTGGGAATGGCTATAGGCAGTCAATGGGTGGGAAAATAAAGAAACACCTTCAAGCTTTGTGTCCTCCCACACATGCCATTCTAATGCGATAGTTTTGGCTTATAGGTGTCGCAAGCAGCAAATGGCCCAATCTAAAAAGAGCGGGTCAGACTTAGGAGTGGGTCATTAGGATAGACATCAACGGAAACAAGATCACTAAGTACACGCTGCTGCCCTGGACTCTTTAACATTGTCTAAACTGTTCTTGGTTTTGATGAGCTGTAATGAACCATCCAACCCGCTGCACTGCCAGAGAGTTAGATCATATCAAGCGATTCTCCTGGCACAACTATGTCACAATCCTACAGAGCTGCCGTACAACTACACAACTGCCTGAGTAGCACATTCTGCAAATCAGGGCGACTGAAAGTAACAGCCAGGAGTTCCACAAGTCCAAGCCTGATTGCCCAGAGTGATTGAAACCAATAGACATGCACCAAGAATGCCCAGGAGTCGCGAAGGCCCAATACCTGACCACACTGTGCCCCCTACCAACCCATAATATCCTTTCTACGTTTGTGTTTCCCCTTGAAAACTCTCGGATATCAACACACACCTGAAAGAGCTGTGTTCTTCCACAGCAAAGAGTGCCAGTGCGAAAAATAGCAAATGGGCTAAATCTATATTGTGTTGCACATGCTATTGTGACGTCATAATCTGAAGCCAGGGGTGCTGTACTGTGATATGTGCACTATAAGTATGTACTCATCTCAGACTTGCACATGCGCACATTGCATTTGAGTTGCATGAATGTGTTATGTTATTTGGGTGTATACCGTGCACCACTGCCGCCATCTTGATAGTCATAAAGAGAGGGGGACTGGGAAAATGAAGGATAGCTTTTCTGTTGTGCTGATGCATGCAGTTGAGAGGTACCCTGATCTCTGTGTGGGGGCCTGTTTCTAGGTGTCCTGTGTCAACAGCATAGAGGTATTTGTGTGGAGAGGGAAGGCTTGTGTTGCTGCGGTGCTAGGATGCTTTTGTCAGCAGGCTCAGCGCTGTGATATTGTAGAGGAGTAACGTTCTTTTTTTCTTTTATTCTGTTGGAAAGGTTAAGCAATGACAGTGTGTGAGTGGCTTAGTTGGCATGCATGTTCTGTGTGTGATCAAAGAGCTGGAGAAGGAAGGCACAAGGGAGTTTAGTGAAGGGCCTGGTTAGCAACTTGGAGCTGCCCTCCAGTGTCTCGGTGGGGTGCCCTTCGGCTAAACGTATTTCATTCTTTTCAATTCATTAATATCACTGGATACCTTTTTGAGCAGATGTCTTGAGGCAGCCTGGAGTGGGCTGGTATCCCTGGTAGTGGATGGTGTGCAATGAATTGAACTTTATGAAAACTATGGAAATAAAATGGGAAAAGTATGATTGGCACAAGGGGCACAAGGTTCGCCCTTGGGCGGAACTCCAGAGAGCACAACTGGGCAGAGCGCCACAGGTCTACTTGGGGATTGAGGAGTGCCGGGCTTGGCATAGCCAATGATCAGTGAGCTTCAGGTCGAGTGGTGCAAGCACAGAGGCACACTATGAGAAGTCGCTTGCTTGGTATATTGTATTTCTCTCTTTTCTGGGTTGTGAGGCCTGTGTTATGTTACGCGGCTTATATACAATGCCAAATCCCCACCATAGTGGCCTCAAAGCACGTAGAATAATCTGGGGTTTGGCTTATTGTGAGCCCCCTGCCCCCCCCGCACAGTATTTCCAGACCTTATTCTGCATGGAATAGGAGTAGCGAGACGTAATAGGATGGGGAAGCTAGAGAAATACCACTTATAGGGGGGGTGGGGTGATGTAGACAACCCCTCATATTTCATCATAGTGTAGATTGGACCCTTTTGTCTGCTATGACGAGACCCCGATCGATCCTCCTGGTGCAAAGAAATTGTGCTCAAAGTAACAACGAAGGTATGCTCAAAGTAACAACGAAGATGTGCTCAAAGTAACAACACAGATGTGCTCAAGGTAACAGCGAAGGTGTGCTCAAAGTAACAATGAAGGTGTGCTCAAAGTAACAACGAAGGTGTGCTCGAAGTAACAACAAAGATGTGCTCAGAGTAACAACGAAGATGTGCTCAAAGTAACAACGAAGATGTGCTCAAAGTAACAACGAAGATGTGCTCATGTTAAAAACGAAGAAGTGCTCAAAGTAACAACGAAGGTGCGCTCAAAGTACCAACGAAGGTGCGCTAAAAGTAACAACGAAGGTGCGCTCAAAGAAACAACGAAGGTGCGCTCAAAGAAACAACGAAGGTGCGCTCAAAGAAACAACGAAGGTGTGCTCAAAGTAATAAAGAAGGTGTGCTCAAAGTAACAACGAAGGTGTGCTCAAAGTAATAACGAAGGTGTGCTCAAAGTAACAACACAGATGTGCTCATGTTAACAATGAAGGTGTGCTCATGTTAACAATGAAGGTGTGCTCAAAGTAACAATGAAGATGTGCTCAAAGTAACAACAAAGATTTGCTCAAAGTAACAACGAAGATGTGCTCATGTTAACAACGAAGGTGTGCTAAAAGTAACAACGAAGGTGTGCTAAAAGTAACAACAAAGGTGTGCTCAAAGTAACAACGAAGATGTGCTCATGTTAACAATGAAGGTGTGCTCATGTTAACAATGAAGGTGTGCTCATGTTAACAATGAAGGTGTGCTCATGTTAACAATGAAGGTGTGCTCATGTTAACAATGAAGGTGTGCTCATGTTAACAATGACGGTGTGCTCATGTTAACAATGAAGGTGTGCTCAAAGTAACAACAAAGGTGTGCTCAAGGTAACAACGAAGGTGTGCTCAAAGTAACAACGAAGATGTACTCATGTTAACAACAAAGGTGTGCTCAAAGTAGCAACAAAGGAGTGCTCAAAGTAACAACAAAGGTGTGCTCAAGGTAACAACGAAGGTGTGCTCAAAGTAACAACGAAGGTGTGCTCAAAGTAACAACGAAGGTGTGCTCAAAGTAAGAACGAAGTTGTGCTCAAGGTAACAACAAAGGTGTGCTCAAAGTAACAACAAAGGTGTGCTCAAGGTAACAACAAAGGTGTGCTCAAAGTAACAACGAAGAGGTGCTCATGTTAACAACGAAGATGTGCTCATGTTAACAACAAAGGTGTGCTCAAAGTAACAACAAAGATTTGCTCAAAGTAACAACGAAGATGGGCTCATGTTAACAACGAAGGTGTGCTCAAAGTAACAATGAAGGTGTGCTCAAAGTTACAACGAAGGTGTGCTCAAAGTTACAACGAAGATGTGCTCATGTTAACAACAAAGGTGTGCTCAAAGTAACAACAAAGGTGTGCTCAAAGTAACAATCAAGGTGTGCTCAAAGTTACAACGAAGATGTGCTCATGTTAACAACAAAGGTGTGCTCAAAGTAACAACGAAGGTGTGCTCAAAGTAACAACGAAGGTGTGCTCAAAGTAACAACGAAGTTGTGCTTAAGGTAACAACGAAGGAGTGCTCAAAGTAACAACGAAGGTGTGCTCAAAGTAACAACAAAGGTATGCTCAAGGTAACAACGAAGGTGTGCACAAAGTAACAACGAAGGTGTGCTCAAAGTAACAACGAAGGTGTGCTCAAAGTAACAACGAAGGTGTGCTCACAGTAAGAACAGGATGCAGCTATAAGTCACAGGCCCTTTGGGTGTCCGCTACACTTAGCTTTGCAATGCAGACATCAAAAGGCAATTTGGGATAGTTTGGCTATTCGAGCTAAAAAAAAGCGAGGGGAGAAATAAGTCAAAGGTGCGAACGCATCTCATACCTTTGCATTACCCTGACATTTCCTGGAGGTAAATAAAGGCGAGTGGGAGACATAATTGCTTTTTTTTCTTCACTTTTATACATTTTTGCAGTGACATAATTGCCCAATAAAAGATGAAATAAGACATAGTTCTGAGACCCAGTCTTGTATTTTTGAGTTGCAGGCGCTTGAACAATAACATGGCTTTTCCTGGAAGCTTCCTGGGAACTGGTCCAGGCTTGCTGTATTTCAGCCAAGGGGGGCAATCGCAGATGCGATTATTATTTTTTTTCCTCCCCTCTATTGCATCCTTTGTGGGTTTGCAATTTCTTTCTGCTTCTGCTTCCTGTGCCCTTTCTTTCCCAATGATCTCAAAAGGTGGACTTCGGACTCCTGGAAACTCATTCCACTGCCCTGCCTCTAATGTCCAAATAGCAGCGATTATGTGTTAAGTAAACCATGACTCTCAGTATTCTTTGTAACACCGATTTCCAAAAGAGAATGCTACTTTAAAAAGAATCGCTGTACAAAATGCAAGAAGCGAAAATATATCCGAGTGTGCACGTCGAGCAGCGTTGGGAATCAGTAAATGTCAATGTAATGTCACAGTCCCTATGTCAGGATTGGATGATGCGTGTGATAGGTGCAGTGGCCAGGCTGACTCCATGTCTCCTCTCAGACTGAGCACTGCACCTGATATATTTCATACGTTTCTCTCGGGTATTATACGTAGTACAGCTCCGTATTGTCGACTGTTTTCCCGTTCTTTTCGCCCCCAGGATGTTTTGCTTATGCTAAGGTGTCTGCTGGGTGGCCCACTAGGGTACTGTGCAGCACTGTCTCCAGTGGCACCTGCTGGGAAGTGGGATCTGGGGCGCAGCAACTCGCATTCTGTGCCGATTGCCACGGATTCTCTGTCAGGCAGAGAGCACTGACTCCGGCGAGGGGCGCTCCATATCGTGGCGAATTCAATTCTCCCAGTGCCTGGCAGTGGCGGCAGCTGGTACATCTTTTCACTGTAGGAATGAAAAGATTTCTGATGCATTTGGCTGGCCCACCGAGGTAGTGCTCTCCCTACTAATGGAACGAAATAGTGTATTTTACAATACACCAATTGTGGAATAAGGGTGAAAAAGCCATACAATTCACAATCAGGTCCATAGCGTCTGCCATGAGCAAAAGAACAGATTCCTGGTTACAAACAGTAAACGGGAGCATCGTTAGAACATGGCCATGATGCCTGGACCCACAATATAAACAGTGTTGCCACTGTAAAACACACTCCCGTATTCCTTATGCCAGCATTGAACTGTAAAATGCACATCGTGATGCAGCATTGCCATGGAAAAATGCTTTTCTTGATATGTGTCCGGTATATGCCAACACTGTTACTGTAAAGCACATGTTCATAATGCCTTTATTCATAATATGAATTAGCATTTCAATGTAAAACACATTTCCATGATTACTGATATATTCCAGCATTGCCAGTGTACAATTAAATCTATGATTACCTTGCCCACAATATATACTAGTGCTGAGTCTTCATGGTGCACGTGTCTAAAATATAGTCCTGTACTGCCACTGTAAAGCTCATGGGTTATGAAAGTATGTTCTACTTGGCAATGCTACCTTATAATTAGGGCACACGCATCACAAACATGAGCCCACAATATAACTGGCACTATACAACACATTGTCATGATGTCTGTGCCCATAATACATTGCTGTTGACAATTTATGTTGGCTTTATTATGTAGCCAAAATGCAATACAATTAACAGCCTGAGATAAAATCACATTGGAATCTAAAGAAATTCAACGGAACAAAACTATGCCAAAATTGTGGAAGTCCCACTACTGAGACTGGAAATGACCAAACGACATGTGCATGTGGGTGGTTCTCACTCAAAAGGGTGTACAACCAGGTTTTACTTCACTGTACCTTTCACAGATGAGAAATATCCATTTACACCTCAGTCTGCTCCAACCCAGAAGGGCAGAGCGGCACGGAAATGCCAGGCAATTCACCTCTGAAGCAAAGGACGAACAGAAACCCAAGACGCGTGTTTCTGTCTAGTTGGGCATCATCAGGAAGGTGTGGCACTGGTGCTGTGCCTGTCTATGCACAGGAAGCAACGGGTCAAAGTCTGAATTACCCCTCAAACCTATGGTGAATCTCCAGGCATGTCAAATTTGAACTCATTTGCGAACCCCTCCACTGAGTACCAAAGAATCTGTTCTCTCTGATGCGTCTCAGAACACAACTGTATCCAAATAATAATGTATTGACAGCTCTGACATTCCTGTGTTAGATAAAAATGAGTTTACAGTCAGGGTGTGGAGATCATATTAGTTGGGAGGATGGAACAGATAAAGTAACAAAAACATGTGTTATTTTCCAGGAGTACAAAAAAAACTCAACAACTTACCATTGGCAAATATGCCTGACTCAAATAACGATGGTCCCAAGTGGGGCTTTTAACTTACATGATTTCTGCCTAAGGGAGGAGAGTAAATCGCAGATCATGAGCTAGTGAGAATCTAGTGTATTGAGACAAAGGTCATGCGCTAGTGAGAATCTAGTGTTTTGCGACGGAGATCATGAGCTAGTGAGAATCTAGTGTAATGCGCAGTCATCATGAGCGAGTGAGAATCTAGTGTATTGAGATAAAGGTCATGAGCTAGTGAGAATCTAGTGTATTGCGACAGTGATCATGAGCTAGTGAGAATCTAGTGTATTGTGACAAAGATCATGAGCTAGTAAAAATCTAGTGTATTGCGACAGAGATCATGAGCTAGTGATAAGCTTGTCTATTGAGACAGAGAGAGGCACAGTGTAGAGTTCAAAGCCACCAATGTCAGTCCAGCATCTCTTACCAGGTTTCTTAATGAAAGGGTTCTCTTCCTCTCAATGCTCACATTAACATCTCCATGGCAGCCAATGAGACATCTCTGCCTGCCAAGTCTCAATCAATCGCCTTGTTTTAACTTCCATAGACTCAAATTTATCATTTTGCCCACCACAAGTGCCTTTTCGACCAACAACCTCATCAAGTTCTGCTGTCTTAACTATGACTATGTTAAACAAACAGACAAAGGTGATGGTCTGAGGTCTATAGTAAGGACTAAATTAATGTTCCCATGCTTTTCCACAGAAATGAATGAATGAATGAATGAATGAATGAATGAATGAATGAATGAATGAATGAGCTGCTCAGGACCTTCTTGATATCAATATGCCTCTTAGACACAAATGTGAGCATCTTGGGAACCATATCCAGTGTAACAGGTACCCTCCAGTATACAAAAGTGCAATCCCTGACTCTGAAAAGGAACTGGGCTAGACAAAATAAACACAGAAACGTATTCCCACCAGGAATGATTACCTATACCCTAATTATGTATATGCTCTTCTAAATACATGTACTATATCCCATGAAGAATATTGCTAAACAACCCTCTTCATCCTGCATCATCAAGATGGTCGACAACATATATAATGCATATCTCTTTAGACTTTAGATAGCGGTCAATGGACAGAAAAAAGCAATAATATTACAAAATGTGATTTTAATAGTATTTTTTCAGAGAAAAATATTAATTAAACAGAATGCAACACATATCAAGACACACACACAAAGTCTATAACACATAATAAACGTGTGAAACAAGCAATAAAAAGAGTGGAAACAATGGCCATATAAGGTCAGCTTAAACAAAGGTCACTATTGATGAATAACAGAGACCAACTGCTCCTAACCTGAAGGAGGTCTATGAATACACTATGCATGGCAAGGTGGGTGGCAGAGTTAGAGTAGCTACAGAGGAAATGTTGGTCTGGAGAAAGGTAGCATCATCGCATTTCTTTTAGGGCTCTCTTCTTTTTTCCTGTCCCCTCCATTTCCTGCAAGGCAAGGTACACTGGGTGTTATGTCAGGAGCCAAAGAGCATTTGTTACCTCAACAGGAATGAGTACCCTTACAGAAAGCTTGCTTTAACCCAATGTGCTGGGGCAATTTGCTTTTAAGAGGAGATGGGAACACTTATTCTAAGAATTATCTCTGGCCTTGCAAAGGGACAGGAAATATTCATCTGGACCTCTTTTGGGATTATAATCTATCCAAATTCTCCAACAGGGAGATGAAGACAGAAGACATCCAGGTTAGAGGAGAGCTATGTCCTCTAACCATCCAAAGGGAATAATGAGGTTGACTGCTATTGGACCAAGGCCACTATACTGGCTGGACTGGAACCCTGGAGTGGAAGTGAAGAAGGGCACAAATTGTCCTGAAGCCCCTGGATTGGGGCTTCCTAGCAACCGCATAACCAAGGAAGTGACACTTGGCTCTTTCTCCATTTCCAAACCACATCGACACTGGTTTGGGCACCTTTGACACTGTGGTAACCTGCAGAGTCCACCTCGACCCCAATGCTGTACCATCTCCAGACCTGTGAGTTTGCCTCATGCCAACACTCCACCAGACCAGTCAAGACGTCTAACATCCCCAACACGACAACACTGCATGATCTTCCTCGAGCTTTAGCAGAACGCAAACCACTCCTCGACTTGACAACAGTCCCGTGCAGGAAGCATCCAGATTCCTGCATCGATGCTGAAAAAGCCTGTCTTGATGACTTTGAGCCCCTAAGGCAAGGAAAAGGTAATATGCAAAATCCTGTCCACCTTGGCCGCTTTGGGGTCCATAGTTAATTTTAAACCCTGCTTCACTACATTGTTGGGCCTAAGTGTAATTGTGAACATAGACATTGTGCTAATAACGTACCTGCGCACCTCTGCTCATCCACCCTGCGTGCCTTTACAATAGGATGCATTTTAGGTATTTTCCTTACACAAGGGTTGTTTTGCTATTGTCTTTAGGTAGTTTAATTTCGTTTTATTCTTTGATGAAAAGGTTATAGTTTTATAGACCCTTGATTGGCCTTTTTTTTAATTTGGTCTACTGTACTTAAATTATACGGGTTGCTACTGCTGTCACCTCACACCCCTCCTCAGGGGAGGGCTGGCATCTTTTGGCCCTGGGGGAAAGACAATTCAATGGCCTATTTGCAGACCAGCAGAAGCCCTCACCCACAGCCATGGACAGCAGTGCATGCAGCCCCTCGTCCCCCGAACACCGAGCACTGTCTCCAAACCACCATTAAAACGGCAGATATGATATTAAAATATACTTGTCAATTAAAACATATGGAAAACAGCAATCTAGTGCTGTTAAAACTAGCAATTGATTTTTTAATAGAAAATAAGAACTCTTAAACAAATCAACAAATAGAGATCCCTGTAATCCAATACATAAAACAAACACGAATGTGAAAATCAAATGTAAAATTCACACAACAGATAAACAGCAATACTTCCTTCTTGTCAGTATCAATTGAGCAGCATTGGTGCAGTACATTTCCATCTAAAAAATAAAAGGAGGCATACTATATTTATATAATATTTATAAAAACCTTTAAATCAAAATATTTGTTCACACGGTTAACAGAGCCCTCATCAAAGGAGCACTTGCGCGCACAATTTCTAGCACATCTGTAAACTGGACAAGTTCCAGAGGATCTCACTCTAATGACATGATCATTCGTGCATCGAGTAGGTCTTGTACCAGTGAGCCCTAAATTGGGTCTTTATGAGTTTTAGTTTGTTAAATGCCCGCTCACATGCAAAGTGTGTAAAAGATGGAGTCATCAGATATGCATACACTGGAGAAAGGTTTTCATAAGCTGCTGGGCAAAGATTATATTCCAGCAGCAAGTTGTGACAGCAAATGAAACATGTTTTAGATGACTTGCAGTTTGCTTGCTGCTGCATGCCATCCTGCTTATAGGAACCCCTTTTATCATTATTATCATCATCATCATCATCAAGAAAATAGTTTCTCTATTTTGCTCTCTTAGCTCATCTGTAAGATTTGGGAAAAAGTTGGCAAAACTCACTAGTTCAGTTTTCAGAGAGCATTTGTCCACTTTTGCCAACTTAGAAATTCCCTTTAGAGTACCTTCCTTTGGCACTTTTGGATCTTTCCGGATGGTCTTAAAAGCACTTGAATGCAGGTATTGCTAATCAAGAACCAGCTGCTTATTTTCCGAAAATCTCTGTCAGGCTTAAGAGGATTTGATCAAGAATTGGTCTAAATACATCAACTCAAAAACGCTGGTTTTCATTGATAGGCGATTCATCAAGTGAGGACTCTGCAGCCATGTATTTTCCTTGCAACCCATCTCACTGGAAGCTCACTTTCCACTTCCATGGACTTCACAACATCATTTTCAGACATCAGATCATTCATTTTTGTTTCAAATTGTTTAGCTTTTTTCTTCTATAAGATGCAACTCAATTCTATTCAGTTGGCCAACTGCACTTTCCAACATTCTCCTCGCCACCGTAAAGTCAATGCCACTGATTTGCAGATACTTTGAAACTGAGCCAATAACATCAACAATAGACCGGAATTTTCCTTTTTCTTTTTCTTTATTTTTTATACTTGATTTAACTGTATTTTACCAGTTTTTACAAGTTTGGTTGCTTTTAATTGCTGTTGTTGATTCTTTGCTGCTTCTTTTTTCTGTCTTTGAGTCTTTGTCTTTGTTTCTTACATCCATTGTTTAGTTCTGTGTTAGATTTAGCTCTTAGTCGCGCTCTAAAACAGTGTTCAATGTTACCAGTGGTTGATTATGTGTTGTCCAACTCCAGACTCCCCAGATAGTTGCCTACTGCAATAACTGTGTAAAGCAAAAGTGAATCCAGGACTCAGCGCCATCAAATATATGCTTGTTTAATTGTGTTGTATTGTCACACATTCAAAAACGGAAAGAGCCCATAAACGATAACATGTTTCGGCTATGCTAAGCCTTTTTCAAATCTGGGCCATAGTAGTATGAGACAAATCCACAAGACTATTGTCACTGTAGCGAAATTTCACCGACGCGTGTGACTGCCTGTTCGCAGAGTGAAGGTAAGCCAGAATTCTGTTCTGGGGATCTTACCCTGTTACTACTACAGTGACAATAGTCTTGTGGATTTGTCTCATACTACTATGGCCCAGATTTGAGGCCCAGAGTCTTTATCTCCAAAGAACTAAGGGCCTTTTCCTTTGCCCACCATCTTATTTCTCAAATTATATTGTAATCGCAGCACATTTTTACTGCCCTTTTCTCTGATCAAGTTGATCTTTCCAAATATTTGTTCTCTTGTGAGCATAAATGCTGCTAAACGATTTAGGAGACCAAAGAAATGTTTTTCCACCAATACTTCACAGCATCAGAGACACCTAGAATAAGGATATGACTGCAGCACCAAATGTAGACAGCATCAGGCACTACTTTGACAATCTGTGCTCTGTGAGAAACCTGATGATGTTCTCCCACCTACTCCCCTGGGATCCCCTAGTCAGGTGGCCAGGAAAGAGCCATCGCTGTTGGATCCCGATCCTGGGGGTGGACAACGAGCAGGGATCACTTGAGTGGAGGGTCACGGGGGATTGGGAGGAGAACATCTAAGGGGTGAGACATGGTATTCCCCCTTTTCCCACTCCACCGCAAAACCCTTTCCCTCAGCTTTCATGGGGTATTTCCAAACCCATACAATCACCCGCTCCCTATTTCCAACAAATACTGGGACAAGGAAGAGGTACCCGGGAGTAGTGAAGATTTCCCATAGAAATAACACGGGAAGTATGAGGGAAACCTGCTATAGAAAGAACTTACGTTGTCCCATTGATAGAGTCAGGCCTTTAAAAAATTATCACTCATACCTGACTCCACTTGACTGCTTTTCCAGCTATTAAAGGTGTGGTTCTACACAGGTTTTTGAGTAAACTGAGGACGTTGTTTGGACCAGAGAAGCCACGGAGAAGAGAGCAGCAGGATCGATGGCCCAGAGGAGAACAGAGTGCAGAGATGCTGGCCCGGTAGTTCTGATGGACGTCAGCATGTCTAGGGAGCCATGAAAGAGGAATGATAAGAGAAAGTAAGAGAAAGCAAGCAAAAAGCAGAGTGCACAGGGGGCGTGAAGTGAAAGAAATTTAAATAAAGAGGGCGCAAGTGACCCCAAGCGAGAGAAGGGTGTAAACGACCTAGGAAAAGTGGAAAGAGATTGCAAGTGTGCACAGGAAAGCTAGAAAAGGTGCCAGTGGGCACAGAGAAGGTAAAGAGAATGCAAGTGTGCAGGAGAAACCAGGAGAAAGTGCCAGGGGGCACACAAAGGACAAAGAAGGTGCAAGTGTGAACAGATAAAGTTGAAGAAGTTGCCAGTGGACACAAGAAGGAGAAGAAAGTGTTCAGGAGAAGGCAAGAAAGGTGTCAGTAGTCACAAGCAAGAAGGTAAGGAAACAGAGAAAGGTTTAATCGTGGAGTGGTTGTGCTTGGGAGGAGCAAAGAACCGGGTGTTTTCAAAAGTCTCTGATGCTACCCCATTATGTGCTTGCATAATAGACTGTCACTTAAGGGGTTAAAGAACTGTATATGATAGAAAATTAGCTGTTATCATCAACTTGCTCTCCTATCCTGCTGGATGCCATTTGTAAATTTGCCAAGTCCTCCTTTAGAGAGAATTTGGTGTCTCATGATCTAAAAGAGGCATGGACCACTCCCATCCTCAAAAAGCTAGGTCTACCAGCAGATATACCTTTAAATTACAGACCTATTACTAATACCCGTTCATGCTTTAAATCTTGGATCGGGTGGCGTATGTCCAAATTTCGGCATATCTTAATAAGTACCCTATTCTCAAGAGCCATCAATCTGGTGCAGGCCACGATTCGGGACAGAAATCGCGCTGCTTGAACTAAAAGCTAGATTGCTGGAGCGGGAGGATAATGGAGCTGCGTCTATTGATGCTGCTGGATTTGTCGGCGGCCTTCGAACTGGTGGATCATTCCATTATGGTCACCAGGTTGAGGGAAGTTGCTAATTTTTCTAGTGCATCATCTGATTGGGTCTCCTCATTTTTGAGTAATCGGGACTGCACAGTCTACTATGAGGAGGCAGAGGCCTTGCCTATAGACCTGAAATTTGGCATACCTTAGGGCTCATGTATTTTACCCTGTCTCTACAAAATCTTTACGATACCCTTCTTTGCTCTTTTAGACAAAGTGGGGTGGTGTTCACAAATTATGCGGATGGCACGTAGTGCGTCATCCCCATTACTGGTGTATATGATGTTGATGAAGGGCAGTTGAATAAAATGTACTCTCTTATAGAACGCTGGATGGTTCAAAACGCCCTGGCTTTGAACAGAGAAAAGACAGATCTCGTCCCCACCATTCTGTGACCCCTAACATAGTACCCTGTAGTGATCGTTTATGCTTACACTGCACTGTGTTCTGTATTGTGAATGATTTTTTCTCTTTACTAGCCGCATGTCGCTTACGTACCACCTGCATATTCACCCTGTCTGTCATATTTCTAGCCTTTAAGCATTATGCTCAACAGCAGCAGACTTGCTGTCCTAGACTCCTTCCACTACTGAACAGTGCCAGCCACCTACCCGTGACTTTCCATAGCCTTGCAACGGTATTAGCAGTTATAACGTTTGCCTAGCCCTAGGGAAAGCCAGTCTATTATTTGCCCTCATTGAACTAGCCTAACAAAACTATTCAGACCTTCAGGTCATAGACACTTAAACTTATTAAATTGCCTGACTTTCATATGACATGTACTCTCATTGTGTATTATAACTGAGTCATATTAGCATTGAGTCATTGGGGGTCATTCCGAGTTTGGAGGCAGCCATGGTGCTACATGGCTACTAGCACCATGGCTGCCTCCAAACCCAGGTCCGGGTCCGGTGTGGCTGAATGGGGACTTACCGGGTCATTCCAACCTTGGAGGAACCGGCAAGTCCCCATTCGGTAAGTCCCCATTCAGTAAACCATTCCCATTTGGGGTAGGTGCTAATTATGGGCCCACAAACAGCAGGTCCCTAATTAGCGCCCTGGTCCCTTAACGGGACCCGAAAGGACGTGTGGTCAGACCACACGTCCTTTGTGGGTTCCGCTAAGTGACCTCAGAATAGGGCGGTAAGGGTTTACCGGGACCGGTATCCTTACCAGTGCCGGTAAACTCTTACCACCCAACTTTGAATGAGGCCCATTATTGCTATCTGTCGCAGCTGCCGATTTTGCTGCTACCTGTAACCTTACCTGTTGTTTTTTACCTAACCAACTATGCGTTGGCTCATTCACATGCTAGGATCTCTTCTGTCCTTTGTAACTTCAGGAATCAATGCTACTGTGCTCCTCCATCTATTATCACACACTGGGTCATTCCGAGGTTGGAGGTAAGGAATTACCGGCACCGGTAAGGGTGCTGATGCCAGTAATCCCTTACCTCCGTATTCCGAGGTCCCTTTGAGGGTCCTTCCTTACCTCCTGCTTTTAGCAGGAATAAAGTACGGGACCCGCAAAGGTACTTCGGATGTAATTACGGTACCGTAATTTACAGTGCCGTAATTACCTCCTTCCCCATTCCCATTGAGCCCTATGGGGCAGAAATGGGAATGGGGAAGGGCAAAAGGTGAATGGGGAATTACCGGTCCCTCCAACCCTGGAATGGACTGGTAATTACTCCATTCACCATGCCGGATTTGGGACGGTTTCGGAGGCAACCATGGAGCTAATTACTCCATGGTTAGCTCCAAACCCGGAATGAGGCCCACTGAAACCCTATCTGGTAATAACTACTTTGTTTACTTTCCCTCTTCCACACTTGATCACCCCATATGTACCATACACAGCCCTGCATCGAATAGCCCCGATTCCAAGCACATCATGCACAGCATTAACCCATACCTGGACTCACCTGCACTCTGGCTTGAACATTTTTCACGCAAACCTACACTTAACCAGCCCTGCTCAATCACTCTTAGAAACTACAGGCTTGGCTCTAGAACCACTAAAAAAACTTGCCACTCCTACGTCACTGTAACAAAAACCACACCACCGACTGTCACCACCACTGGCACTGACGACAACAACAGCCCTTGCAAAAATGCACCACCTACCCAGACCTCTAGCCTCCTAGCAGGAAAAGTCATTGCTCTTAAAGGGGCCCTGGTCAACGCCAGATCACACCCAGCTCATGCCCTTGATATTGCTGACTTTATCACTAATGAGGACCTAAACTTCCTAGCCGTTACTGAAACCTGGCTTCACGCAGCCTCAGGACCCTCCCTTGCCTTAGCAATACCGGACAACCATTATCAGAAGTGACAGAGATTCCAACCAGTCCAAAGGCGGAGGAGTAGCCTTCATTTTCAAAAACACCCTTGAGCTCAGACAAATCCCAAACAACCAGCTTCCTTCAGGAGAATCACTATCAGTTAAACTAGAATTATCTCTAACCAAACTGCAATAGTGCATCTAATTTACCGACCGCCTGGTCCCACCTCATCTTTCATTGAGGATATATCTACCCTCCTCACTGTCAATACCAAGCCCAATTCTAAACTAATACTTCTAGGGGACCTTAACCTCGGGTTCCAAGACCCCAATGATACCAAAGCCCTCGAACTGGGTAGCTCACTGTCTGACCTAGGATTTATCCATCACATACATGAACCTACACATTCTAAAGGGAGAACCCTCGACTGGCTTGCTGACTCTAACTGTAGTATCAACTTGACAGCGGTTACCCCCTGCTTTTGGTCAGACCATCACAAGATAACCTTCTCAATCAAAGCCACCTCACCGAACATCAAACCTAGCATTGCATCCTCCATTCAAACCCGCAATGACATTACCGAGGAGAAACTACTACCTCTCATCCTCCCCCTTCTTAACAAAGCGGCAACCCACTGTTCTGATCCTACAGTCCTTGTTGATACTTACAACCAAACCATTTTAAAAGCGTTAAATCACATAGCTCCACTAAAATTACGCAAATCCAAACAGCACACACATCTCAACTCTTGGTTTACACCTCAGCTGAGAGATCTTCACAAAGCCAAAAGAAGGGCAGAATCGCTATGGAAAAGCCATCCTACAGATTTAAACAAAAACTCACTAATCTTGGCATCAGTCAACTAGAAGGAAGCTATCATCGCAGCAAAAAAAGAAACCTACAATAAACGGATTCTGCAGGCAGAATCCAATACCAACGAGCTCTTTAAGATCCTTAAAGAACTTGAATCCCCCCATTACCCCCACAGATAAGTGCAATACCAACTCTGTCTGGTGCTCTAGCATACAAAAAGCACTTATGGACAAAATCGCAACCTTGAAAATTAAAATCAACAACAAAAAATGGCATCTGATGACAGGCCCCCTCTCGCCTTTACCTACCCTCAGCCCGCCAGCACCTATGCATTCTTGTAAACCTTTCAGCTTCTCGCCCTTAAATACATGGGAAGTGGAAAATATCATAAAAAAATTAAAACCTTCTTACTGTCAAGGAGACTCTTGTCCAGCCCCTATCATCAAGGAAGCTGCCCATGACTTAGCCCCTTTCATCACCTCCTTCATCAACGCTTCCTTTAAAACCGGCACAGTACCTGACCATCTCAAGGATGCCTGGGTCATCCCCCTCATAAAGAAAAACCTACATTAGACCCTAGCAACCCATCCAACTATAGAACAATCACCACAGTGCCTTTCCTCCTGAAAATCTTAGACCGCGCAGCCTATTTACAAATTCAGGACTACCTCGAGATTAATAAACTACTTGGCCTTCGACAATGAGGCTTCCTCCCAAAATATGGCACTGAGACAGCCCTCCTAGATCTTAAAACACAAATTCAGGACATCAAAGACAAAGGCAAGTTAGCTCTTTTACTATTACTTCACCTTTCCGCAGGGTTCGACTTGGTCGATCACCAAATTCTCTGTCACCACCTTAAAACTGCGGCCTTAAAACTGAGGCCCACTTCTCAGATGAGGCCTCATCCTAGATCAAATCATACCTCGCGTTTTCTCCCCGACCACATCATCTGATCCCTCACCTGTCACTTGTGGGGTCCCGCAATGGTCCTGTGTGTCTCCAACATTATATAATGTGTTTACCAAACCATTATTCGATATCCTTGACTATCTGGGTGTTACCTACACCAACTATGCGGACGACACCCAGATACTCATTCCTATAATGGGGGACTACTCCACTGTCCTCAAGGCTCTTAACAATGTCTATTCAGTCACCCAAGCCTGGATGGCTTGTCACGGCCTGTGTTTAAAGGATGATAAGACCGAGTTACTTTTCCTAGGTTCCCACACACATCTCAACAAACTGGATCCTGCCTTCAAAGCCTTTATCATCGACAGTTATGTTATTAAGGTCTCCAACAATACCAAAACTTTAGGTTTCCATTTAAACTCTACCCTATCTCTGGCTAAACAAATCAACTCAGTAGTTTCAGCCTCAGCATACACTTGTACACTTGTAACAGCCTGTAGACCCTTAATCTCCACTCCCAACCGCATCATTCTGGCCAGAAGCCTTGTAATGGCCATAATTGGCTATTGCAATGCGCTCTATCTCAGAACCAGCCAAAAGAACTTAAATAAGCTCCAAGTAACAAAAAACAATGCCATCAGAGTGGCCCTTAATATCCCTGTGGCGAGTAGACTATCGCTCAAAGCACCTGCACTCACACACAAGTGCAGAGCCAAACAAGCCCCCGAATACCTGTCCAACTGCTTTACTGCCCACACAGCCATACGCCCACTCAGATCTGCACACGCACACTCACTCACCATACCCAGATTCAAAGCACAAACCGCTGGTGGTTCTAACTTCCCTGTACTTGCCTCCAAACTCTGGAACTCACTCCCTAATTCACTTAGGTCACCACCTTTAAGAAATCGGCCAAACTCTGGCTAACGGAGCAAGACAAAGTCAATGCCCCTTAGCCAGGCCCTTCACACTAGATATACGAAATCTAGTCGGCACTCTCTAGACCCTATTGCAACACAAACAAGTCCCAGTTTCACTGCGCCAAGTATAGGGAAATAAATTTAAGCTGAAGGGACAATGCCCAAAAAGTACTCATTGGGCCTCATTACACGGTAGGCGGTGAGCCATGGCGCTATTAGTGCCATGGCTCATGCCGGTAAAATACCGGCACCGCCTTGGCGGAAAGGGGATTTACCGCCCCATTCCAAGGTTGGTGGGGCGGTAAATCCCCCTTCCGCCATTGCCCTTCCCCATTCTCATTTCTTCCCCATAGGGCTCTATGGGAATGGGGAAGGCGCTAATTACGGCACCGCAATTTTGCGGTGCCGTAATTAGCTCCGAGGTTCCTTAGCGGGTTGGTTTTTAACGCCTGCAAAAAGCAGGCGTTAAAACACCAACCCGCTAAGGGACCTCGTAGTAAGGCGGTAATGGTTAACGGCCACCGTTACCATTAACGGTGGCCGTTAACCATTACCGCCATCCGTGTAATGAGGCCCATTGTCCCTTCAGCTTAAATTTCAGGCTCTATCCCTATAAAGCCTCAGATGAAGAGCCATGGAAGGCTCGAAACATGTGTTAGGGTGTTGCTTGTAATAAACCTTGGACTTTAAAGGCTGTTCTTTCATCCAAATCACTTGGACTCCCGATTTTTATTTTGCTATACTTGGCGCAGTGAAACTGGGACTTGTTTGTGTTGCAATTGTACTTACCTCAGTGGAATTATACTGGCAGTATACCCACACTACCCAGATACCTGCAGCCTTGACCCTCTTTGTCTAATGTATACTTACAAGCACTGTGGATGGTGACTTTTTCTGCCAATTTGTTCTTTCCTTACTCTCTAGACCCTACTTGTAGACTTTCCTAGATATTGACGTCCATCATTATGTTCTTCCATGTGTCTATTTTGCCTGCTTCTATTCTTAATGTACCACTTTCATTTGTAACGTGTACCCCATGCTCTCTACTTGGAGGTTGTCTCATGTAACCTTGTAAGAGAGTAAGAAATGCGCACAGATGCCCCTGGGCCTGGTGCGCTATATAAATAAAATAAATACAAATACAAATATAAATACAGAGCTTCTTGTTGTTGGCACTCCTAACATGATTAAGAAATTGGGTCCAGCGTATGAGAGCTGTCTATTTGAGGACACAAGAATAATGGTCCAAAAGAAGGTTAAGACTTTGGGTGTTGGTTTTGACCAACATCTAAATATGAAGGCTCATGTGAGTAGCGTGGTGTCTTCCTCGGTTTATTATATGAAGCTTTTGACCCATCTTCATCCTTTTATTACCTAGATGAACACAGCGACCATTGCACAGGCTATTTTGGGTGCAAAAATCGATTATTGCAGTAGTTTATTGGATGGCATCAACAAAGCTGAGATTAATCGACTGCAGTTAATACAGAATTGTCCAGTGTGTGCAGTGCTGAGAATTGCCTGGAGAGATCACATCTCAGAGGCTAGACGTGGCTTGCTTTGGGTACCAGTGGAATCGAGGTTTATGTTCCACCTACTGGTAAGTCTTCAGAAATGTCGGCTAGGTAAAATGCCCGCATATCTTCAGGATCTACTGAAATAAAAAAGTTACACGAGAACTTTGAGATCCAGCAATCTGGACCAGTTGATTCTCCTCAGATGTAGTACGGTCAAAGCCACTAAGGGAGCCTTTCAGAATGTAGCCCCTAGAGCAAGGAATAGCCTGTCTCCGGAACTCAGGAGTATTAAGTCGACTGAAGTTTTTAAAAAGAAATTTACAAAGTGTTTATTTGCTTAATCCTAGGCTTGTTCTCTACCATGTTCGCTTGTCCTAGGACTCTGATTCGTTGTTGGTTTTCTGTTGTAGTGCCCTCAAGCCTACGGGTGCATGGTTTGCACATTACAAATTTTTTAAAGTAAAAGTACAGTAGAGGTTACATCCTGACAAATTGAACCAGTGGTTTGAAACGTAAGAGGGGCCTAAACTTGGGAAAGGGAACTCTGAGAGGCCCAAAAGCTGAACTGGTATTTGAACTTTGAAGAGGCCTAAGCTTGGTTAAGGGAACCTTAAGAGGCCTGTCAAAAGGAAATCTTTTTTATTGGGTGTTACTGAAGGAATTGAAGCTTGGGAGAAGGACCCCCAAGACATTAAGAACATTGAAATTGTTTGAACTATAAATGTCCAATGAACAGTCTTTTTTGAGTAAGCGTGATCTTTTGAAGCTGGCCAACCTACAATGGGTGAGAAGATCTCCTGAAACCAATCCTGGTTTCATATTGTTCTTGAACCACTACTTTTTACTTTTATAAGACTTCCTAACACATGTTTGTCAAAGAGTGAGAGCAAGCATAGGTTTAGACAGAGACACATTTTTATTTTGGACTTCTAGACTTCGACGGCCCTTAGAAACATCAGTTAAGGGAACCATCCCTTTTATTTTAGGGCCAGTTAGACATTACACCAACCCAAGACCTTTAGTAAAATAAAAGTTTTGAAATTATTATCTTTGATTCTGTGTCCCTCTTGATACGAGGCCTGTCAAGCAGCACGTAAACCCACATATGCACTTCTCATATTTGCTGCAACATCAAAAAACTCTCCTGAAATTTCTTTGTAATCCAAGCCACAGACTTCAAAACTGAACACAAGCAGTTCATTGAATCTTCCTCCTGGTGCCTCTTTTACAGGGAGAACGGAGATGAGCCATTCCATGATTGATTCATCTTTAAAACATCAAATGACGATTTTAGCTTGGTCGACAACTCCTACATCTTGTGCAGAATCAATTTGGACAGAATCTTTTTCCCTCTTTTTCAGACACTGAACTATTGCCATAAAACCTTCTTTACAGTTGTATATGACAAAGATGTGACAAGAGAGCCATGCCCTGCCTCAGTTGCCTGTCCATCCATTAATCTTCTGTCTTGGGAAGGTTTTTTTTCTTTCTTCAGTTTCTTGAATACACATTTGAAGATGGTTTTTAAGTGGTACATCATACTGTGAAAGAAGTAAGACCATTATTTGAAAACTTCCATGGTTATTTGCACTCTTATTTAAAATGTACAATGATTCATTAGTCCCGTGAGCACAAAATGACAACCCTTGTTTCCCAATCAGTATCACAATAAAATTTGCCTTCCATAACTTCAATGTTTTGAGGTACCTTCTTTTCCTTTGAAGCATGAGCCTAGTTTATTTATGTGTTTATTTATTGGTGTCTTCTTAGGCGCTTATACAATAAGAAAAACTGTTTCAAAGCGTCCACAGGGCAACAGGGTGGGGACAGGGAGACCATGAATTACAACAAAGATAAATAATTGAATTAATAGTACAAACAAATCAGAAGAATATTAGGGCAGGGAGACAAACCTACTATGCCTTGTGAGTGTTCAGAACTTGGGAGTGCAGAAGGGAGGGGGGTATGGGATAGGTGCGGTGGTGCTCATGGAGAAGTGCTCAGGGTGAAGTGGTAAGAGGAGAAAAAACATAAGTGCAACCTCCAGTGAGGAGGGTGAGCCTAACAAAGGTCAGTAAATAGGCAATGGCTGGGATGAGAGATGTGGTGTGGTGAGGGCCCTGAGGATGCCTGTGGGCCATGCACATCAGTCACGCTACTGTATGGTTAGCAAAGAGTGGAGGAGAAGGCAGAGGTAAAGAGTAAGGTCTTGAGGCTTTTCCTGAACTTAATGACGTCCTGCTCAAGACACACGGGGAGAGGGAGGCTATTCTACAGAAGGGAGCCCGCAGAGGAAATCGATCAACTACTCGCTCTCTGTTTAGCAAACTGCTTCACATGCAAGGAGTTGGTACCAGAGGAATACTCTAGAAGAGGAGTATTTGGTCAGAGAGAGTTGGAGATAGAGTCAACCCCAGCCCCAGATAGTCTTGTGGATGATACAGAGGGATTTGAATTTAATCCGTGCTGAGACCGGGAGCTAGTGAAGGCTTTGTAGGGCAGGAGAGATGTGGTCCTTGGGCTTGAGGCCAAGGATAAGTCTTGCTGCCCTATTTTGGATTAGCTAGAGGGGTCGCAGAGTGGACGAAGGAAGATTAAGGAGGAGGCTGTTGAAATAGTCCAGCCTGGAGAGAACCAGAGCGTGGGTAACATTAAATCTCTGGGGGAAGGTGAGGAAGGTGAGGAAGGGAAGAGTTCCTTTGAGAAGGAAGAGCTGAAAGTGGGACTTACTAACAATTTCCTGAATATGAGGGATGAAGATGAGGGAGGAGTCGAAGATGAATCCGAGTTTCCTGGCTTCAAAGGAGGGGGGAGGGGGCGAGCCCATGGAGGCCAGAGTGCAGAGAAGAAGTGCTGCAGGGTATCCAATAGGGAGAAACTCTATTTTGCTGGCATTGAGGCAGAGGTCATTAGCAGTGCATCAGGCCTGGATGGCAGCAAGGCATTCATGGATGAAGGAGGGTGCAAGGGCGTCAGTAGGAAGTTTAAAGAAGAGTTGTGCATCGTCATCATAGCACTGGAAGTTGGGGGAGAAGGAGGAAATGTGGTGTGCCAGCAGAGAAAGGTAAATATTAAAAAGCCAGGGTGAAAGAATGGAGCCCTGGTGGACACCACAGTTGGAGGAGGAAGTATCGATACTTCATTTTTCTTTGCAGTAAAATGGGAGTTAGCTGCATCACAGTGACTTTTTAAAAGGCTCATGCTTATTAGCAGCTTGACAACTATGCCTAGAATTAGAACAATCACTGGGCCATCGTGAGGTTTGCAATCGTATTCCGACAACATAGCAATATATGATCCCGGTTTTAGTGACCATTACATGATTCATCTAAATCTTCATTGTGACATGATGACCCTGCACATGGACCCGCAGCAAGGGTTTATAGAAGGGGACCGTCCTGGCCTGTCAATTCGCTGGGCCACTAAACTTTGTGATAAGGTGAACGACATGGTTTCTGTACGTTTAACATTGCATCACAGTTCTGACTTCTATTCTAACAATCCTATTGAGGAGATTACTGTGATATCTAGAATAATAACGGAGGTTAATTCAATCTCTCCAAGTGCATGCATCGCTCCCCGAAGTAAGATTGTCGCCGATAGCCCTGAATTTTATTCATGAAGCAAAAAGATCAAAGAGGGCGGCCTTGCGGAGTATTTTTAAAACCGCTTTACTTATCAGAGAAAAAAAGTGTTCTGAACACTTATCGGAATAAATGCAGAGATCACAGACATTTTATGTATAATCAGGAGAATCAGAAAATGTTTAGTACACTGTGCCACAGGGACAGGCGCTCCACTTGGAGTTTGCTTAGGGCAGGTACAACTGTACTTTCCTCTGATCAATCATCATCTATCTCTGCGCAATCTTGGGGAATTTACTTCGAAAAAAAAGTTGCCCTCCCATCTGCATTTGTAGAAATCGTTTATAAATGGACCTGCTTAGCATTACCCTCCTTTCCACTCTGGGATATTTTGAGCATTGAAGCTGCAATAATTGCCCTGAAATACTCAAAAGCAGCAGGCCCAGATGGGATTCCGCCTTGCGTTCTTAAACGCCACCCAGCTTTGTGGGCAGGGATTTTCAAGAAACTGTTTGATAACATGTTGACAACTGTGTATACCCCACCGTCATGGCTAAATTCCATCATTGTTCCGATTTATAAAAAAGGAGTGAGGTCTCAGCCATGCAATTTTCGTCCAATAGCGCTAATTGACACAGCTGCTAAAGTGTTTGCTAGTTTGCTTTTGGGGGAACTACAAGCAGTGATTAGGGACCTTAAGATCTAGTCTAAATATCAAATTGGTTTCCGTGCAGGAATGGGGACCCCTCTAAATGCTACAATTATGGCGCATTTATTAGCTAAACACAACCTTAAGGATTCTGGCCCACTATACATAGCATCGATAGACCTCACATCCGCCTTTGACTCAGTTGTACGATCACTTTTATGGAAAAAAATGGCTGCTATGAACATACCACAATACATCATACAATTGATATCCAAGCTCCACACAAATACCACCTATTTGGTAAGGGTAAATATCCAAGGTGCTACAACACATCCAATAAAGATCGCCCTTGGTGTGAAGCAAGGATGTAATTTAGCAGCCACCCTTTTCAATCTTTATTTATGTGGCATCAATGATATTTGGAATACCCAGATCTCCTATCCAGCAAGGCTTGGATATCTCAAAATACAATGGCTAGCTTTTGCGGATGATATTGTAATATTTGATCGTACGCCCAAAGGCATGCAGACCAAATTGGATTTATTCGCATCCTACTGTCTAACTCATAATCTGAAATGTAATGTGGAAAAATCCAATATAGAAGTATTTAGGAATCGCAAGAGAAAGAACATCACCCGCAATTGGAGAATTGAGAATTTTCCCCTAACCATAGTTCCTGAAAAATTCGCTATCTTGGTTATGCCATAACTGAATCCCAATCACTGGCAATGTGGAGGGAGATATTACAAAAAAAAGCTGCCCCTCTCGCCACACAAATGCGGATGGTATATCTGAAGTTTTGTAAATTTTCATTGCTGCCACTTATGCAATTTTACATCCTAAAAGTAGAGTGTTATCCTTTTTGCTTTAGATATGTGCCTGGCAAACATTAACACCTACCTTGACCAACTGCAAGGGTGCATGCGGAAGGGGGTTTTGAGGTTGGATAAATCCACAACAAATATTGTAAGAAAGCAGGAACTTGGTATTACTGCCTTATCCGCACGCCGTAACTGGCGTTTACTGGCTAATTTTGCCAGAATGTTATATCCACCTGCAAATTGTCTTTATGAAGATTTGGGCCCACTCATGGTCGCGTCTGATCGATCTTCCATCACGATCTATTATACACAAATGCTTCATTTATTGGACGAAATTGCACTTGTACCAGCTGACCTCGAATTTAGACCTAATCATGTAAAACATCGTATCATAGAAAATGACTGGTGTAAAACGCTAACGGGAATGGCGGGTCTTGAAGGCTACAAGGAAGTAGTTTGTTTTTGCTCTTCAAGACGGCCCCACAAACCCTATGTAATCCAGTTTCCCTGTAATAAGGCTAGGGAAACCTATTTGCGATTTAAAATGAACCAATCTCTTACGCTAGAAAGAATCAGTGGTTGCAAACTGCACTGGAAAGTAGAAGCGCAGTTAACATGTAGGTTCTGCAGGGATGGTTCGATTCAAGAAACCTTGAAACATCTGGTTATATTTTGTACATATTTTGAGGCAATACGTGCATTAACAATTGCAACTGACTGTATATTAACTGAGGCAACTAGGGAATGGCTTTGGTTAGCTTGCATGTGGGGGACCCGCACGAGCTTTATATTAGCACTGTGTAGACTGCTAGTAATTATAAACAATGAACTTGAGAAGATGTTTCACAAGAAAGACGAGCAGCCTACCTGCTGAGGCTAATAAGAAAATAATGGTAGCCGTTTCTATAAAGCACATTTGAGCTACTGCTAGAATATGGTATGTTAATCCTTGGTAAATCGGTTTTCTCTATTCATAACCCCTCCTAGAAATTGAATTCCTTTATTATTGGTTGAAATGAATATGGTGATTTTGAATTTAATTGCAAGTGTGACAATGAAGTTCCACCATTTTGTGTTGTCTACCGATTGAACCCTTGTAAAAATAGGTAAATGAGAAGTTGTTGAAATTGCGTTATTATGATGGATAAGAAATGCATCACGTTGACTTATTGTCCTGACTTAAATGTATATAACTCGTGCCTATCACCTAAATGGAATAGTACATGAAAGGAAACAAATTGCCACATCGATATTTTAGAGGTGATACATAAAAATGTACTTTTATTGTTATCAATAAAAAAATATATTTTTATAAGATATGTTGAATTGCAGAAGTGAAACACAAAAAAAATGTCTTCCTACTGTATTATAACAAGAAAAACTTAATTTTTATGAAAGTTGTGAAAGTTTGTTGATCGAACTAATAAAACAACGGTTTGAAATTAAAAACATTTTTTTAAAAAAAATGGGAAAAAAAGTGACATTTGGCTGAAGCCTGGCTTAAAGAGATTGAATTCTGCCCAGCAACTACCCCCGACAGGAGTTGAAACTTGCCCAGCAACTGCATTCACAGGCCTGGCCTGTCTTCTCCTGCCCCCACCAAAAGTAGATTACACCTCTCTGATTGAATTAGGGGAGGGATACCTGAGACTGCAAGAAACAGAACAATGAACTTTACTTGGCTCAGGCAAATGCTAAATCAGGGGGTCGTAAATGGCTTCCTCCCGGAAGGAAATGGGAGGGGCACTGCCTCTGTGAGCCAGCCGAGCTTGGAGGAAGTGGACGAACAAGGAATTCCCCATGTGCTTTGGGACCTAAACCACACCCATCTGGACCAGAGCATAATTTTAGAAAGATGGATAAATCATAGTACATAATTGTCAAAATGATATCAATAATATCATCATTCCTGTGATTTTTCTGTGCACATTTTAAGAGGTGTTAGGACTCTGTGGTATGTTCTGGGGGGTAGTAGCAGAAAATAGGGTATTACTCCAAATGTATGTATGTTAAAAATCTGACACTTCATCATCTGATGCCCATATTCCTTGCGCACATTTGTGTAAATTCTGGAAAAGTTTGGAGGTTGTGTCTGGATGACAAGGGCAGAATTCTGTCAGAAGTGAACACAACATCTTACAAAGTCAGGGATCGATGGTTTGGTGCTACAGAAAAATGTTAACTGGACATATAATATCAGAAAAATTGTACATAGATAAATATGCATTTAAGTCAAAAATAGATTTGTGTGCAAAGTGACAAGGGGAGTGTTCTTTCTGTATGCCATAAAAAGGATGCCGGATGACTCACAATTCAGTTCCCCAGTCAGGCGACAGAGAATCCTATAGCCTATCAGGATCCTCAGAGGGTTGGGCATAGAAAGTCAGCCTTCCCACCCACTTTCAAAAGACATAAAAAGACTCACTGAAACCCAGGTAGGGACTGCTCTTTCCACTTTCTTGCGAAGCACTTTGACGGACGACTTCAAATCCAGACAATATTCAGAGACCAAAACTTAGAAAACCAGACTCCAGATTCCAGAACTTTTTATCAGAAAGGCCTAGTCCACAAGCATCCTTTCCAGAGGCCTCAGAATCCAGCAACCTAACCAATCTATTCAACAGCCAGGCGAGCTGTGTGATTCTGGCTAGAACCCTGTGACAAGAACTGTTGCCAGACCAGAACCAGAGATCTGTGCAGTGCCGAGACCAGAACCAGAGATCCAGAACCGCCGACCAGACCGCTGTGCAGTGCCAAGAACTTTTGCCAGAACCAGAGGTCCAGACCAGCAGAGCAGAGAGAACCGCAGCTAACCCTGTTGACCAGATCTGTGACGAGGCCCATTACTTCCAAAATTAGGAGTGAGTATCCAGCCAGAGCTGTACAAACCAATCTCCTAGCTTAAAAATAATCTAATTCAAACCATTTCCACCTATTTAGAAATGCATAGAAATTGTGTGTCCATCCTGTGATTTCAAACCTGTGAAAGTGTCAATTGCCATTCTGAATCATTACTTTATTTCTGAAAATCTACCTCCACAAAATCGTCAGTATCTTTTGAACCGAGATTAAACTTTCATTTTAAAGCTAAAATCCTCGGCTTCCCAACAAGCCTAAAACCGACTTTCTACTCCTTATAGTTTTTCCGTAATCGCGCTTTACACACTCGGAAAAAGTGCAGCAAATTGAAAACTAGCTCAATCTCCACCTGTCAAAAATCGCTGTCTTTTGCTTCCATTGCTGAAATTCATTTTCAACCTGATAATCCATCATGAATCATTGCTAGTGTTGACCTGAACTAATCTTAAGTAGCTATCACCTACCCTGAATCTCCTATAGGGAATTAAAATAATTTTTACCGTATTTTGACTTCCTTTGAAAATCACATTTAAAGTATTTTTGCCTGTGTTTTAAAAGCATGCTGGTTGCTCTAAGCTTGCAGGGGGGAACTGAATTGGTATTGCATTTGATTGTATTCCTGAAAATTGTGTGCTCCCCTTCCATCTCCTTATATTGCATAGGGGGGAGTGAATTGTCAAAAGAAAAAGTGATCATATTATCTCTTGTGGAAACCATCTCAGTTATTTCTGTGCTGCATTCTTTTCCATCATTGCATTTCCTTGAACCCATAAAAGCATTCTCAGCTACCTTATCCTCTCTATACCAACTCCTAAGTAATTAAATAAGTGTGCAAGTGTAATATTATCCATTGTTGATCAACATTATCTTCATAAGTGTGCTATCAAATATTAATTTATTTATAAAAGTGTGATATATATATATATCTTGTCTAATTTGTAAAATAAATCTTTTAATTTGCAAAACAAACCTACTTCTTGGCTCAGTGAGGTCAGGGGGATTCAAAGAGAGGGGTGTTATACAAGGGTTTATCATCCAGATCTATGAACGTGTCATAAAAATATATAAAGAAGGGCTTTCATTGGGCATCCCAGACTAGGCACTGACTTAGTTGGAGTACTGAATTGAAGTCTCTTAACAATACACAGCATTCATGAAAGGAAAATGAACACTCTCACTTACAGAGATCCATGTAGTGTAATGAAACCGAAAACCCCAGCATGTGCATGCAGTTGCACTGTAATATATCCAGGTATCCTTACGGTTAAATGGAGTTCAATATAGCAAATCACATTCATTGGGTTTTAGTGCTAGTCACAGTTGTAGCCTGGAGGTCCGTGAAAGCACAGATTTACAACCCAAAAGTCCCAAGATCATGCAGAGAGGTATGCCTCTCATTACACTGTCTCCTGCCAAACAATATATCCAGGTCTATAAAAAGACCTTATTTATAGAATGTGCCATTATAGCAGGCAACCATCACCCTTGGAGCATGGAATTATGCTCTGAAGTACAACATATATATTATATATTATCTATGAAAGGTAAACAGTTCTGGTAGGAAACATTGTCAATGCATACTATGCTTATTAAAGCATATCAATAGGTTTCTTTCAGTATGTGTGATATCAAAATAGGAAGAAGAAATTACATCACACATGGAAAGTCAAACATGGGTAGCATGCAAAATCCATGAACTCTCAGGACCAAACTGTAAAACGTGATCATGCACAAGCAGATGTACATTTTATATTCATGCTTGTATGCATGCATGTTTTCGAAAGCAATAATCCACGTATTATTGACAGCAGTGAAATAAGGAAATACACTGATAATTAAAGTGTGTTTGGTGATCTGCATGCATGGGACAAACCTGGAGGAAGAGTTGCAAAAGCTACAGTATTAGCACTGGCATTTAATCAAGCTAAACATTATATGAGTAGGATGTGTGATGTCTACTATACTTCTCTGATTGATTATAGTGTTCTAATTTATGTTTATATATTACCTTTCAATCTATACATGATTACACTATATTGCAGCTAGCAGAACAAATCCATGTTCTGCACTACTTTACATGCACATTTCCAGATATCGCTGTGAATGACACACACATGTCAATTTCATTATAAGAAATTATGTGTGGTATAAAAAATGTAAAAGTATGCAAGAAACAACAAATTGCATGTCTGTTTATAGGTTTTTAAGTATTTCATTATCATTTTCTATTCATAGTGTAAGAATAACTATAGATTAGGACAATTTGGAAACTATCACCATTGAAACGTTTAATGAAACTTTTGAACTTTAACTTTTAACATACCCTTGTAAAGGGCAGTTTCTTTTGCTTGAAGTCCTTTCCTGCTAATTCAAGCTCTTTGGAACTTTTATCTTTGTCTTTCTGAGTGCCATCTTTCCCTTTAGAAAAATGGGACATTCTCTTTCACATCAATTTCCCTATTTAGAAGTAAAAGACAACAGCCTCACTATTAGGATGTACGTAATAGTGCTCTAGCAAATGGTACTTTGGCTGCCAGGTACAAAGAAAACCCACAGCCAATCACATGCCAACCCCTCCCACCTTCCATAAGACAATGAAGAAAATGAATTCTGAAAAGCAAACGAAGCTAAAAAAAATCTCCAAATATAACTGAAAAAAAGATAGAATGGGCATTAATGCATTAGGACACAGCCTAATCCATGAAGCTGATCCAAGACTAAGGGGTCATTCCGAGTTGGGCGGTAAGGGTTTACGGGCACCGGTAAGGATGCCGGTGCTGGTAAACCCATTCCGCCCTATTCCGAGGTCCCTTAGCGGATCCCAGCAGGAACGGTTGGTCTGACCAGCCGTTCTCTGTGGGTCCCATTAAGGGACCTTGGAGCTAATAACAGGCCCGCAATTTGCGGGCCGGTTATTAGTGCGTTCCCCATTCCCATTGAGAGCTATGGGGGCTCAATGGGAATGGTTTACTGAATGGGGACTTTCCGGATCCTCCAAGGTCGGAACGACCCGGTAAATTCCCATTCAGTCAGACCGGACCCGGGTTTGAAAGCACCTCCAAACTCGTAATGACGCCCTAAAACTGTTTGTCAATGCCTCTTTTCCACAGGATTTCAGTGAAAGGAACAGATAACAGAGAGTCTACACTTCGCTGAAGAGAGGGCAGGAGCCCTGCTCCCTTCTTCGCTCCTATTCACCTATGAGGCAGAACTACACCCGATGATCGTACCTGCTACGCTGCTCCGTCTCGTGCCAGATGAGCCCTCTGAATCTAAGGCTGCCATGAAACACAGTGAGCCCGCATCTTGCTAATCATTCATCTGTCTATTTACATTTAGTGCTTTCTTACTCAAATTCAGCGTGGAACGAAGCGGCTGCTTCTAAAATGGTTTGTAAACTCCAGTTTCAGGCTTTTTACTGGTTGCTAGGCAACCAGGCCTCGTCTTCCTCCAATCCGATTTGTGGCTGGCGAACGCCAGCACACGACAAAGGGCAGACTAAGGCTCTGTTTGCTTCCTGTGTCCGGTCAAAGATTCTACACTTCGCTGAGGAGAGGGCAGGAGCCCTACTCCCTTCGCTGCTTTTCACCTAGGAGGCACAACTAGACCCGATGATCGCACCTGCTACGCTGCTCTGTCTCGACCTCCACGTGCCTGGTGAGCCCTCTGAATTTAAGGCTGACATGAAGCACACTGAGCTTGCATCTTGCCAATCATTCATCTGTCTATTTACATCGAGTCCTTTTACTCGAATTCAGCATGGAACGAAGCGCCTGATTCTAAAATGGCCGCCATTGGTAAACTCCAGTTTGAGGTTTACGGTTTGCTAGGCAACCAGGCCTCGTCTTCCTCCAATCCGCTTCCCCGACTGGCGAACGCCGGCACACGACAAAGGCCAGACTACGGCCCTGTTTGCGTCCTGTGTCTGGTCAGAGATTCTACACTTTGCTGAGGAGAGGGCAGGAGCCCTACTCCCTTCTTCCCTCCTTTTCACCTAGGAGGCACAACTAGACCCGAAGATTGCATCGGCTATGCTGCTGCGTCTTGACCTCCACGTGCCTGCTGAGCCCTCTGAATCGAAGGCTGCCATGAAGCACAATGAGCCCGCATCTTGCTAATCATTCATCTGTGTATTTACATTGAGTGCTTTCTTACTCGAATTCAGCGTGGAACGAAGCACCTGATTCTAAAATGGCTGCCAGTCTGTAAACTCCAGTTAGAGGCTGTTTACTGGTTGCTAGGCAACTAGGCCTTGTCTTCCTCCAATCCGCTTCGCCGGCTGGCGAACACTGGCACACAACAAAGGCCAGACTAAGGCCCTGTTTGCGCTCTGTAGCGCTTAGCTGCCACCCTCTCATATATCAGTGAAAGGTAGGCCTCCTATCTCTATTCGTACATTCTTCAATCAACCAACTAACTTGCATTCACCTGCCGACCAGTGCTAGCTAAATGTGTTAGCCATGCCTTTGCCCCTCGTTTAACCGCTGATCGTCTACAAACTACAACAAACACATAAAACTCATCTAGAAACACTTTCAGAAACGCGTGTCAAATGCTGCACCCTTTACGTTGCTCTGAATAACCAAATGCCTGTTCATCCAACTATTCACACATTGCACACAATCATAACTATATTGCTAGTATATTTATCTGCACCTCTTCTCTAGTATATGGCATTGTTTCTCTTCTACCTCTCGCCTGTAACTGCTGTGGCAACTGTACCCTTCCCGAGTACTTGAGATGCATTGTATTCATCCTTCGCGTATTGTAAATTGATCATTGTCTATAGCCCAACTCTAATTTTGAACGGTCCATTTTCACCCTGCCCTACCGCGCAACTGCCAATGACATCTGAATAAGTTTATACCTGTGCCACGTTTAGATCTGTGCAAGTAATGCACCCTACCACTCATAATTGCCCTTAGCCATATTTCAACTTTATTTTTTGTCACAAGGGGGTTTGATGTAAATGGAACAAGTGTACGTAGAGTTATACTAGCATATTCAGGACAATACGCTGAATATATGTAGTGTTATGTTCACTATGCCAATTCGAAAATGATACCACTCTATTATCTTACTTGTTGCCTTACCTGTTAGCCCCCTCCCTAGCACTACCAACAACCACAGTGGAAATGCTGATCCTTACGTCACTCCTTAGACTAGCAATTCCAGCTTTACTAGCTAATCTCTACCTGGAGATCTCGCAATACCCCACTACTTCCATGGACCCACCTTGTTCAGCTGGTGCGTACATCCACCTGGCTAATGGACTAGCCCACCTCCAATGCGCTCGGCACCACCCAATTTCCTGCCCCATGCCATTCCTTAATAAGGCCGCATCCTTCCCTCCCCACTCACCCTGAACCACCATCACACCTATCAATAAGGTCCAGACCACTGCAGACCCCGTACAAATTAACATTGCCGATACCCTAGGGCCCGAAAATGGCTTTAATGGCCTCTCTCCACAAGAATTGAACCTAACCTGCCTAACGCAGCCACAACTAAAATTCATACTGACCCAGTACAACTAACGCCATCAGAACCTTTCACTGGCCAATCAAGAAGAAACTGTTTATCCTCTTGTGATACGCACAAGATGCACATGAAAATCATATCTCAAATGAACCCTAATATTATCTATTGCCTACCCCTTAGATCCATCCCTAAGCATTTAAACACTGCCCAAGGTTTTCCGACACCTCATCTAACACAACCTGTCACAGGCCTACAGAGAAGAAACAGACTTTACTCTCGCTTATATAGGGCATTCGTGAACAAACCCCATCTGCCAGTTGCCCATCAACCTCTGGACAATACTGCCATTGCTCAACAACCTCAAGCCAATACCGCCACCTCTCAACCCAATATTACTAATGATTCTAGTGATATCACAACTACTATTACCAAGCCAAACAACCCTCACACGATTTCACTAAAAGGAGCCTTCACTAAAACCAGCTCTATAACAGCTCACACCTTAGATATTGCAGATAACATAAAAGTGAACGACTTAGAGTTCCTAGCAGTCTCGGAAACTTGGCTCCACACAGCCTCTGTCCCCCTTCTATCTCTAGCTATCCCAGAAGACTATACCATCTATAGAAAAGACAGAGCCACTGCAAGAGGAAGAGGAATAGCACTATTAGCTAAAGACACCTTGGACATCAGAATATCCCCTGAACTAACTTTCACATCAGGTGAAGCCATGATTGTAAAAATATCACTTACATCTACCTGCACACTCACACTTCATATCATCTATAGACCTCCTGGTACAATCTCTACCTTTGAAGATGATATCATGGCACTTACGGCCCACAACTCAAAACCACACTCTAAAGCGATAATTATGGCCAATTTCAATTTAGGATTGCTCGACCCTTTAGATCCAAATGCAAGCCTCTTGGTGAGCTCTCTAGAAGCCCAAGGATTTACACAAAAAATTACAACACCTACCCATGATAAAGGGCGTACCTTGGACGGGCTAGCTGAGACTAATTACTCTAACTTCATCCAGTCTAATACTCCCTCACCATGGTCATATCACAACATTATCTTATTCACTACTATTACCACCAAAGATCTGAAAAATAATTACCCAACCATGTTAGCGCCATCTAGGAATCTGAAAAATATCAACAAAGACAATATGCCACCTCTACTCATCCCCATCCTAAATTCACTGCGCTCCGACTGTAACCCGTCAACATTAGTCAGCCACTATAACAAAATGATATCAGCAGCTATGTAGAAAATTGCCCCAATAAAAAGTAAAAAATCTAAACCTCCAGCACACATCAACCCATGGTTTACCCCTGAACTTAAAGCCCTGCGGTATCAAAAAAGATCAGAAGAAAACAAATGGATTAAAACACCATCTCAAGAAAATAAAACTTGTTCAAAGCCATAGCCAAGAACTATAAACTTGAAACCATTAAATCCAAAAGTGAAGTCTATAATCTTAGAATCCTAAATGCCCAATCTAACACCAGAGAGCTTTTCACAATCCTCAGGGAACTTGAATCCCCAGCTTCCACAAGTGATCATACCATTAAAGACGCACAATGGTGCTCTAATACCCAGAATGCCCTGGCTGACAAAATCTCACTCTTACAATCCAAAATTGAACAAAAAAAATCTAAACTCAAACTCAACCCAACCTTACCACCCACAGATTCTCTAATAGATACCCCTAAAGTAACTAAACTCTCTTTTACTCCACTTACTATGCTAGACACAATAAATATTATCAAAAGTTTAAAACCTTCCAGATGCAAAGGAGTCACGTGTCCTGCAACTGTGGTAAAAGACGTCATCGGAACTTGCACCATTTATCACCAACCTCATTAATAATTAATTTGCCTTGTAAGCGGATTCAATTCAACACTACAGCTAAGTCAATGCCTAGTCTGGGATGCTGAGGGAAACCCTTATTGATATATTTTTATGTCCAGTTCGTTTACTCTGGATGACAACCCTTATATAACACCCCTCTCTTAGAATCCCCCTGACCTCACTGAGCCAAGAAGTAGGTTTGTTTAGCAAATTAAAAGGTTTATTTGAAAATTAAACAATATATATCTATCACACTTTTATAGTAAATTAATATTTGATAGCACACTTGTGAAGATGATAGTGATCAACAATGGATAATGTTACAGTGGCACACTCTTTTTGATGGCTTAGAAGTGATATAGAGAGGAAAAAGTAGCTGAGAATGCTTTTATGGCTTCAAGGACAATGCAATGATGAATAAAAATGCAGTACAGAAAATAAACTTGATATGACTTCAATAAAAGACAATGTAATCACTTTTCTTTGACAATTCACCCCCCCACACCCTTTATGCAAGGTAAAGAGATGGAAGATAAGCACACAGTTCTCAGGAATGCAATCAAATATAATTCAGTTCCGCCCCCCTAGCAAGCTTAGAGGAAAACAGGTAGAAATTTTAAACACAGGCACACAATGCTTTGAATGTGATGACAATGAAGTGGGAAATGTGCTAAAATGATTTTAATTCCCTCTAGAGGTTCAGGGTGGGTGACAGCTACTTTGTATTAGTTCAGGATCACTTTAGCAATGCTCTATGAATGATTGTCAGGTTGCAAACGAATTTCAGCAAAGGAAAGCAAGGACAAATATTTTTACACGTGGCTGAAATTAAGCAAAATGTCAAATCGCAGCAAATTTAGTCGCGTGCGTCGAGCGCAATTACAGAGGGAGTATGAGGAGTAGCAAATCGGTTTAGAGCTCCGGAGATACGGACGATTTTGTGAAGGTAGTTTTTCAGAAATGAAATCACAGTTTCAGAATGACAGATGACAGTTTTCAGTTTTAAAGATGACAGAATGACATGATTCTAGGAGGCAGTTCTAATAGGTCAAAATAGTTTGGATTAGATTATTTTAAACTAAGAGATTGGTTTTGGCACAGTGCTAGCTGGGTACTCACACTAGATTTTGGACAGGAATGCGACTTCGTCACGGATCGGGTCAACCGGTTGGACTGGACTCCTGGCGGTTCTCTCGCCACGGACAATCTCTGCCTGGTTCTCCTCACAGCGATCTGGGTCAGCTCTGCTAGCGGCACTGCACAGCGGTCTGGATCTCTGGTTCTGACAAAAAGTTCTTGGCACTGCACGGCGGTCTGGTCTCTGGTTCCGGGTACAGCTCTGCTTTCTGGGTGTTTCTGGCACAGGGTTTTAGCCAGAATCAGACAGCTCAATCCGGCTGTCTGAATAGTTTGGTTTGGTTGCTAGGTTTTGAAGGCCTGCTGATAGGAGTTCAGCTGTTGGGTTCTAGAGTTCTTGGAGTTTCTGGATGTGAAGTCTGAAATCAGGATTTGGAGTTGTCTGTCAAAATGCTCCGCAGAAAGTGAAAAAGAAAAGTCCTATCTGGCTTCCAGTGGCTCTTTTTATGTGTTTAGAAAGTGGCTGGGTCAGCTAATTCCGCATGCCCAACCCTCTCAACTTATCATTGGCCAGTTCCTCCTCTCTTCCTTGATTGGGGGAAGGAAATGGAGTGTCAGAGTGATGTCACCCATTTATGATCTATTGAAGAACGCACCTTTACTTTTGCTTAGAACATCATTTTTCATAACTACCCATCCTTCCCAGATACACAGTTGTTTGACATTACATGTACATATTACATATTACTTAAGGTCCATGCTTGTTCAACTCTGATCTTCCTGGGGGCTTGCATTCAAAAATGACAGTTTATTGTCATTTTTAGTTGGTTTACAAATGTTAAATCTGTATAAAAAATTACACAAATGTACACCCTCCTTCTAGACACATTCCAGTAATTTACTTGGTTTCTAGCATAAACCCAGTGTCTGTAATATCAATAAATAGCGGGGTTTTGCCTCATAACATGGTACAAAGTTGAATCAAGTCTTGAATTGTGGGTACATTTCTTAGATTAAGGTTCTCCAAATTGCACATTTTTGTGAGCTTAATACAATATTTTAGAAGCATTTAACTTAAACATATATTTGCTGCAATATGAATCCACAAAAGTGTCTGGGTCCGCCCCCAGAAACTTGGGAGTACCACATGTCTCTCCTCTCCCAGGCAGGGCTCGGTTTACAGTCCACACTGAAAATCAACATACCCCATTCAAGGGAGAGAGTCTTTTGGGTCGGCTGAGGTCAGCAGGCCAGGGGGCCACTCTGCATTTGGTTAGCATGTCCATGTGATCTCCTGGGCTGTTGTGTGGGTCTCTGAGGTGAGAAGGTTTCCCAGCCTCTTGGCCTGTTAATGCAATCAGATTGTCTCTGGGAACAGCAGGTGGTTAAGAGTTTTAATTAACCAGCAGGCCTTTGAAGTTTCCAGCTGTCTCAGGAGGCTGATTATCTTCTGAAGTAGCAGTTCTCCTGTCAGAGTTTAGACCACTAGTGCCGGTTTGTGGACAAAGATGGTACTGCACCCATTTTTGGGATCTGTCTTGAATTAATGCATTTCAATAGAGTGGTCTTTTGCTTGATAGTATAGGATCCTTGCTTAACATTGTTTTGATGGCATCCTTACAGTAGAGTGGTGATGTGGAACCCCCCACAAGAAGGTTGTATCTTTAGAGTGGTCTTGTGCCCATGATTTTAGCAACTTTTTGACATCAATAAAAACGGATTTTGAACAGAACCATCTTTCTTTGCACTGGTGGGTGGCAGATTAGGTGACCATTTTGGTGTGTGCAAACTGCGCGGTTCTCCTGGATTCTGGCGCGAATGTGGACGGCGACAGCTCATCCCCACATCTACCCAGTCTATTGATTTAGTTTGTTCTGGGATAGAATATTGGGCGGTGACAGCTCATCCCCACAACTACCCAGTCTATTGATTCAACATGGGTCAAAACCCTTGACAATCCCCCCCGCCCGACTGTGCTTTGATTTGGAGTTGAGGGGAAGTTGGGTGCAAAGGATGTTTTGGATCCACGCACTGGTATGTCCGCATCATCTTCTTCCAATTCTGTAGATGGCACAGTTCAGCATCTTTTCCTCCATCCGGTTGGATCGATCAGTTCTCCTCGCTGGTCCTGATGGGAATATTGGGCGGTACCCCGGACCCCTCGGATCTCTGCTCCCGGTCCCCGGATCGTTCTCCTTGGTCAGTCTCCATGGTTTCATCTCTCCTAGGATGATAAAGCAAAAGCGGCAATACCTATTCGTAGACATTTCTCCCCCACTATTGATATAGTGGGGCGGCATGTACATTTTATAAATCAAGAGACATAGCTTTCTTATTTTGAAAAACAAGATATAATTCAAAGACAGTTGCCTACAAGAATCATAAGATTTTAGAGAACATATGGGGGATATTTTAGGGTTGGAACTGAACTAATCTGGAGCGGTCCCCTCTGGTATTGCAGAGGATTCCTCCAGTTGCTGCAGAGTGTGCCTGGGATGGCAACACTTTAGCTGATTAATATGGACCCACTTGTCTTCCCCTTCCGCCAAACTGCCTTTGGGGATGCAGATCTTATAGGCTACAGGGGAGATCTTGTCTATAATTTCAAATGGTCCCTTCCATGTAGGCAAACATTTTCGCTGTTTGGCCTGGTTCCTTTGGAAATTGTATAGATAGACCCGGTCTCCCACATCATATTCCTTCCTGGTGGTCTTCAGGTCGTAGTGGGTTTTCATGCTATCAGCTGATCTTTCTAGATTCCACTGAGCATAGGCAAAAGCATGCTGAAGGTGTTTCCTTAAATTCTCCACATACTCATGAGTTGTGGAGGCATTTACCAGTGTCTGCTCTTGGGTCCTGTAGAGCAAATGCTGGGGAAGCACCATCTTGCGTCCGGTCATCAACTGAAATGGTGATATTTTAGTTGTAGGTGAAGGGGTAGATCTGATGGCCATTAGGACCAGAGGTAATCGGATAACCCAACTTGACCCAGAATCTGCCACAAACTTTTTTAAGATGCTCACAATGGTCCGGTTGTAGCGTTCTACTGCCCCAGAAGAAGCTGGCCGGTAAGCAATATGTAGCTTCCTTTTGACCCCCAGTATCTCCCACATCTTTGTCATCACTTCACTGGTGAAGTGGCTACCCCTGTCTGACTCAATCCTTTGAGGTAGACCAAAACGTGAAAAGATGTGGTTAATCATCAGGGCAGCTGCTGTTTCTGCCTTGCAGTTTGGGGCCGGGAGACATTCCACCCACTTGGTAAACAAACATGTAACCGTCAACATGTACTTGTTTCCTCTAGATGAGCGAATCACAGAGCCTACGAAGTCGATTTGCAAATCTGACCATGGCAGTGTCATCCCCCTCTTTTGGAGAGCCGTCCGGTGTGTGAGGGATGTTGGCTGAAATTGTGCACACACAAGACACCCCTTCAAGTATTGGTCGAGGTCCTGCCCCATGTGTGGCCAGTATGCAACCTCTCTTAAGATTAAGATTTCCAATGTGGTGTGAAACCCCCTATGACCAGCGGTGGCCGCATCATGGGCGTGACTTAACATCAGGCTTCGGAATGAGGTAGGGACCACCCACTGATCATGGCCAGCTTGGGATTTCCTTACCAACAAACCGTCTTGGATTCGGAACATTTTTGGACATTTCATCAACACTCTTAGGTCCTCTTTCCCAATGTAATCGGTATCCGTCAGGGGAAAGTTCTCAGGGTCCTCAATGTGTTGGTAAAACTTCCCAATTATTGGATCCCCCTTCTGAGCTGTACTCAAATCAGCATCAGGGGTCTCCTTACTCCATTGTGCAGTTGAAAGATCATTGTGAGCATTTGTCCGGGACCTAGTGATAGCAGTGACCTGGATTTCCCCCAACAAGGACTCTGTTTCTATTAGATCCCCTTGGATGGCCCCGGTTTTGGCCAGCTGATCAGCTAAGTCATTTCCAGTTTTGTCTGGTCCCTCTACTTTGGAATAACCCTTGATCTTCTTCCAGTAGATGGTCATCCCATTCGAGGTGACCAGATCATCAATGTTTTGAATTAACTTCCCATGTTTCAAAGGTTTGTTGTTAGCACATAGCATGCCTCTGGTTTTCCAGTTAACTAGGTGCTCCACGAACCCGTTCCGTACATAATCCGAATCTGTGATTATAACCGGTTTGTGGAGTTGATGTTGGACAGCATTGAGGATGGCCTGATGCACAGCCATCACCTCTGCCACCTGACTACTTCGGGGACCAATTTTGTATCCAGCGGAGGGTTCTCTGGACTCATTCACCCATGCGTTCCCTACGCCGGCCACAAGTTCTTTTTCCCCGTTGTTGTCAACATGGTAAGAGCATCCATCCACATAGACAGTGGGCATTCCCTCACACTTGTCTTCTTCAAAGACTTTGTGTGGGGAATTAAGGTATGCCTCCATGTTGTCCTTGATTTTTAGACTTTCGTCCTCGAGACAGTTTTCTCTGGCACAATCATGCAAGTCAGCCAGACCTTGCGCGAGGGGACTCTTCTAGTTTTGGCCATATCTGACCTCCATAGGAAAGCCTTGCATTGACAGAATCCAGGAAGTAATTCGGGAATTACTCACATTTCCGGCCCGGATTCTGTCACTTTGGAGATATTGCAGAGGCTGGTGTGGAGTCTCCACTATGATGTGTTCCCCCTGGATGAACGGGCGGTAATTCTTCAATGCCCACACCGTTGCCAGGAGTGCCTTCTCACAATCGTTGAATTTTTCCTCCACAGAGGATAAAGTTTTGCTCGCATAGGAGATTACTTTATTGACCTTGTCATGCTTTTGGCATAATACTTCCGTCAAGCACGTATTAGAGAACCCTGTGTCCAGGAAGAACTCCTTGTTTCTGACAGGGTAAGCTAGGCAAGGCGCTTGTGAGAGGATTCTCTTGAGTTGTCTTACTGCCTCGGATTGTTCTGGACCCCATTCCCACTTGACCCCCCCTTCAAGAGATGAATCAGGGGTCTAGTGATCTCTGCGTAGCCTTCAATGAACTTTCTGCTGTAATTAGTCAGTCCAAGGAGGCTCCTTAGTTCCCGCAGTTGTGGGATCCTTCAGTTTCTGAAGTGCTTCCACTTTCTTTTCCTGGGGACAGAGACCCTGAGGGGTAATCTCATGCCCCAAGAAATTAACACGGGTTCTACACCACTGTGCTTTCTGAAAGGAAAGTTTTGCTCCGGCGGCCCTCAACTGCGTCAGAACATAACGGATCTCCGCTATGTGTTACTCCACAGATGAACTTTTGATGAGGACATCATCTACATAAGCCAGGTTACCCCTCGCACCCAGGTCGGGCATGGCCTTATGTAGGAAAATGTTGAATTCATTGCCAGAGTTGAGGTATCCGAAGGGAGTCCGGGTCCATGTGTACTGCTGGCCCCCAAAGGTAAAAGCCAGTTTATATTGGTCCTCCCTACTGACAGGCACTGTCCAGTATCCATTGATCAGGTCTATTGCAGTGAATACCTGTGACCCCTGAATCTGGGCCAACCCTTGGTCAATGTAGGGCAGAGGCCATCAGGAAGTATGGACCCGTTTGTTGAGCTCCCTAAGGTCAGCGCAGAGTCTCCACTGGCCGTTTGGCTTCAATATTCCCAGCACCGGATTATTGAAAGTGCTGTGGACTGGACGGATTATTCCCCGGGACTCAAGGTTCTTAATTATTTCAGTAAGGGACTCCATGGATGCGAGAGGCAAGCGATATTGCTTCACAAACACTGGAGTCATTCCAGGGTCCGTGGGAATTGTTGTGTGGATGTCAGTGCGACCACAGTCATATGAGTCTACCACAAAGATCTTGGAAATCCAAGAAAACTTGTTTCAACTTTTGCTTCTGTTCCAGAGTCACACAGGCATCAGCTAGGTTGACTCTCTCTTCCACCATCTGCCTGAAACCTGGAAAGACTTCTGGTTTGGCTATCTCAGCGGCCTCCTCCAGCTGGGTGGAGAAGTCCCTGGTCAGAGTGCTGATTTGGACTGGAGGCTTCAGGTGGGAAAGGCAGCCCTCATGGACCTGGAAAATCACCTCATCCCTTCTAAAGTCACAAGTCACATCTTCCTTATCATAAGGGCAAGAAGTGTACACCAGGAAGTTCCCCCCATGCCGGGTAAAGATCCTGTCTGGTGTTGTATTGTCATCACTGTCACTGTCAACACAGTCCTTGGGGATTGGTCCTAACAGTTCATTTCCTAAATCAATGGAGAAATGTCGGTCATCAACCGCCATTCCAATAATGGTGCCTGCGGCTAAAGTAATACTCTTTAAGTTGCTGTTATCCACCCCTATTGGAATGGTGTCATGTTCTATGTTGACTAATGGTGTTGGGTTTACCCCTAACCCTTACTGTTGAAGGAAAGCATTTAGTTGAATATAAGCATCAGGGTTTTTCAATTTGTGTCCTCTTTTAACTTTAACTTCCAGGGAGAATTGTCGGGTCCTTTCTGGGATGGTGTCTTCCTCTTTAATCTGAATTCGACCGCATAAGGTAGCAATTGAGCTGACCTAAATGCTTTTTCTGGATCATCAAAGCCCATGGGATTATCCGCTATTCGGGACCAAGCTTTGAAGTTTATTAGGTCCAGACTAATGGCAAAGCGATTGAGAATGTCACTGCCTAAGTAAAAGGCGGCAGTGACGTCTCGCACGACCCAACAATTATGGACTATGCTCTTTTTGCCAATGGAGATTTTGAGCATACACCTGCTTGGCAGGACATGTTTCGAATTGGGTGTTTCCAGATCCATTTCCCATTTGTCTATCAGTTTGAATGTGGGAATGGCTGGATCTTTTGGGAGTTGGCAGAACATGGCTTCGCTGATGAAGCTCTTACCGTCCACACACACTCGAGCGAGAACAGAGTCCTTCCCATCATTTAACTGAACAGGGATAAACAACTGATCTCCAATTTGCTGAATATCAGCCAGGCTCTGAGCTGATTTCACATCTTTCTGGACTATAGGAGTGAGAGTTTCTGATTGTGGATTAGTAAAGAATTTCAGAGTGTTTCCTTCCAGTGTGGAATACCACCTTAAACTGGAAGGAAGGTTGATTTTCAGAAATAGAGAGGACCCCCCATCACCAGTCTGTTGTTCTACTGCTATTACTGTCACGTCTGGAATCTGGTTGTTCTGGAAGTGAAATTCTACTTGGTCAGATTTTTGTTCAACCATGTGGCATGTGCCGTTTAAACTAACATGGTTGACACTCTGCTTTAATTTTATTGGTCGGCTAGGCTGGGTCCAGAGGACCTTGTTTACGCAATCTATTAGGGGTGACAACCTTCTCAGGAGGTCATTCCCTAGTAAACAAGGGGTGCCCTCTGGAGTTACTACTATGACCGGGTGTTTCACCTTGTGTCGCCCAATTTTAATGTCCAACTCTTCAGTCCCCTCGACGGGAATTTCCTTCCCCTCAAAGTTCTGAAGTTGTCCAGGAAAAAAGGTGAGGGGAATTTGGTACTTCTCCCCCCTACCTGAATTCAGTTCATCAAAGGCCCTTCTGGACAGGAGGGTAGCTTGACATCCAGTGTCCACCAGCGCCAAGATTGTACCCTGCCCCTGTACTTGTAGCGGGGCATAATATCTTCCCTCCTTCTCTTCAAGGGGACACAGATAATGTACATTTTTGGACAACTGGTGGGCCAATTTTTTTAGTTTTAGACATTGAGAGAGAAAAGATTTGGGCAGAATACTGTGGAGAGTCTTGGGAATCTGAAAGCAAATGTTGGCAATTTGATATGGTTTTGGGTTCCCCTGGTTCCAGTTCTGGGCCGCCCGCCCCTTTTTGGAGGCAGCCATCAGGATGGGTTTGACCCATGGGATTTTGGTATTGTCGGTTCTGGGATAGAATGATGGCCAGCGACAGCTTAATCCCCACATCTACCCAGTCTATTGATGCAGTTTTGGGTTCCCTTGGTTCCAGTTCTGGGCCGCCCCCCCCTTTTTGGAGGCAGTTACCAGGATGTGTTTGAACCAGGGGTTTTCGGTCTTGTTGGTTCTGGGATAGAATGATGGGAGGCGACAGCTCAATCCCCACATCTACCCAGTCTGGATTGAAATCCCTTGGGACCCATTTTTCCTTGGGAGGAGTTCCCCCATCTCTGAAGGAGAAGATCCTTTCCCCAGGATCCTCTTGGGATCCCTCTCCCTCAAATTGGAAGACCTGTACCTCCTCCACAAAATGGGTCTGTTTGGGTCCTTTGTTTCTCCTACCTCCTCTCTGCTCCTTGGGTGGCAGACCTTTAGGGGTAGGAGCTTTTGTTTCCGGTTCCTGGTATTCCAGGGACTGTTTACAAGTATGGAAGGAAGCTTCCTCCAAGGCTTTACACCCCCCTTCCCCTTGTGCCTCCTTCCTGGGAACCGTTGGGTTATCGGGGTGCTGTCCCCGTCATTGTTCTGGAGCACCAGGCCCAGAGTTTGGGGCATTCTGTGCTGGCATGCTCATCTGAGGGTTCTGTTGCGCCCTCAGCATGTGACCCAGATCCCGTGCCATGTTTTGGACCTGGCGCTCAAGCTGTGAAACCCGCTCAGGCTGATACGGGGCTCTATTTTCTCCCCTGGGCTGATCCCGGGAAGGGTAGCTATCCCTTCTCTGGTAATACCCCGGGTTGGGAAGATTTGGGTACCCCTCCACCCTTGGCCCCCCCTCTCCCAGATTAGGTTGTCTGGGCTCTAGGAATTTGGGAAAGAAGGATGGATGAGTTTGGGGCTGGAAACCTTGTGGATACCTGGGGAAAAAGTTCGGCCCAGGGTTTGGTGAATTTATGCCCTCTTGTGGGAAGTTTGGAGGGAAGTTCTCTGGGTTAGGTGCTTGACTGGATCCCCCCCACTTGGGCTGGAGGAGTCCACACATAACCCAGGATGGGTTGGTTTCCCTTGTAGCTGGGACTTACATAATCAGGGGAGCGAGGGACCCCATTTGTGGGACTACCTCCTTGACTCCCTGTCTGTGACTGGCCCGAGGGCCTTCTGGTGTTATTCTGGAGTTATTCTGCATAGGCAGGTTTTTAGGCCCCCCACATCTCCAAATCTAAAACGGGGGCAACCTTTACCTCCGCCACCTTGGCAGCAGCAGCGGTGCTGTTGGTTTTGGGGTTTTTCTGCGCATTACTTTTATTTTCTAGAGGCTTCTGCAACTCATAGATCCGGGTGGCTTGCTCAATGACCCAGTCTAAAGATCTTTTCTCATGAAAATCTCTCACGAGCTGGGTCATTATGTACTTGGGAAGAGCATGGAAAAATGTGTTGATGAATTCTCTGCTGTCCGTGCGCACCCTTCTGGTGGTCTGCGCAAAGGCACGCTTCAATTCTTGCACAAATTCTTGTGGGGCCTGATCCTCCCCACATTGCAAATTGTAGGCTGCCTTGTGAGCCTTTTGGGGATTTCTATGTACAGAAAAATGTTTCAAGATGGCCGCCCTATATGTGGACCATCTTGAGTGGTTTTGGTCCCCCAGTACCGCAAAGAAACTGGAGTATTCAGGGGAGAATGTCCATTTGACGTACTGGATGCAGCTACTGCTGTCCTTCAAATGGAAAGTCTCCATCATTTGCACATAGAGCTCCAAGTGTTCCCAAACAGAATACTTGGCGTTCTTAGGATAAGGCATGATGACACTCCTGATTGCCTTAATCTGTTTTAAGGGGTCCTTAAGCAAGGCCCTTTTCACCTTATTGGCCTTTTTGGTTCAGGTAACCCTGGTCCATTCATCCTCTGATTCAGAAGCACTGCTCCCAGAGGTGCCCGTCTGATCTTCCAGGTTTTCCCGGATACTGCAAGCCTGGGAATAGCTGGCAGAATGTGGGGACCTGGTCTCCTGTGTCCTGTGACGCTCAGAGGAGTCTTCAGATCCCTCCGTGCTACCAGGATTTGATGGGTGCCCCCCCACTGGCCTAACGGGGCAGAGGTTTTCAGGATGCCCTTGGTGGGCCTACTCTCCTGGGGTTCCCCACTAAATTGCACTGTACATAGGTGCCCATACCCGGATGCCCGCCCATCGATTCCTGGGTGGTACTGGCCTATGAGCCACATACTTTTGGCTGGGTAGTAATCTGCCATCCCTGTGGCCCTGTGCTCATGTGCGCCAGGGGACATGGGGGTGGCAGAGTCCAGGGACTGGGAGAGATGAAGGCCTCTGGTACTAGGGCTCCTGAGGTTATGCTCAGGCGTTTCCCTTTCCCAGCAAACCTCATCTCTATCAGCCCCTGCTCCCTGTTGCAATGCAAGAGCCTGCGCCTTCAGTTCCTCAGTTAAGGCCTTACTAGACTGTCATTCTCTCCTGCATGGCTACCTGTTGCTGGAGCCTATCATTGTGCTGGTAGAGAGCCTCATTCTCTCTCTGTGCCTCCTGATTGGTCCTGGAGTACTGGGCCAGTCTTTGCTGCAGGAGGGTTACCTCCTGAGTCCCATCCCTACTGGCCTGCTCCTTTATTGCCAGAGCCTCTTCCACCCTCCTGGTGTGCTCGAACAAGTTCTGATGCTCTTTTTGGAGGTCACCCAGCCCCTGGAGGGCCAAGTGATTTTCTTCAGGTTTTCTTTTTAAATGGCAGACTTCCTGGCCTAAGGTGTCCCTTTCCTGACTAAGAGTCTGCATCTGTGCCACCAGGTCGACCCTTTGCCTTTGAAGGGCACCAGCTTTCTGGCACTCCTGATCAAACTCTGCCTGGGTATCCAGGTCTTTCAGGATCAGTTTATTGCTCTCTGCCTTTTCCCTATCTAGGTGGCTTTGCAGGGTGACTACCTGCTCAGCACATGCCCTATTGAAATCTAATTGTTGCTCCAGCTTTTTCTGGCTCTGCAGTAGGGAATCCAAACCTTCTTGGTACTCCTTCTGCAAGGCCAGAAATCTGGTATCCTGGTCAGACTTTTCCTGTTGCAGGATAAACATGTCATCTTTGATTTTAATGAGATACTGTCTGCTCTCATTTTCTGACTCCTGGCTTCTGTGCAATCTCTACTCAGAAGAGACCAGGTCAGATTGGGCCTTCTCTAACGCGATCTGTTGCCTATTTGCCAGATCTTGGCCTTCAGCACATTTGTCCTGCATGGCTCCCATATATAGATACAAATATGCTGCTATCCTAACCATCTTGTCGTGTTCATCTTTAGCTTTAGGAGTCATGTATAGTTCGCTCAGGGCCACATGTAAGGGGCCCTGATCTCTCTAGATATCTAACCCAGTTGCAGTGACCTGTTGTGCCTGCAACCACGCATCCTGGCCCTGCTCAGTCCATTCACCTCTCACAAATAGCTTATGTAAGAAGTGCTCTCTGGCTATTTTGATGTCTACCAGTGTCGTCATTCTGGAATTTGAGTTCCTTCCTGACTTACAGAAGTTTGTATTTTATTTTGCAAAACAGACCGTTTCCTTAGAGCGTTCCTTTGAGGAGTGCTTTACAGCGTAACACAGCGTGGTGATCTAACCGGATATGTATTAATCTGCACAAGTGATAGATCTAATCCGGAATCCCCGGCTATGAGCCCCCACTTTGTAAGCGGATTCAATTCAACACCACAGCTAAGTCAATGCCTAGTCTGGGATGCTGAGGGAAACCCTTATTGATATATTTGTATGTCCAGTTCGTTTACTCTGGATGACAACCCTTATATAACACCCCTCTCTTAGAATCCCCCTGACCCCACTGAGCCAAGAAGTAGGTTTGTTTTGCAAATTAAAAGGTTTATTTGAAAATTAAACTAATTATATATATATATATATATATCACACTTTTATAGTAAATTAATATTTGATAGCACACTTGTGAAGATGATAGTGATCAACAATGGATAATGTTACAGTGGTACACTCTTTTGATGGCTTAGAAGTGATGTAGAGAGGATAAAGTAGCTGAGAATGCTTTTATGGCTTCAAGGACAATGCAATGATGAATAAAAATGCAGTACAGAAAATAAACTTGAAATGACTTCAACAAAAGACAATGTAATCACTTTTCTTTGACAATTCACCCCTCCCCCCTTTATGCAAGGTAAAGAGATGGAAGGAAAGCACTCAGTTCTCAGGAATCCAATCAAATATAATTCAGTTCCCCCCTAGCAAGCTTAGAGGAAAACAGGTAGAAGTTTTAAACACAGGCCCAAAATGCTTTGAATGTGATGACAATGAAGTGGGAAATGTGCTAAAATGATTTTAATTCCCTCTAGAGGTTCAGGGTGGGTGACAGCTACTTTGTATTAGTTCAGGATCACTTTAGCAATGCTCTATGAATGATTGTCAGGTTGCAAACAAATTTCAGCAAAGGAAAGCAAGGACAAATATTTTTACACGTGGCTGAAATTAAGCAAAATGTCAAATTGCGGCAAATTTAGTCGCGTGCGTCGAGCGCAATTACAGAGAGAGTATGAAGAGTAGTCTGTCATGAGCTTTTTGGAAAGCTTAGAATCTCAGCTTTAAGATGACAGTTAAAACTCGCTCGTAGCACAAACGGTTCCGGAGATACGGACGATTTTGTGAAGGTAGTTTTTCAGAAATGAAATCAGTTTCAGAATGACAGATGACAGTTTTCAGTTTTAAAGATGACAGAATGACACAATTCTAGGAGGCAGTTGTAATAGGTTAAAATAGTTTGGGTTAGATTATTTTAAACTAAGAGATTGGTTTTGGCACAGTGCTAGCTGGGTACTCACACTAGATTTTGGACAGGAATGCGACTTCGTCACGGATCGGGTCAACCGGTTGGACTGGACTCCTGGCGGTTCTCTCGCCACGGACGATCTCTGCCTGGTTCTCCTCACAGCGATCTGGGTCAGCTCTGCTAGCGGCACTGCACAGCGGTCTGGATCTCTGGTTCTGACAAAAAAGTTCTTGGCACTGCAGGGCAGTCTGGTCTCTGGTTCCGGGTACAGCTCTGCTTTCTGGGTGTTTCTGGCACAGGGTTTTAGCCAGAATCAGACAGCTCAGCCCGGCTGTCTGAATAGTTTGGTTTGGTTGCTAGGTTTTGAAGGCCTGCTGATAGGAGTTCAGCTGTTGGGTTCTAGAGTTCTTGGAGTTTCTGGATGTGAAGTCTGAAATCAGGATGTGGAGTTGTCTGTCAAAATGTTCCGCAGAAAGTGAAAAAGAAAAGTCCTATCTGGCTTCCAGTGGCTCTTTTTATGTGTTTAGAAAGTGGGTGGGTCAGCTAATTCCGCATGCCCAACCCTCTCAACTTATCATTGGCCAGTTCCTCCTCTCTTCCTTGATTGGGGGAAGGAAATGGAGTGTCAGAGTGATGTCAGCCATTTATGATCTATTGAAGAACGCCCCTTTACTTTTGCTTAGAACATCATTTTTCATAACTACCCATCCTTCCCAGATACACAGTTGTTTGACATTACATGTACATATTACAGATTACTTAAGGTCCATGCTTGTTCAACTCTGATCTTCCTGGGGGCTTGCATTCAAAAATGACAACTTATTGTCGTGTTTAGTTGGTTTACCAATGTTAAATCTGTATCAAAAATTACACAAATGTACACCCTCCTTCTACACACATTCCAGTAATTTACTAGGTTTCTAGCATAAACCCAGTGTCTTTAATATTAATAAATAGCGAGGTTTTGCCTCAGAACATGGTACAAAGTTGAATCAAGTCTTGAATTGTGGGTACATTTCTTAGATTAAGGTTCGCCAAAATGCAAATTTTTTGTGAGCTTAATACAATATTTTAGAAGCATTTAACTTAAACATATATTTGCTGCAATATGATTCCACAAAAGTGTCTGGGTCCGCCCCCAGAAACATGGGAGTACCACATGTCTCTCTTCTCCCAGACAGGTCTTTGTTTACAGTCCACACTGAAAATCAACGTACCCCATTCAAGGGAGAGAGTCTACTGTGTCGGCTGAGGACAGCAGGCCAGGGGGCCACTCTGCATTTGGTTAGCATGTCCATGTGATCTCCTGGGCTGTTGTGTGGGTCTCTGAGGTGAGAAGGTTTCCCAGCCTCTTGCCCTGTTAATGCAATCAGATTGTCTCTGGGAACAGCAGGTGGTTAAGAGTTTTAATTAACCAACGGGCCTTTGAAGTTTCCAGCTGTCTCAGGAGGCTGATTAGCTTCTGAAGTAGCAGTTCTCCTGTCAGAGTTTAGACCGCTAGTGCCGGTTTTTGGACAAAGCTGGTACTGCACCCATTTTTGGGATCTGTCTTGAATTAATGCATTTAATTTTCGGGGTGATTTTCCTGGGGGACGGCAGAGCCGTCCGCGGACCTCTTGGGCTGGGGAGGCCCCAACCCCTCCCGCGTCCCAAAAGGAGTATGAGACACACCCAAGAGCAAGGTAATTACAGCTGTTTATTAGAGTAACGGCAGGGATACGCTCAGACCGGATGCATCCGGAGAGGCTCTCTCAGCATCAGTGGGCTAGCAGGCCCTTTTTACAGCAGTATGATGCGCTACTCGCGTCACCTGGGAAAATCGTCACAAAACCTAACGCCACTTCGGGTTGGCTCCCCGAGTGGTAGTGTTAGTATAGGTACCTATGGGAGGAAATATTAGTGAATGAGGACGGGTCAGGTGGTACACTGGGGCTGTCCCTAACAATTGCTACAAAAATTGAGTTACAAGGGGACACTTGGTGATTGGCTAAATAAGATGGCGTCAGTGATGAGCCCCTCGTATTCTGATTGGTTCCCACGCAAGCCCTCAAGCCTGGGACCATCGCCGTTCCCAGCTCGCGGTGTACCTTGTGCTTGCAACAATGTGCACCTATGTGTTAGTGGTGGACAATGGACAGGTCTGACTAATGGGCGGTGTGCATGTCTTTCCCATCACCTTAGGTGTCCATCTCACTGCTTCGTTGTTGCAGATTGTGTCCCAGCCGTGGGACCCTGGCGACTTCTTTGTCTCGTGAGCTTGGCATCCTGTCAGGTCGGCTTGGTCATGTGTGGAGAGACCGTGGCTGGAGCAGAATTATGAGCATTAGATTTGGGTTTTTCGGCTCTGAGGGCTTGGCACGGACAGGTATAACCTTGGCGCTGGGAGCGAGGCATGTGGGTTGCAAAACCGTGGCCTTGGCTGTGAGCTCTTGTTGGGGGCTCGTTCTGTGTGGTCAGCGCTATGCTTTTCGTCTTGGGAGGATTTTCATCTGCAAGGGTCTTGCCTGGGGACTCTTGCTTGCGGCCTACTTGGGCCTAGTTTCTGGGTGGCGGTACATAACCCATAATATGGGGGTCGCAGGCAACAGGGTGTCACAAGCAGCATTAGGTATACATGGTGGCGTCTTCATAGGGATAGATAGCGAGAAAGCATCAGCAAGCATATACACAAGCTCTTCAGGCATCTTGCACTCTGCAGTGCTATAGAAGGACTATGTGAAAAATAACAACGATGCATGTCTGTGGGTGTTTCAGTCCCCTACGTCATAGCACTGAGTATGTTCTTCGTGTGGGTTGGTGTGTGAGTGACAGGTGTGAATGGTGGCACGTGTGTTCTTGTCTCTTGGCTATGTATGGCATCTCTAATGATGGCGATGTATTGTGGTTGCTGTCTAATCGAGCTGGTCTATTGCACAGGCATCGGCTTGACCAGAGCGTACTAGTGGGCATGCTCCTTGTATGTGTATGCCTTTGAAACAGGATACTTTCTCATCTGGTAAGGAGGGAATTGGTCAAACTCCTCTTGTGGGGGGTGCTGGGGCCGTGGTCCCCTAGGCCATGGTCTGGATGAGACTGGGGGGGGAGGGTATTATCCAATTCTCCCACTGCAGTCCCCCCTCTGGTCGACTTGTCGACCACAAAATTATCCGCTCTCTTATCTACACCTACTCTCCATACTTTCGTTATTCCAGCCAGGTGTCCATAGTGGTTGGCATGATCTTCAAATGACCAATACATATAAACGCAGCCACCACCAGGCTTGCAGTAAACCCACTTTCCAACGTAACTCTTCCTGTTTCTTGGGTTCTCTACCTTCACCGATGGTGGGTCCAAGTGTGTTTCTAGTATTTGCTTGCGCAACCTTTCTCATTCCTGTATAATAATGTCTGTGTGCTTGTCGTCTCAGCTGGTAGTATGGCGTGCATGCTGATCATTTCCATCATTTCATCTGTTGTACGTGCTGTTCTTCCTTTCCATAACCTCATTCCTATCAACACAGCCATTCCCAGTATTATGCATCCTACTATTATTTTTAGTCCATCTGACAGCCATGATGGCATCCATGACCATAAGTATGAAAAGCAGCTACCATCTCTCTTCACTCCCTTTGTTTCCTCTTCCATCTTTGCAAGTTCTGATACTGCCTCAGAGAGCGTGCCATTCTCTTCGTCGTTTGCAGGGAAAAAATCTGCAACATGAACTTCCAATTTTCGCACATACTCCTCCTTCCATCGCTGTCAAGAGATCCGACACATAACTGTTCTGTAGTGCCACCATTCATACTGCCCTCAGTTCTTCTTTTATTGCGTTAAATCAATTGACGGTGGAGTTGATTGTCATCATTAGCTGCCATCTGGTGATCTGGAGCTACTTCGCATTTGCGTATGCCTACATTCCTGGATGTATAATTGAGTTGAAAACATTGCCGCTATGCTGAAGAGTCTGTGCTCTGGCGGGATGTCACTCAGAGCTGTTTCTGATTTACCCCACAGATAGTTTCCCTTCAGTGGTTCTCCTTGTCTTTTTACTCTTGGCAATACTGTTGTGTCGTTCTTTTCCTGCTCCCCTTTTGTCGTCACCGATCTTTTCTTCCTCTTATTCCCTTCATCCATCGTAGGGAAGTTTCCCAAGTTGACATGCTTCTGTGGCACGACCAGTGATGGTACGTTGACGTGTACCATGGTGCATACTCCATTCCAAGATGGTGGCAGGCTGTGATATGCCTTTTCTCCGCAGGCCCATTAGTGGTCCATTAGAAATGCTGTACCGGCAACCCCCTCACGTAACATTACTATTCTTTTGCAGTTGTTGTTTCTTCCAACGTCAACATCCCCCTTGTGTTGATAACATAGTGTAGGTGCAGTTAGCAGGAGTATTGTTATGGGGTCCTCGTCCTTCTCCAGCCATGTTACCAGTCTTACGCTCTTTAACCAGTCGGGGTAACATTTGTTGTTGGTGTCATCCATTGTTGCCACAGTTGCTACTGTCGATGTTACTATGTTGCTCCCCACAACTCCATCTGTCCATCCATCTTTTGTGTATATCTTTCCATATATTGCCATCAGTGGTCGTTCCCAGCACCCAAGTACCCCAGCAACTTCGGTTGCATGCCATTCACATGGTAGGTAATTCAATGTTACTTCCTTCGTTTCTCCTGTTTCGAGTCCATCCGTCATATATCTGAACCCTCGTGTATGTTGGCGGAAGCTATTGTACATCATAAGTGTTTTGATGAAATTATCTTCATATGGGTATGTGTCCCTTGTCCTCCATTGCAGTATTGCAACTCTCCCTTGAAATCGTCCTTTCATTTGGAACAGAGCCAAATATAGCAGGCATTCTGCTATCGTTGTAGGTACCTCAGTAGCCACAAATGATCTTGACGTGCTCACGGCGTATGGGATCAACGAGCACACATAGCAGTTGTCCTTAGTTGTCCCCTTACCAATTTTGGACATGTGATGGTGCCACATGTTATTTGAGACGTGTGGGTTTTCTATGAGATATGCTTCTACCCTGTTGTTATCTATAGGGGTACTACGTTTAACCCTTTTCTCATTTACTCTTAAATTACTTGTACCACTTGACACCATACCTCTTGCAGCCGTAGTGGGGGGTAAATTAGTTTAAGGTACAGCCATAACATAGGAAGCATAGGGTGTCTGCCAGACAGTGGCAGAAAGTAGACCAGTGATCAACAACACACCTATAATTTATATTACAATAGCTAATCTCACTGGCATGTTTCTCTTACCTTTGCTGCAGTCCTGCAGCCCTTGTACTTGAGATGATACAGATGCCCACCTGAAAATTTCTCAAAATATGCGTTAATTTTGTTAGTTTTGTTTATTCAAGCTCTCCCTATCAAGTAATAGTTTAATGCCCAATCGAAATGCTGTTCCCACGCGTATCTTAGTGACCTATCTCTCAGGACTGGTAAGTGCTCGTGGAGATGTGGGAATGATTGCTCTATGGCCAGAAGGAATGTGTTGTAATACACACGTATTTTTTGCTTCTTTAAATATTTTGGTCTTTTTATACATATACAAATTGGTGTGACAGTGCTTCAGGTGTGCCGTCGTCTGTGGGCAGCATTTACCCCTGGGCAAAATGCAACGTTAGTTACTTCACTTTTCTTTATACGTAAACAGTTGTACGCAGTACCTGCATGTGCGAGACAAAAAGAGAAGGAGAATATGCACGTGTCTACACGTGTGGTGCAATATGACAGTTTGCCAGACAATGTCCTTTATTCAGGTAGGCTGGGTGGGGCTAGTGTGGGCAGTGTTTATTTTGACCTGGGATCTCGTGACCATGGGGTGGGCAATGAGTGATTGTTCTGTTTTGTCCTTAATGGGGTTGGAAGTTTGGGCTGTGCTGCTGTTGTCGTTGGTTTCTGTTGCTGCTTCGTTGGCCCTGTTGTCGACGCTAGGGCGGGTCTGATCTTTGTAGGGCTTGATGTTGTGCAAATGATTCCACACAGGATTATCTCTCAACTTTATTGCTCTAGGAGCAGTCTTTTCCATCAGGTGGGGCCCGGTGAATTTAGGGCTATTCCAACGGCGGTTAAAATTGCGAAGGAGGACATGGTCCCCCTTTTTAACTGTCCACTGTGATAGTTGTTCCTCATTTGTTTTTTCTTGTTGTGTGTTTTTTGACCCGCCCCGCATGCGCTCGAGCTGTTGAGAGATAAAGGCAACACTAGTAATCAAGGAAGACACATATAAGTACATTTCATCACCAAAAACATTTGCAGAGGTATGGTAATCTGTCATGGCCCTTGATGGTGGTGTTAGTGGAAGGTGCATTTGATGTCCAGTAACCACCTCGTGGGGTGTGAGGTGGTGAGCTGACCCTGGCCTATTCCTTAATTCAAACAGGGCCAAGGGGAGGCAGTACAACCAGCTTTTCTTAGTTGTCTGCTGAATCTTTGCAATTTCTTCTTTTAGGAGACCGTTCAGGCGTTCACAGACACCATTAGCTTGCAGGTGGTATGCGCATGCAAATTTGTGTTTGATGCCAAGGAGGGTAGTTATGTGTTGGAACATTTCATTGGCAAAGTGCGGGCCATTGTCTGACCGCAGCACCTCGCAAAACCCTCACCTTGAGAACACCTCTCTCACCAGGAATTTAGCTGAAGGTGTCTGCATGAGAGCAGGGTCCATGTCAACGTAGTCAATGTTCAGGTGCAGAAAGGGTCCTTCTGGCCGGGGTATAGTACCTTTGATCACTTGCAGCGTGTGACCGGCCGTAAACTGTTGACAGGTTAGGCAATTGCTGATAAAGTTTTTAAACGTGTGAATTTAGCTCTGGACAGAACCATGCCTCCTTAATCCGAGCTGCAATTACTTCTTTCCCCGTGTGTGTGGGATTGTGCAGTTGGGCCAATGCTGTTTTCAAAAGGGCTAGGGGCATCACTATTTTGCCTGTGTTATTCCGTTGCCATAGTGCATCAGTGGGGGACATTGAGCACCCTCTTTTGACCCATAGCTCTTTCTCTGCCATAGGTGCTGCTGCCTGCAATTCCATTATCTAGGTTTCAGGGATGGGTGTGTACCCGTCCCTCATCAACAACTGTCTTGCACCCACCCTCCCCTTATCTTTTCCTTTTTCTGGGGGGGAGGGTCCAGATCTCGCCAAAGTACGCAGCATGTTTGGCATGTGCATCTGCTGTTTCGTTACCTTTTGAAATTGGGTCATCCCCTTTAGTGTGGGCCTGACATTTCACCAGGGCTATTTCTCTACGGTCATCAATTACTTCAATCAGTTCAGCAAGTAGGAGGGCATGTTGTACTGGGGTACCATCTGCTCTTATGAACCCCCTTCGTTGTCACTTTATTAACCCTGAGTGTACTGTCAGAATATATGGTGACTCTTTTGTCATTGCTCTCTATTAGGGCCAAAATTAGGGCCACTAGTTCTGCTGCTTGGGTTGAGTAATGTTGTGGTAATTGAATGCATTTCACTGGTACATACATCCAATCCTCTGTCAAGTGAACCACTGCTGCTCCTGTCCTTTGAACCCCATCACTCTGGTCAATAGTTGAGGACCCATCAATGTACATTATCTCACCCCCCTCTAGGGCGTTTTCCTCAACTTTTCTTGCCCTGGAGTAAATTTCAATGGCCTGTGTGCAATCATGAGCGTAGTCACCATCTTCAACTACCTCTGCTATGAACCTTGCTGGGTTTACATTACTGCACCTTACAATCGTTAGTTATGGTCTCGATAAGATGATCTCGTAACCTGATGCACTCTGTGTGGTCAATGTTGATTTGGGCTTGTTCAGTATTGTAAAGAGGGTGTGTTCCACGAACAGTGTGGTGGGGCACCCCATTGTTATGGATGATGATTTTTCTACCGCAAAGGCTGCGGCATCCAGGCTCTGTTCGCAAGGGAAGTAACCTAACTTTACAGGGTCTAAGTGTCTGCTGTAAAATGCTACAGGCTTGTGACCCATGCTTTGTTTCTGTGTCAGTACTGCCTTCATCACTACTGAGTCGCAATGTGACAAGATGAAAAATTGGTGTTCATTGGAATGGCCAGTACTGGTGCTGTTGAGATGGCGTTTTTTAATTCGTCAAATGCCTCTTTCATTTCTCTTGTCCATCCCAACTTCTTATCCCCCTTCTGTGCTTCTCTGAGGGCCTCGAGCAGGGGTCCTATGTATGAGCTGTAGTCAAAAATCCATGCCCTGCAGTAGTTGCTTATTGCTTGTGCCCTTTGTGGTACAATGTTCCTTCCATGTTGTGAGATGAGCTGGCCTATGTAGAGCACTTGTTCTTGGCAGTACTGCAATTTCTCTTTGTCTACCTTGTACCCTTTCTCAGCTAACACTGTGAGCATTTTGACAGAGTCCCTCCTGCACCTTTCTTCTGAGACACTGCAGATGATGATGTCATCTACATATTGCAGCACCGTGCTCTCCATCTCAATGTTACCCAAATCCATTTTTATAACTATGTTAAAGATTGATGGTGACTCACAGTAACCCTGGGGCAACTGTGTATGTTTCCATTTTGTGTTGCGGTATGTGAAGCTTGCCAAATCTTGTGAGTCAGGGTGCAGAGGTATGGAGAAAAATGTGTTTTTGAGGTCAATCACAGTTAATTGTGATGCCTCTGCTGGTATACCACATAGTATGGTGGCTGGGTTTGCTGCTATGGGGTACTCTGCTTCTACAATGTGGTTTAAGGGTCTTAGGTCCTGGATAAAACTCCAAGACCCTCCTTTTGCTTTGCGCACAGGGTACACAGCAGTGTTGCATGTTGATTCTGATGGTACTAGTATACCATTGTTTATTAGTGCCGTTATTGTCTCATATATGCCCTCATCTGCTTCCTTTGACAGTGGGTATTGCTTCACTGTTGGTAGCATTGCACCTTTTTTCAGTTTTATTTTCACTCCTCCAATGCTTTTTATGCAGCCAACGTCATATGGACTGTGCTCCACAGAGATGTTGGGACTGCTGCCAGGTCATAATCGTAAAATGGTACTGGTGTAGGGGCAGGTGCTTCTAGTGCCATAGCCATTTTTTGTGCCACTTGCTTGTATGCAACTCTCAACCAAATGTTAACGCTCATTCCCAACACCATCTCCCCCTCTCCATTATCATCAGAAAACAGCTCCTCACCAGATATCTGTGCAAGCCTGCACTCTTCTGCTAGTGCTACCACCGCTATCCATGCCCTCCTCTCCCTGTCCTCGGAATGTACTACAATGTAGTCTGGTGCTGCCATAATACTTTCAATGCACACTGAAATCATCGCCCCATATTTTTCACTAGCTGGTGTCTCGGGCCTGAAGAGGTAGGCTGCTGGTCTCCTCCAAATTTTGCCCCCAATTCCAGGTAGCCATGCTATTGCCATGTCTGTCCCATATTGGAAGATGTCTCCATCTACTGGTTCTGACCGGGCCACTGTTTTGCCACAATAGGCCTGCACAATTTGTCGTGCTGTCAGCATGTTAATGCCTGGTGTGGAGCAAATGATGCCCTTCTCAGTAAATGAGATGGTCATATTCAATCGAATCATGATGTCTCTCCCAAGTATGTTTACTGGTGATTGCTTCGAATACATAAGTGGAAGAGACATGTCGTGATCACCTACAGATAAGGAGATGTTATCAGTGAAGGGAACCAACCCTCAAGCCCCAGAGAATGCTTGAGTGTTCATAGCTTCGCCTGACATTTTGTACTTCTCCTCCCTTACGCAAGACCTAGTGGCCCCTGTCTCAACTAGGAAGGAAAAATTTGTGTCACCTATCACCACCTGTATGAATGGTTCCTCTGCAGGATTAGGTGTTACTGATAGGATGGGACACATCAAAGACATCTGTGGACTGTCCTTTTGTGGGTATAGTGACTGACCGCTTCCTGTGTAAGGGTTGTGACCCAATATTGTCACCTTCCCTAGCTGTGTCTGCTGTATCGGTGCATCAGTTGTTGATACTGCATTGTCCTGTATTTGTGTGAGCTGCTGCACCATTTGCACTTGAGGTTGTTGTGTTGCGATTGCCTGTTGCTGTGGTGGTGAGTACGTTTGTACCAGTGGCTGTGGTTGTGCCTGCTGTACCTGTTGTTGTTGTATTTGTGGTTGTTTTATTTAGGCTGGTGTTTGAAGCTGGGGTTGTTGTGGTAGGGATTGCTGTGTTCCTGGCTGTTGTTGGTAAATTGGTTGTTCCCCCATAGGCCCTTGCTGCCCTTGTTCTCCCTACACTACTTGGGGTTGCCTCATCCTGCAAGTACGTGACATGTGTCCCATCATCCCACATATCCAACATACTGGTGGTTCTCGGGCCTGCCATGGAAAACCCCCTGTGTTGTCTTGGTATCCCTGCTGTCCATTTGGGTTGTAGCCCCGGAATCCTCCCACTTGTTGTTGTGCAGGTGGGCCATAACCTCTCCCTCTCATTTGGCCTCCCCTCCCCCTGTAGTTGTTTGAGTATCCATTTCCCATCTGCATATATCCGCCTCCTACGTATGCCATGTATGGTGGGAGCAGAGGCATCTGCTGTGTTATTATTTGTGGTGGCTGCTGTAATGGTGCCTCCTGCTGTTGTGTTGTGTCTTGTGCAACCGTGACCTGCGTGGGGGTGGGTGTTGTGATTAGTGCTCCTTCCATGGCATATTTGGATAGCTTCTTCTGTACCAATTTTGCCTCTTCTGCCTTCCTATCATCCTCTTTTTGTTTCATCTTTTCCTGCCACAACATGCAGTAGTGTACTGTGGTTAGTTGTATTTCTGGCCAGGCCTTAACTTTCACCCCCACTATTTTCTTCAGCTGCCTTTGTACTTGCTCCGGGAGCCCTTATATTAGTATATGGTAGAAAATTGCTAGTGTTTTATGCCACGGTTCCCATGTTTCCAAGCGCCACTTCTCCTAAATCTCCTGGATGTAATCAACAGGATCTTCATTCTCACGCATCTTGCGTGACGTTATTGCTCCTATGTCTGACTTGTCTGGCAACTGAAACCTCAATGCCTGCCACAGTGCATGTCTGCAGTTGGCAAATGGTGCTCCATCATGTGACGTGTCTGTTATTGTGACCCCAGGGAAGCCCGCTCTTTTCCAAATGTCATCTGCAGCATCCCCCAGTATTGATATTAGGAGCCGCTTCACGCCGCAGTGTGCTTTTCCATCTCATATATCCACTTCCCAGCTCCTCCACTAGTGATGGAAGCCTGCATTTTATATTTTCTTTATCGGCATGCTTCCATGGGACATATTGTGGTCTGGCCCCTCCCCTTTCCAGAAGTGGCATTAAATTGTACTCCCTCACCTCCCCCGGTGTCCGTGTGGTTATGTTAGTGTATTCATCGTCTTCCTCTCTGTCAGGTAACTCTTCAATGTTATCAATATTACAGTAGTTTATTCTTTCACCCCCTGCTTCCTTCCTCCCCCTCCTGTGACCCTCTTGTCTCACCGTGGGCGTGTTCGCCCATTCTTCCTGCCTGCGTCCTGGGAGGTCCCTAAGTCTGCCGACATATGGGGTGTGTGCAGGGGTTGGTGTCAGTGGGCGTGGTGTTTGTACTGGTGTCGGTGTTAGTGGATCTGGCGTTTTCCTCGTTGCCTCCCTTACCTGTGTTTCTCCTGCGTTTACTTCTCCCCTCCTTTTGCACGCCCATGGTGACTCGCAGTTAGTGCGCGTTATGTATAGTTTGTCTAAACTCTCCCTATTGCCATCCTTTCCACTTGTGTTCGAACCTTCCTCTTCCGCGCTGCAAAATCCATCAGGAAATGACAATCCCCACTCTTTGCATTTTCCCCCCACTGTTACCGTCCTTAAATCTATTAAGTCCACCTCTTTGTGCTTACCTCCTTTAACAGCTGCCCGCTGTGTTGACGTTGTTGCCACCTCCAATTCCTGGCGTGTGTACTTTTTAACTCTGTGTTCCACTCTCCTATCTCCTCTCTCCTCTTCCTTCTGTCCCACTACTTCACCGCCTATTTCTGCTTGTTTCCTGTGTAGTTCTTCAAATACCTCTGCACTTACCTTTGCTAATATCCTCTTTTCTTCTTCCTTTCTCCCCCATATTCACCCTTCCCTCTTTAATATGCTTTCTATTACTTTACCTTCTTCATACTTCTGGGCACTTTCAGATATTATCTTCTTTTTCCACAGTCCCATTTCCCTATCCTTCTCTTCCTCCTTCCTTCTCATCTCCCGTTGCTCCGCGCGTGACACCCTTTCTGCCATTGTTCTCATCCGCTCCTCTTTCTTCTTCCTCTCTTCCGTCTGTTCCTTCATCCTCATCTGCTCCTCAATATTCTCCTTCCTTTCCTTCTTCCTTTCTCGTGTTTCTTGCTCGAACTGTCTGATCAATGCGCCTCGTACTTCCCTTAATTCCTCCAACCTTTCCTCCAACATTTCTTCCTCTACCTGTGACAGTCGCCCTCCTCTTGTCTTACTCACCTCATGCCCTAGTCTGTGTGTGCGTGGTCCATTTCTACCGTTATTTCCTCTCCTCACTACGTCCTCTTCTTCTCCTGTTAGCGCCCCGGAGCTTTAGGAGCACCTGTGCTGCTATCCATTCATCTGGTCCTATGTTTGCAATGTTTCCCACAGTTCTCTTCCCGCCCCCCCATGCCTGCCTGTGCTGTGCTTGAGTCTACGAAGCCCATCGCCGCCACCCCCCTCTGGTATCTGTAGTGGCGTAGGGTGGAGGGCTGTACGCAGGGTTTGAGTACCCCTCAGCGGCTGTTAGTTGTTGTCTGACGGCTTCTCTTAAGTCTGTTACTGGGTACAAACCCCCTTCCTCAGTACCTTCGCCAGAGGCATATCTTCTGTCCCCTCCTTTTTCACCTTTGCTTCTGATACTGCAACCAATCCTTCTGTCTCTTTCTTGCCCTCTTCAGTGCACAGTGCGTTGTTGCGTGCCGTACCCACGCCCCCTCCATTCTCCTTCTCCTCTTCTACCTCCTTCTCTTCCTTCCTCCCTTATCTCCTCACCTGAAAACATACCCATTTACCCGGGTCTGGCGCCCTGGAACATTTTCCATAAGTTGAACATTTCTATATGGAGAGCTAATTTCTTTCCTTTGCAGGTGTTGTGTATGTATGCCAACAGTGAATGCTGGGTATATGAATCAAGCTGCCGTTAGGCGGCCACGGTGTTCGAATTTTGTTGTCTGTCCCTTGTGTCCAGTCAATGCTGTACTTTATAATGTTCTCCCTGTGTGGTGATAGTGATGTGCAAATGTGCTGGAGGGGTGTAGTTAAAGCGCTTCCTCTCACCCCGAACCCAACACCTGCCCCCGACCCATAGTACGTAGCCATATTACAATTTGCTTTTTCTTGATGTCAACCTTTTTTACCTGTCCCCATAAGTTGGGGACTTCCGACTGTCCGCTGAAAAGTAATACAATCGCAAGTGTACAGTTCCTCCTCTTTTGTTCTTCGTTTCCCTTGATGTGACAACTATGGCCCCCTTTCGGCCGCGGCGCACGAAGCCCCTTGCAGCTGCGTGCCCTGTGTGGCGTGCTTTGGAGCCGCCCCACTTTCCTTTCTCGTCAAACCACTCCCTCCCCTTTCTCAATCCCCCTTGTCGAGCGTGACCAGCGTTCTCTGTGCGCGGCCTCCTCTCCTCTTTTCGCCCCTCCCTTATCGAGTGCGGCCGGCGTTCTCCGTGCATGGTCGCCTCTCCTCTTCTGTCCCGCCCCTTTCTCGTCTCCTGTCCCCCAACCACCCCTGGATTGACACGAAATTGTCGCAGTGACCTATACAAGCCCTATGGGTTACGTCACCAACTTCTATAAGCTATTACCGGTATGAGAAATTGCACTTCTGTCCCCCGTTAACCCCACAGCTGTCTTCTCACCTCCTCTGGAGCAAGGTAATTGACAATCAATTTACTTAATATAATCGGTCTGCGCACGCTGCGTCGCCTTGCGTGTGATACGCCCCCACTACTGAGGAACTTAACCAGCCAATTATCTTCCGCAATTGGTAACCAAACTAGCTACCTCCTGCAGGAACACGTCATCTACCTAATAAGCTACAACACTCAATTAGTAGGGATCCTCATCTATTCATTGATCTATAACATCAATTCATAGGAAAGCCACATGTCCCCATACAGGTGCCTGCGATCTAGACAAATCAGTGCCTTCTAACAACCACACGTGGTAGCTTTAAGCTCTACCCAATCAACTCGTGGCATGGTAGAAGATGGCCCTCGTGCCTGTCTCACTACCGCTCACCCATCTATCACCACTTATTAATCAAATCTTCTGCAACACACTGTAAACACTTCCCGCCACCCTCGTTACACTTCCTCCCCCCTCCCACACAACATTACATTGCTGGTTGGGCGTGTCATACTCACCAAGTCCTCGTGAGCCGGGGCTGCTCGACCGCGTGCACCCCTCCAAAGCAGCTCGCCACCTCCCCTCGTCTGGACCACGTCTGGACACATGCCAACCGCGGGCGGGCTGGGGAGGCCCCAACTCCTACCGCGTCCCAAAAGGAGTATGAGACACACCCAAGAGCAAAGTAATTACTGCTGTTTATTAGAGTAACGGCGGGGATACGCTCAGACCGTATGCATCCGGAGAGGCTCTCTCAGCATCAGTGGGCTTCCAGGCCCTTTTTACAGCAGTATAACGCGCTACTCGCGTCACCTGGGAAAATCATCACAAAACCTAACGCCACTTCCGGTTGGCTCCCCGAGTGTTAGGGTTAGTATAGATAACTATGGGAGGAAATATTAGTGGATGAGGACGGGTCAGGTGGTACACTTGGGCTGTCCCTAACAATTGCTACAAAAAATGTGTTACAAGGGGACACTTGGTGATTGGCTAACTAAGATGGCGTCCGTGATGAGCCCCCAAGCCTGGGACCATCGCCATTCCCAGCTTGCTGTGTCCCTGGTGCTTGCAACAATGTGCAACTATGTGTTAGTGGTGGACAATGGACAGGTCTGACTAATGGCTGGTGTGCATGTCTTTCCCATCGCCTTAGGTGTCCATCTTGCTGCTTCGTTGTTGCAGATTGTGTCCCAGCCATGGGACCCTGGCGACTTCTTTGTCTCGTGAGCTTGGCATCCTGTCAGGTCGGCTTGGTCACGTGTGGAGAGACCGTAGCTGGAGCAGAATTATGAGCATTAGATTTGTGTTTTTCGGCTCTGAGGGATTGGCACCGGCAGGTATAACCTTGGCGCTGGGAGCACGGCCTGTGGGTTGCAACATCGCAGCCTTGGCTGTAAGATCTCGTTGGGGGCTCGTTCTGCATGGTCAGCGCTTTGCTTTTCGTCTTGGGAGGATTTTCTTCTGCGAGGCTCCTGTCTGGGGACTCTTGCTTGTGGCCTACTTGGGCCTAGTTTCTGGGTTGCGGTACATAACCCATAATATGGGGGTCGTGGGGCAGCGAGAACGCATCAGCAAGCATATACACGAGCTCTTCAGGCGTCTTGCGTTTCTGCGGTGCTGTAGAAGGCCTATGTGAAAAATAACAACGATGCATGTCTGTGGGTGTGTCAGTCACCTACGTCATAGCACTGAGTAGGTTCTTCCTGTCGGTTGGTGTGTGAGTGACCAGTGTGCATGGTGGCACGTGTGTTCTTGTCTGTTGGCTATGTCGTCATGGCATCTCTAACAATGGCGATGTTTTGTGGTTGCAGTCTAATCGAGCTGGTCTATCGCACAGGCGTCGGTTTGACCATGGCATACTAGTAGGCATGCTCCTCGTATGTGTATGCCTTTAAACAGGATACTTTGTCATCTGGTAAGGAAGGGAATTGGTCGAACTCTTCGTGTGGGGGGTGCTTCAGCTGTGATCCCCTAGGCCATGGTCTGGATGAGACTGGGGGGAGGGTATTATCCCATTCTCCCACTTCAGTACCTCAAGGTTCTTGTGTTTCACCCACTCTCTATAATGCATTTACTAAACCTTTATTTGACAAACTTGACAATATGAGTATCACGTATACCAATTATGCGGACGATACTCAGATTCTCATACCAATTACTGGTTGTTATGATACTGATTCTAAAAATCTAAACAAAATTTACCTTGCAATCCAAGCCTGGATGGCTAGCAATGAATTATGGCTCAATGATGATAAGACAGAGCTTATCATAATCGGCAATAGAACAAAACTCAATAACCTCCCCCAACAGCACAAATCGTTCACCATTGATGCCAATTCTATCCCAGCAGCCAGCGAAATAAAAACCCTTGGAGTCTATATCGACACTGAGCTTACGCTAAACAGGCAAATCAATGCTGTGGTCTCTTCAGCCACATACACAGTCAAACTGGTAAGAGCCAGCCGCCCCTTTCTTTCCCCTGAAAACTCACATTGGCAAGAGCACTCATACTGTCTAGGATTGATTACTGCAATTCTCTCCTTGCCGGACCCAGTATCAGAAACATTAAAACGTTACAAATACTACAAAATAATGCCATAAGAGCTGCCCTAAATATCCCAAGACACAACCATATCTCTTCCACTAGAAGATTCATTGGCTTCCTGTCCAGGGCAGAATCAATTTCAAAATCCTAACGATGACTCACAAATGTATCGCGAAGAAGGCGCCCAACAGACTAACCCGGACTGCTTACACCAACCTGCTAGATTCAGGAGGCAGAAAGCAGGAGGTTCTAGTTTTCCAGTAATAGCTCCCAAGATGTGGAATACCCTTCCACACCACCTGAGAAGTGACACTTCATTTTGGTAATTCAGAAAAAAGTAAAAAAACTCTCCTCTTCAGATGTGACCCTCAGCAATAGCCTATTGCAACCATATACCTAGTATAAGGTTGACCTCCAACAACACTGAAAAAGGTAATTTAGTATTGGTCTGCCATGTACATCTTGTAAATATTTTATTTCATTCTTATTCAATGTATTTTCTGTACTGAAGAATTGTAAACCTGCTGATTGAAGAATTGTAAACACGCAACCATATTCTTAAGCGTTAACGACAAAATGACTACGCTAGCGCCTGGATGCCTATGGGCTAGGTGCGCTTTACAAATACATAAATAAATGAATAAATATAAATCAAGTAACTGAAGGCACACTTTAGGACATTTTATAAGCACATTTATTGCTGCAAGGAAGCCATTAATTCTCATCAGACTGCTTAAAAATAGCAGTGGGAGATCAAAGATTGATGTTACTGCCGTTTGAGAAAACGAGTTCAAAGACATTCCAGGGGGAGGATGTGTGTTTTGATGGGCAGGGGGCGGTTGTGAGCATAAATGGTCATTGGGTCCCCCAACCCACCCTAGCCAGAAAACACTGGGGCATTACAACTCCGGCGGTCCGTAAAGACAGGCGCTGGAAAATGTAAATAACCTTTGCCATTGAGTCCCATAGAAATGGGGAGCATGGATGCATCGGCACCGTGTGCAACAGTGCCTGTGCTTCATGAAAGGCAGCGGGCAGGTGCCGTTCCACCCGCCAGGTCTGAGTCTGGCGGGTGGGACGGCACCCGCCCGCATACTCGTAGTGTGTCGGTCAGGTAACAACGGTGCCAGAATGCTCAGACCGGAAAACTCGTAAAGAGGCCCACTGCCCTTCCACTGAGAAATGCCTTTAAGTTACTCCTGGAAATTGACATAAAACAACCAATGAAGCCAGACACCCACCTTCAAACCAGCACATAGCTTTCAATACACAAGAGAGGCAACACAAAATATACAAATCATGCAGATAATCAATGTAAAAGGACAGCTAGTATGGTATAAGCACACTGCCAAATATTGTGAAAGTTCAATAGCAAACTGGGATGAAGTTAAAAACATTCACTAAATCAGCACTATTTCCCTGTGAGATTAGATAAGGGAATTGCAAAAAGAATTCGTTTTTTAGAAAATCAGTTATTGGAACAAAAATGGTAAGTTTGATCAGCGTAGCATAGACGACAGGGTCAACCTTGTCTTTTCCTCCTCCCCATTCCTTTCCTGCTTGAACCCTGTTACCCTCTACTGAACCGACCACGCCACAATCCATCTTCGAATATCATACACACAGCTGCCCCACAAAGGCCAGGCTAAATGCCCTGTTCCTTCAAGAAAATCCAGCGAGAAATAATAATAATAATAATAATAATAATAATAATAATAATAGGAAAGTCCACAGCATTCCCACCAAAGGGAATACCTCAGCCCTTCCAGATACATTTAACTACTTCACCAAAGAACTAGAGGAGAACCACGTGCTTCATAAGGCAAGTCAAACTAAAGGCACCCTGGTATACACCCGAACACACTTCCAATAAATACTTAATCAGACACCTTAAAAAGCAATGTTGCAAGGACCACAGCCAAGAGGATCTCTCATCCTTCGAATCTCTGTGCTCTCAATGCAGAAACATGATCTCCAAGACAAAACTGATTGATTACACCCCCAGCATGGAGACAGCCTCTAACAGTAGCAACGCCTTACTCAAAGTAATCAAGCACTTCTCTAAGCCCTCACCTGTTTCCAGCGTGCCGGCTTCACAAGTGTAATGAGACAGAACCAACACCTTTCTCATTAACACAATTGCTAAGTTCAGAGACAACATTGATTCCTCAAAACCAGACAAAGTCACGTTATCCATTCCCCTCAGAGCACAGCCCTCCTGAACCAACTTCACCCTCGCCCTCTTAAGGATGATTTCTCTGACACACTTGCTTCACTTAAACCTACCACTTACTCATAAGCCCAGCACACACTCCTCAGTATTGTGACTGACTCACTCAGTGAAGGTTCATTCCCAGACACATGGAAGTCAAATCTCATATGCCAAAACCCTTGCTTGACCTAGGGTTGTTGCTGTGGTGGAAAAAATGACCATACACGATTCCCGTGGCTTGGTGAATAATGTATTCGTAAAAAAGAAAGAACAGGACAAAAACGAACCATTGGCAGTACAAGACTTTGGCGCAAGTGAGAACACCCCCACCCCTCCATGCACAGCTCTCTTATACCTAAAGGAATCACACTGAAACAATGTTGCTAGCAGGGAACAAAGCCCCACTGTACAAGCCTTTGACACCAGCGTTGTTCTTTCATGTTAGTTACTGTTATCAGGGAGGACAGCATACCGTAATACATTTAGTGAAGGTGAATATACTCCTTAAAGATTCACACACGCTCTGATGCAGGTGAGAATGCTTGTAATATGATGACTGCGAACACTGCTTTTACCAAAAAAGCAGGTGCCTAAAACACGCTTACATATGCCAAAAAATAAATGCATGCGAGGGTGCTGAGTTAGAAGACAGACACAGGATTATTTGTTCACTGAATTCACTTTTATTCAAAGTAAAAAAGTGGGGAATTGGAAAAATGCCTTGCTGACCCTAATGCTAAGAGGAGTCTCCCTGCCTCAACAAAACTAGCTGATGCCTTTGCCAGAATGTCCAAAATAAATGTTCTCCATCCGGTGTCCAAAACCTAATCCGTCCCTCACACTTTAAATTCCACAATGTGTGAAAAAGGGAAAAGATGTCTCTTGGCTCGTTCTCTGCAACCTTTCAGCTCCAAAAGAAAATTCAGAAGGAAAGTTCCCAAGAGTGTTACTCCTCTTTAATTAACTTTAGGCCAACTCACAGCCTTGGTTTACTGTCCTACCAAGATCTGTGGGAACCTATTATTTACATAGGTTCTCTTGATGGCTTGGGATCTTTTCCGGGTATCACACGGACTCACAGCCTTGGTGTCATCTCCTGCCAAGGTTTATGCGTCCTTCTGTGATGTTTATCTTAAGGTCTCCTGTTGTTAGTTGTTTAGGCCGTCCTAAGGGTTATGTGGTGTGATAGTGCTTTGGGCCTGTAATGTTCTTGGGGTTTTATAACAACTTTTCCACCCCATGCCAACCTTGTTATTGCCCCAATGCAATGTAATAACCCATCTACCCATGTGGTACCTTATCAGCTGGTTCTGCAGCACGGCTCACTTCAAAGTTGTTGTAACTGGTGCCAGCAGGCTTGCAGGGATGCAGTTGCTCATTCTTTATACCACTAGGTTTCTTGTAGCAACTGTTCTTTATTTGTGTGGCTTCTGTTTGTCTCACAGCCTTGGTGTACTCTCCTGCCAAGGTATGTGCACTTTTATCTCCCAAGTATACTTGGTTCACTAACCTGCCAAGTATTTCTTCTTTTGTTTTGTGTTGGTTTCAAAGTTCAATGTTTTCATGGAATCAAAACACTAGATCGGGGGAAGAGTGGTGCTATGAACAGGTACACATTCTCCATATGTTGCCTGTTAGTTCCTGTGCAAGCTTCATGAAGCCGATTGTCCTTCTCTGACGTGTCTCTGTTGCCTCAGAAGCTGCAAGGCTCCAGAGTCTGCTTTTTTCTGGTGAATCCTCCTGCTGCAGCCACACACTTCGCCTGGGCTTTCCCTGCTTCACTGCAGGGTGCCTACCGTCAATAGCAGTGAACGAATGCCAGGGACTGCAGGGCTCCCCTTGGCATTCCACGTTATGGCTCCACAGCAGCTTCGGTCTTCTTTCATTAACGAGTGTCCGAGTTTTACCTCCCATTTGCTGTATGTCCTGTTAGACTAATTCTGCTGACGGACTTCCTCTGCGTATCGTCTACAGTCTCCTGTTTCTTTTCCTGACGCCCAATAGGTCAGCATTTTTCTTTCCTTGGTGGTCTGACGCTTCTGTCACCATGCCCCTCTACTGTGCCTCCAATTCCAACTGCCTCTACTGCTCCATCCACTTGTCTGCAGCAGTGTTCCCTCCTCCATTATTATCTCATGTTTGGCAACAGAGAAAAGACTAGACCACTGGTTCCCGTTCTCCAATCTGACCTTTCCATCCCCAAGGAACCTCATCATCCCAGTTGTAAGATAGTTATTTTTTCACTTGATCTCCTCTGTTCTTCTTTCTCACAGTACCAGTTATATAGGTAGATGGTTTTGTTTTACAAAAATACATGAGAATTTAACATAGGGGAAGCCATGGGAATTTTTAGGAAACTCCTTGGGTTGGGTAAGGGAGCAGGATTTTCACTTCTATGTAAAGGGACAAGAATCTCTTACTCTTCACATGCTTCTGAAGTGAGAGATCTGAAGGTGGGCTTTTCTACACGCTCAGTGAAGAGTGTTCATTGCAAAGAGATGCACAGTAAAATCTAAAGCCTCACACAAGCAAGAAACTTTTATTTAAGCGTGGCAGTTTGCAGCATCCCCTTAACATTATATAATGCAGTGATGTGCTAGAGGAGTTCATGCATTTTCAATTCTCACATTGTCCCCCACAGTCTACTCGTATGAGTCCTTCACTCCAGTCTCATTACAAACATTTCTAAGGCTATCCCGGCATATCAAAGCAAATTATGTCTTCAGTAGCATGGCAGTAAAGCACTTGGGCAGTTTGATAAACTTCTGAACAGGTATTGCACAGCCGATAATAGAGGCACTTAAATACAATTCACAGACAGGAGAGACTTCGAATTAAGAGTAGGACTATAGGTCAAATCTGACCAATAATTGCACTGAGGGGTCCCAATAGACCTACAATCCAATACCCAAATGTTCTGAAGGCCTCCGGACTGGGGTGAAGGAATGTGGGTACCAAGGTCAGCTATATTGCTTGAGTAACTTGCTATGAATGTACAGCACTTGCTCTTCACAATTGCGCCGGCGCCTCCTTGTGAAGTCAGAACAATGTGTAGAGCCATACGATTTTGAAGCACCAAAGTTCAGATGGATAGTTCTTGAGATAATAGAGTCATGGAGGACACAGTAGGATTTGCAATATTTCCTACTAACCTTGACAATTGGGTCAGATGGTCTCTATTTATCTTAATCCCAAGGGCTAACGTAGGATTCCCACAACAAAGTGTTCCCAAGCGGTGCTTCTCTTAAAACGGGACTGAGTGCGAAATGTAGAAGTATAACACACTGTGGGACGAATATAGCCATGTAACAACTCCCTCCCCAATTAATGGGTAACCAGGGAAAAGCTTTGTTGCCATAGCTTAAATAAGTTCCAGAATATGTAGCGTACCTGGACTAGGACAAACAAAAAATATGTTCAAAGGAAAATTTAACTTTATTGATCACTGAACTAGACTTGCTGGACAGGTGATAATGACATTTGATAGTTCCCATGAAGAGTGGATCTGGATTGTGTGAGGCAGGCAATCTATCAAGAAAGACTCAAAGATAATTGTTTCAAAACCTTTATTTGCCAAAGTTCCTGGGTCGTTGCAATGCCTAAGTGGCCCTAAAACTAAAGGGATGGTTTCCCTAACTGATGTTTCTAGGGGCCGTCATAGTCTGGAAGTCCAAAGCAAAAATCTGTATGTGTCTAAATCTATGCTTGCCCTCAATCTTTGACAAAAAGTGTTACGAAGTATTTTGAAAGCAAAAGGTGGTGGTTCAACAAATATGGGAAATCCAGGATTGGTTTCAGATATTATTATTATTATTATTAGATAGGTGTAGTTTGGCCAGCTTCAAACGAATAGCTCAATCAAAAGGAACTGTTCATAGGTCCTCCTTCATAGTTCAAACAATGGCAATGGGCCTCATTACGAGGAGGGCGGTAAGGGGTTAACGGCGCCAGAGCCGTTAACTCCTTACCACCCCATTATGAGGACCGCTCGCGGGACCCGCTCAGGACGCCTGGTTTTACCAGATGTCCTTAGCGGGTCCCGAGAGCGGCCCAGCATGCTAACAACGGGCCCGTCATTAACGGGCCCGTTGTTAGCATACTCCCCATTCCCTTGAGCACCAAGGTCGGAATGGCCCTGTATTTCCCCATTCAGGCAACCCGGACCCGCACCCGAGTTTGGAGGCAGCCATACCCTTATTAAGGGCATGGACACCTCCAAACTCGTAATGATTCCCAATGTCTTTAATGCTTTGGGGTTCCCTTTGCGAGGCTTTAGTGCCTCCAATTTCAAAACATTACCAAAAAGAAAACACAGTTCTTTTTTTAAGTGTCTATGGCTCCCCTTCCCCAAGTTTCAATTCCTTCAGTAACACCAAATAATCAAGATTCCACTTTGATAAGCCTCTTAGGGATCCCTTCTCCAAGTTTAGGCCACTTCCAAGTTCAGATACAAGTTCAGCTCTTAGGCCTCTCGAGGTTCTGTTCCCCAAGCTCAGGCATCTTCGCAGTTCAAACACAAGTTCAGCTCTTAGGCCTCTCAGGGTTCCCATCCCCAGGCTCAGGCCCCTCTTAAATTTCAAAACACGATTTTTGGTTTGTAAGGATGTACCTTTCTTACAGTTCTTTCAAAGGGTAGCGTCAGAGCCTCGCTCAGATTGTGCTCTCGTGCTCCGCCTTTTATCCGTGTGGGGAAGCTTAATGAAAGTCAATCATGTGTGATGGTCAGTAATTGCCTGACCTTGCCTGACCAGTGTATTTGGACACGTCAGGTATACGGCTCGGGTGTAAGTCTGTTTTCTCTCATAGTGGGCAGTCCATGTGAAAGTGTTTATGTTGTAAAAGGGGGCGGGGGTACAGTTTTCTAAATATCCAACCTGGTAGGATGGGGTAAATGTGGTACAGGGAAGGAGATACTGCGTCTCACCATCTGGTTTTCCACTCCCTGAACACCCCTCCCCCAGGTGATCCTCCTCCCGCACTTGTCCACCCCTAGGAACTGAATCCAAAAGCGATGGCCGTGTCCTGGCCACCTGGATGACACATCCCAGGGGACTAGTGGATGACATACCTTCTGGTTTCTCACACATCATGGAGGACAGCATATCGTAATACATTTAACAAAGGTGAATATACTCCTTAAAGATTCACACATGCTCTGAGGCAGGCGAGAATGTGTGTAATACTCTGTCTGCTAATTCCACTTTAGAGAAGAAAGTGGAAGCCTAAAACGCGTTTACATATGCCAAAAAGGGAAGCACGTCAGAAGTGAGGGATGTGAAGACGAGCATTCCTACACGCTGGGCGAAGAGCCTTCATTGCAATGATGCGTGCAGTAAAATCTAAAGCCTCGCCTTGCACATGCAAGAAACAGGCCGTTTATTTATTTATTTATTTATTTATTTATTCAGATTTGTAGAGCGCACGTCAGCCCGGGGGCATCGTGGCGCTTGTTATAGACAATGTCTTTGTTACATAGGTTACAATATTTGCAAACAAATACAATATTTACAGTAGACATGTACACATTAGCAATGCAGTATATTTACAAGGATTTAAGAGAGTTGCCTATTATTTTGCACGGAATGCGGTTTTCAGTTTCCTGCGAAAAATAGGGAGGGAGTTTTCGTCTCTGATGTCTGCCGGAAGAGCATTCCAGGTCTTGGCTGCAATGTAGGGGAAACTAAGACCTCCGGCTTTGGCTTTTTTGATGCGTGGGATGCAGACTAGGTTGGTGTATTGCGTCCTGGTGGGACGGGAGGAGGATGGTTTGAGGATGGTTTGAGGATGGTTTCTCATAGATAGGACGGGGCGGAGAGGGAGGGGGAGAGGCATTTGTGAGTGAGTGTGAGGATTTTGAGAGAGATCCGCTCTTTGATCGGGAGCCAGTGGGCCGAGTGTCTGACATGAGTGATATGAGTTTGCAGCATCTGCTCAACATTATATAATGAATTGATGTGTAACAGAAGCACATACAATGTTCAATTCGCAAACGTTCCCCCACATAGCCAACTACAGGCTCATCATGAGGCTCCCTTTCATTCGGAAGCTTATTGAGAAACTAGTTGTGACCCAACTACTTGTGAAAAATCAGCCAGCTTGTCCTTTTCCACGATTACCCGTCTCGGAAGGTGTATATGTCCAGCTATAAGGGGGGTGCAAGGGAGGTGGCAATGATGGATGAAGTGCTAGAGTGGAGGCAGAGAAAGTAAGGGATGGACGCAAAGGGAAAATGTTAGTAGGCAGATGAGAGGCAGGTTAAGAGGGTAACTAGGAGTCGAGGAGGTAGGCTTTTTTAAGTGGTTTTTAGCAGGAACGATAGCTCAGGATTTCTCCTTTTTATCCTGGTTTGCTGCAGGACCCATAAGTTATAGTACCAGTAAGTTCTTCTACTGCCAGTAAAGGTGTCATAGAACACCTGCATGTGTGCCACTGCCGTGTGTCGACAACCCAGGAGTACCAGGCTGTCTAACGCAGCTAGACAACTTCACACCCCAATTCTTCTCTTACAAAAACACAAAGGTTCATCGTCGACAGTGACCTGCATTTCACAACTCATGTAGTTAAGAAAACACTGTACAATCCACTCGGTAGCAACTAACTCTGGTATGAAAAAAAAGCGTAACTGGCAAAAGCAGACTTGGGAACAAGAGTCCATGTTCTGCTCCTTCCAACCCTAGATGTTTGTAATGCACCCCTGGTTCTCACGCCCCAGGATGGTATCTTTCAGTCAGCAGAAGGTTGACGATTCTAAGGCCTAAGAGAATACAGCAGCATCATATACACCCTCAAACATGGACAGTGGCTGCGCCTTTCTTGGCTCGCTGCATCCTTTTCAAGGCACAGACACCCAGGCCACCATCTTGTTTTGCAGAGAAACTCACCATATCAGGAAGGCAGCACAAGAAGCCGCAACATGGCCGGACTTCAAATGCACCAATGAAAAGAGCACAGGGCTGAAGATTTGTAACAATGCATTTCACGCAGCTGAATATTGCTCCTGTTCAGTAAGGAATGTAAGAGCCATTTTTTAAAGGAAAGCCTCTTGCTGCACAGATAACTCACTCCTTCAATTCCAAACCCTATTGAAATGCCTGTGAGCCTAAACCAGTTCCCTCGGATTTCTCCCTCTCCAGTTATAAATCATGACTTTATTATCTTGAAGCTTAGAATATTTCTGTGTTGCTCGCTGGCTGGGTTTGTGCTAAACAATAGCAACAAATATGATAATTTGATTTTCATTAATCAAATTATTTTCTTGATTAATGAGTTCTTTGTAATGAATCATTTTTATAAATAATCAATACATGACATCATACATTCTTGATTTTAAAAGTATGTTTAAATAGTTGCTTCAACGTATAAGAACATTTTGTAACAAGTCAATCAGTTTATCCTTTGAACAGGGAGCACATTTTGAAGGCTTCAATAAATACGTTCTCGTCTCCACCTTTCTTGTTGTAATCCCTAAAGGGCCAATTTGCATCTTTCCTATGTACACTTTACAATCTTTTAGTTATAAGCAAGGTATGCAAACTTCATCTTCAACAATACAGCAACATGTGTCACAGATAGCTTGAAATTCAATGACGTGGACAATTATAGATTGCTGATAATATTTGGTGTCCAGTCAACTCGTCGAAAAAAAACTGGTCGACTGCAATTTGGTCGACGCAATTTGGTCAAAAACCAAATGGTCGAATTTTTTTTTTATTTATATATTTATTTTTTGGGTTTTCGTTTAGTTAAAAAAGGGGTTTTTAGAGAAAAAAAGGGGGTTGGGGGGGACCCCCCCAAAAAAAAAAAAAAAAGGGTTAAAATAAAAAATAAAAAAATTTCGACCATTTGGTTTTCGACCAAATTGGTTCGACCATTTGTCTGGTCGACCAATTTTTTTCGACCAAATGTCTGGCAACCATAATATTTATAATATTTCTTCATCTTAAACCTTTAAGGGTGTTGTGACAAAGCCTCGGTCCTACGGGCAAAATGGTGTCGTTGGATCAGTTTTATCCAGTCTTGGACTTTTCACCAAGAGCACTTTGCATGTTACTACTTGTAGCTTTAATTGTGTTCTGTTATAAGTACTAACCAAAAAGTACCCGTACTCCGCACGGGTTCTGTAGACAGTGATGACACCCTCATTAATTATTGAAAATCAATGATCCTGTAGGTCACTGTTTCCAGCCGCTTATTGGTTGATGTGCTTTGCTCTCTGAAGTTACGGGAAGATAGCTCAGGGCATCGTGCTCGCTTTGGAAGCAAGACAACACAGAGCGACACAGGTTTGATCCCCGGGTCCACACTTAGAAACCTCTGGGTATTAAGCGTGTTACAAATAACCTATCATACCATCATCATATCATACCAAGTAAACTGCACTGAGAATAGGCACATGTGGCTGGGTTACATACCTCGGACCAGACGTGGAGGGGAGGCGAGAGTTGGCGTGCTGCAGCATACTGGGACCTACTGTGTACTTGCCTCACCTGTCGCTGTACGCTCTTGGCACCTGCTGTCTCACGCTGACGTGGTGCTGTGTGTTACAGTGCAAACATCTCGCAAAAAGTGCATCCTAGGGCCTTCAAATGTGTTTTTTCCTTGGAGTGTTGTTTCTTGTGTTGAGATGCTTCTCCATCTGTCACCTTACCCTGGTGCAGTGCAGTGTGTTGTGGTGCATTGCAGTGAAAATATCTCGATAACAGTGCATCCTAGAGCCTTGAAACCTGGTTTTCAAGGTCCCTTATTCAGTTTTGAGTTTTTTATCTCTTGTCAACACGCTTAAAATGAGCTTTGTCCTGTCCTTCTACAACCACATAGATATTTCGCGGATTTCAGTCAACCGTGTCATGTGTTGAGGTGATGAAATCTGGGGATAGGGGTGGGGTGTGCAAACGTCATGTAGCCAGTAGTTAGGCATAAGAATACTATCATTAAATGTTGAAAATCAATGACCCTGTAGCTCCCTTTTCCGAGCCGCTTATTGTTGAATGTGTTTTGCACTCTGAAGTAAACTGCACTGAGAATGGGTGTGTGTGGCTGGCTTACATACCCTGGAGAAGACGTGGAGGGGAGGAGAGAGTTGGCGTGCTGAAGCATACTGGGATCATCTGTGTGCTCTCCCCACCAGTTGCCTCACCCTGGCGTGGTGCAGTGTGTTGTGGTGCAAATATCTCAGAAACTTGGCTATTGATGTCCCATAGGGTAAGATTTGTTCTTGGCGTTGAGACTCTTAAAATGAGCTTTAAATGGTCCTTCTACGATCACATTGATGTTTCACCAATTTCATGCCTTGTGGTGCAAATATCTCAGAAACAGTGCATCCAAGAGCCTTGGAATTTTGTTTTTGAGGTCCTGTTGGGTCCTCAAGTTTTGTTCCTTGCATCAAGCCACTTAAAATGGGAAGGGCCTGAAAAATCAGGGAACGGGGTGGGGTGTCCACATGTAACGTAGAAGAAATACATTACAGATTGACTACACCTCTCTAGAGGTCCTATATGTCACACAGGTTCGGGTGGAGGGGCCCTGTTTAGATAGTTAACAGGGTACACACCTTATTGGGGGCAGATATTGAAGCTAGATGCAATATTGCAAAACATTAATCTCTTTAATAATTTCTCCTAAAAACATATTAAAAAACATTACAAACATTTTCATCTGATGATCATCAATCATACCATTCAACCAACATGATCCTATTACAAAACAAGGGGTTCTATAGCTTAAATTTCCTTCCAGCATAACAGGTGTTATGAATGTGCATAAATGACATAGGAAAAAAGAATTTAGTTTTCCTTTTACGGTCGAAATATGTTTCTGCCCTAACAGATGTACCACCTATGTCAGCGGTGGTCAGTAAGGCAGGTATTGGGCCATCTTCAGGACAATGGTTACTTCTAGAAGATCAGTTTCGTTCCCCATTAACATTGATTGACAAATCTAAAAACATAAATATGCATATGTTAGTCTACCAAAGAGAATGTGCTCCCCAACATAACTGCCCATAAGGTGATGGCTAGTTCATATTCTCCTAGACATTAGCACTACACCCACCTGTGGTCCATAAACTGCGATTTGGACTTCTGAGATTGGACTACTGGCTGTAGCAATGATTTGGTATCCAGTGTCCCAGCTTCCTACATAAATGAGGGGAATAAACTAGTAAAAATGCTGTTTGTGGTTACAACATTTTAAGTAAATTAAATTGTCTGAAAGGTGTTGGACTTACGACAAAGCCACATGTATAATTGTGTCTCCTGGTTCAGTCTTAATTCTCTTGGGATGGACAGTCGTCCATTAATTGAGATATGGCTTAACTGCTAAATGTAGCGGTAGAAAGTTCTCCAATTCGGAATATTCTACTTGCATGTAAAAAGTGGACTAATTAATTGGGCATTTGTGATTCCATAATTTATGCATATGCGTATCTTATTAACAGAAAAGGGAAACTTACGGACAGAACACTTGTATAGTTGTCTCTTCTGTACCAGTCGCACTCTAATTGGGATTGACGACGTGAAAGTGAGCTATTCAAGACGTCACATCAGTAGGAACTTCTTTATTGAAGCCTGTTAAAAAGGCGAAAATCTTGATTTAGCTGTTTTATGTATTGTATTAATAAAGCTCTTTAATGCGTCTCCAAACAGCATTCATCTACTATGCAATCTAGAATTAATATTGTCTGACAAAAGATGTAGAATGTCTAAAATCTTTTTCATATTACTGCTGTTGCGCACAAATATTATATCCCCATTTACGAAAACCGGATGACAAATGCGCGAGCTCAATGGTGGTAACGGGGCTCTACTAAAACCGCATAGTGATGCCATGCATTAGTGTAGCCTGCTTTGCGTTATCTAATAGTCGAGCAGAATATGCCTGTAACCATTACACTCAGAGCGTATATTGCTCGACAATGTTGTATAACATTATGTTTAGAACGCGGGGCGCGATGTGGGGCTTACCTCTTAGCCTTTCGTGCTTTCGTCTATTTCATGCTTCCAACGCTCTGGCGTTGGACCGTGTTGTAAATCTTGCCGACAGCGGCTCGCACTCGGAACCAGTGTGTTTTTTGAAGAGTCACGTGATTCTCAATACCGTCATGTGACATTTGCCGTCCTTAATTATTTAAAGTTGTATTAAAATGTTGGAAAGTGTGTTTATTGACACTGCTTAAATCCACATATATTTTGTAAATGTGTGGACCATGTTGTATATATACATTTACCACCCGAAGAATACCATATTAATGGTACTATCTTATGCAATGAAAGAACAACTGTTAGAGACAGATTGCATCGCTCCAGAAAAATAGAGTTTATATTTCGGGGTGGAGCCCTGGTGAGGTTTGTTCCTAATTATACTTAGATATATTACCGTATTGAGCATGATAATCGTGCATCACTATATTCGGCCTAAATGCCCATATTACACGCTGTGGGTGCATTTCTTTTCCGTGTCTCTAGCATGATTACAGCGAGACAGATTAATGTGGGTACCAATTTGACGGAGAGATAGTGTAATGTAATGTAATGTAATGTAGCCAGTGACCTCCGGAGGGTTCTAACAGGTATTGTATGAGGAACAAACAAACAAACAGATTTTCGTTTTTATGTATACATATATAAATAGAGCGAGAGAGAGATATTATGGGAAGCAATTTCCAGAATGCAATACTCTGTTGGCTAAAAATGCATGTTATCAAAAATGAATATTCTGTTGGTAAGACCACTATGGTTGTCGGGCACAGTATAAATATTGCATAACATAACATATGCTGGGATGCAAGTACAGCATCCCAGCCAGGAAAACAGGAAAACAGGTACATGTTTCATGAGAAAATGGCGTTTTGTGAAACCAGTAGGCTAACCAAAGACTTAGAGCACACCTGCCCTCCCGAATGAGTGGTCAACCGATAGGAATTACAAGTAGGCACACATCTAGAACAAATAAATCCCTGAAATTAAGACTCAAGCGCAGTGCTCCAGTCACGTCATTACTGGGCACCTGGGGTTTGAAGGAAATAAGGGGGAGCCATGTCTGGAACATCCTGTGATTTGTGATATGAGGAGTAGAGGTGATGGTACTAAATTAAGAACAAGGTCAGGGAGGCAGCTTGTGTGTGCCGCAGCGTCAGATTTAATGAAAAGGCCTATTGTCTTATCAAAGCAAAGTTGGTCTACCTAGTTTACTTTGGTCACATCTGGAACACAGGGGAGCACATCACGTGACAGTCTCGATTTATTAATGTGTCTATATGTTGGAATAACCAATCCCGTACCTGGATCTAATAGTGATGATATAGGTGACCACATATTAGGGGAATGGGGTTAGATAGTCCGTGGTCAATCGATCCAGCACTATAGGAGGGCATTAGCATGTTCTATACGCGGTAGCCAATGAGGCTGGTGGGATAACATTGTAACCTATATAACTACATTCTTCAATTCCCCAGTATAAAAGATGTAACCTTGTGAGCTGTGAGGAGCTCTGTGTCAGTTCGGTTCTGCATGACCGTCTGACTCCACTTGCATGTAATACACTTTATTTTCCATTGCAGAGGTGCAGATATTATTTGACCTATTTGAGTATATTTATGGCTGTGTTTTTGGATTGCTATTTGGTGACCCTGACATGATTCCAGACTCTCAATGAAGTCGTGGATGAACAAGCCGTGCTTTCTGGGATACAGGGCCCATCTGCAGTGACCAGTCCCCTGTGCACCACTTGGAAGAGGTCCACAGGCACCGCGTTGCCGTAAGGCCTGTCTGCCTGTGGAGCGGGGCGCTGCTCCCAGATTGTGCAAGCTATTAATGGGAACCCTTATCAGGGGCACTCAGCAGAACGCATAGATGTTATGTTATTGTATGTTATATTATGTTAACTTATTAAGTGCTCATTCACCGGAGGGCATCATGGCGCTGAAGGAGAGGGGGTAGAGTCCGATACAGTCACAATTTCAACGCCTTCCTGAAAGTAAAATGATTTAGAGAATTTTTACGGGGAAGACTATTCCATAGACGAGCTGAGGCAACAGAGAAAGCTCACCCACCACTGCGGGAGCGATGAAATGAAGGAACAAGAGGTAGGCCTGCGACAGCAGAACGTAAAGGCTGCGTAGGAAGGTAACAGGTGAACTTGTCTCAGAAGTATTCAGCACCTTCGTCATTCAGGGCACGGTGTACCAAGCAGAGGTCCTTAAAAACAATGTGCTTTGTAACCTGCACCCAGTACAAAGAACGCAGCACAGGTGATATATGGGCCCTATAAGGGGAGCCAGTGGCAACCCGGGCAGCCATATTCTGAAGGCGTTGGAGCCACTATTTTAAGCCCTTAGGTTGGGAGAGATATAGTGAGTTGCCATAGTCCAAGCGGCTGAGCACAAGGGCAGCAACTACAGGAGGCTGTAAGTGAGAAGGTATCAGCAGGAGTATCTTCCTCAATATTATGAGATGAAAGTGCCCCGCTTTGCAGACAGCAGTGACTTGTGACTCCATGGGAAGTGAGGCAGAGACTATTACACCCAAATTCCTCACCTTATCAGCCAGGACAGGAAGAGAACGCAAAGAAGAAGGCCAAAAGGAGGACATCCAGAGTGAAGGATCAGGAGGATATCCACCACCAGCACCTCTGTCTTGTCTCCATTCAACTTCAACCAGTTGCGGTTCATCCATTCCCATGGACACCAGGCACCGCCGCAGGCACGACGACAACTCAGCTTGATCAAGATCGAAACGAATCAAGATCTGAGTGTTGTCGGCATATGAATAGCACCTGACGCCGCAGACAGGTCTAATAAAATAAGGGTCCAACCCCTCCTGCATCCATGTCATCATGAACTGAGACTAGGACACTCTCTGTCCCCCGCCTAGTCCTAAAGCCAGATTGGCCAGGATCAAAAAGCCCCATCGATTCCAAATAGGACAACAGCATCGGAGAAACCAGCGACTCAAGAAGTTTCGTAAGAAACGGAAACAGTGAGGGCGATAGTTCAAAGGCAGCAGAGGATCAATTGAAGGCTTCTTAAGTATGGGAATCACCATAGCAGCCTTAAATTCAGACGGGATATTGCTTGTCTGGCACGTGTTGTTGACCACACCAGTGATCTGACACAGCAGCTCAGGGGATATATCCTTCATCGCTGCAAAGGGAATAGCATCTAAAGGGGCCCCAGACTTAATACTCTGAATAGCGGTGAGTACCTCTGACTTCGTAAAAAACAGAAAGGAGGACCAGCCCTCTGAGGCTGTCTGACTCATAGGAGCCTGTGTTTCAGTCACAGTGTTAGATACAGTTGTTGTTGAAGCCCTCGCAATATTGGCACGTATCATCTCGATTTTTGTAATGAAAGATTGTGTCAATAAATCTCAAAAATCTTGAGTTGGGCTAACAGAGGGGGTCAGTCTAGCTGCGCATGAAAGAGATCTCACAACCAAAAAAAGCGATTTGCGTTGACACATCGATGATTCAATTTTCTGGGCGTAAAAGGTCTTTTTAGCTGACAAAATAGCTGCAGAGTAGGCTGCCGCAAATAATTTGTAACATAATCTAAGGCTTGGGTCATAGGTCATCCGCCACTTGCTTTCTGCCTGCCTCATATGAAACGTAGTGACCTAAGATTCTCTGAGAACCAAGGTTTTGAACAGAGTCTAGGAGGCTGGGTAAGCCATGAGACGGCTACTATATCAGCTGCTTCAAGCAGCAATTGGGAGAACCCTAATAAGGTGGATGCAGAAGCTTCTCAACCTTTACTTTTGACCGTTGAAATAATATTAGATAGGTCAACGGAGCTCCAGCACTGTTTCCATCTTTTCAAAGGCACTGTCTTTTGTTACATTTGAACCCCCTTAAGCAGACAACACACCAAATAATGGTCAGACCAAAGTATTGGCTCAACAGTAAAAGTGGTCAATAAACATTTGTTGGCCAGAACCAAGTCAAAATTGTTACCCAACTTGTGAGTAGCTTCCAAGACTAGTTGAACAAGACCTAAATCAGCCATGCTATCAAAAAAGGAGAAGCTAAGTGAAGGTTTGGGGTTTGTTAAATTTCAAATTAAAATCTGCCAACACAACAAGGTGAGAGAATTGGGTATGAAGGTCGGCCACAATATCCAGTAGGGGCTCAAAAAACCCAGTGTGTGACCCGGGAGGGCGATAGATGAGCAAAAAGTGGCATATAAAACAGGGAGATAGAACACAGCGAAACAGTAAAGCTTCTGTTGCCAGGGTGTGGGGGAAATCCAATTTAGAAACCTTTAAGGTGTTTTTGAAAATCACTGCCACCCTGCCTCCCATTTGCGAAATGGGACGGTCAACATGGATAATAACAAAATCATCCGGTATGGCTTGAATCAAGTAGCCGAAGACTCCTGCAACCATGTTTCTGTTAGAAAACTTAAGTCAGGTTGACGACAAGATAATAACTGGTAAATATTGGCCACATGGGCTGGTAGGGAACGCGCGTTGAGAAGCAACAATCTTAGGTCAAATGTTTCCAGAGATTACAATGGTGGCGGTTGGGCATCTATGAGTAGACCGGGTGCAGGAGAATCATACCACCCAACAGGAAAGTGAGTATTGTAGGGAGCCAAGGCAAGAAGATCGAATCGGGAAAAACATATAGGTCCTCCCAGCCCGGCCTTAACACGGTCGGGCACAGTCGGGCTTGCCTTAAGCTCACCTTTGCCTCACCTCTCTCCTCAGCAGCACGAGCGACACACCAACACATCTATTCGCTAAGCGGGATGTGAATGAGGCTAGGTCACGGCCCCGTGAGAAAAAGAAACAGGGCAAGCCAACCGCCGGCATCCTTGTAACAATGTAATAATAAATATCACAGAGTAAGTAGCACACAGATAAAAGCATGTAGTTCAGGTTAAAAATCTATATTGCATGTAGATCACAGAATTAGTCACTGAAGACCGCTTTAAAGTGGTTATCCCACTAAAGGATAGCCTCACCTCTCCCTTAAGCAGCACGAGCGACACTCTGGAACATCTATTAGCTGAGCAGGATGAGAATGAGGCTAGGTCACGCCCATGTAAGAAAAAGAAACAGGACAAGCAGACCGCCAGCTTCCTTGTAACATGTAATTGCACCTTTGCTGGAGAAAACAATGAAGGGGGAGTGTGTATGTGTGTATGTGTGGAGTGACCTTATGGTGAGTGTGTGGGTTGGAAACGACCATGTAACAATACATAGCATTTAGAGGAAAGATGGCGTCACTGGATATATTATAATTTAATTTAATGTATTATGAATGTGTTATAGCTTAACATAAGCTTTTCACATTTCATAAATTACATAAAATAAATACTCTTGTAACATCATGTAAGAAAATATACATTAGTAATGATTTTAAAAGAGAAACATTAACAATAATATCTAAAGGGAAAAGAAAAAAAAGATTTTTTTTTTTTAAGAGTATCTAGAGTGTAAAGTACAAAAGAAAGAACAGAAGATAGAGAATAGTAGTTGAAAGATGGATAGCAAACAAATAACCAGAACCCGGAATAAACAGTACAAAACCAAAAAATAAGAGATAAAAATATCTAGGTAATGTATAATTAATACATTGTACTTAACAATGACTTATGTTGTATCTATTACATGTTCTAGAGAGTAAAAGTTCTAGAAAACAGATTGCTAGTACAGAGACTTATTGGTTCATAGATAGAGCTCTGGTGGGAGCTAACATAATTAGACAGCAAGATGACTATATATTTATATCCAGTAATTTCTCTATAGTCAACCACACATTGTACATTGCAATGTAAAGTTTCAGTCCCCTTGCGTTGATCGCCCTTAGCCAGAAGTCATTGCTACTGTTGTGGTCCAATCTGTGGACAAAGTCTACATAGCATGTTGTATAGACGTTTAGTATAGCCGGACATCTGGTAAGGACGTGTTTGCCAGTTTCAGTCTCAGATCTCTCCATGCACAATCGGCAGGAGCGTTCAAGTGTGGTGACATTATTCTTAATCCCGCTTATAGCCAGTACCGGAAGCTGGTCAATCTTTAGCAGGAGAATAAATCGTCTCAGGCGCAAGTGAAGAGCAAAGATTCAAGTATGCTAATGGCTTCTTAAAGGTGTAATTCATATATTGGACACATTTTTAGCACTTCAGATCTTCCAGATATGCAAAATTGTTGATCCAGTAATGCAGTTCGGATTTCTTAGATAGCGCTCTAAATGAAGAGGCTGTGTCCCTTGTTGCCTTTGGGTCCAGCCAATCGTTCCAGGTAACAGTCTATATGTTTTTTCATAAGTGGATATGAGGAGGACTTATTCATTTCGCAGTACATAGCAGCCAGCAGGAGATTATCTGTATGGGGTGTCATTTTTAAATACAGTTCAGCTCTTTTTCTGAGTACCTGGGATTTCCAAGAAATGAGACCCAGTTCTAGTCTGAGGATGGACATGGGTATGCATGCCGGAAGTCCGAGTATTTTCCCTCTAGAATCTTCAGCCACTCCATGTCCATCAGTTGTAGTGCTTCTAGGCCATAGGTTATCATTGGTGCTAGCACCTGGCGGTATAACTGTCGTGCTGCCCAGATGGTGTACCCACAATGAGATGTGGAAAAACGATATATCAGGGCTGTAACTTGGGCCGCTCGCGTGATTCTAGCCTGTTTACACATAATGTATTGCCCCTTGGGCTCAATCTCAATGCCCAAATATCTGTAGTAGGGGGTGTATTGAATTGCAGTCCCGTGTATCTTGACACTCACTCATGGTATCTTAAGACTACCATCTGGGTTTTGTTCAAATTGATTGCCAGGCCGTTGTATTGAGTATAAGACCAAAATGCCTCTGCTGATCTTCGGATACCGCTAATGGTCTGGTCCACGCATATGCTAGGACTAGGCAGTGAGCGGCGCCAATCTTAGGGGGACAGTTGTGTTCCAATGCTAATATTTTGGGTATATCGTGGACAAACAGATTGTATAGTATTGGTGCCGTGACACATCCTTGTTTTACTCCACGATTTTGTCTGATCTTATTGGTCATATTCCCCTTGGAGTCTAACTTCAGGGAGACTGTAGTATTGTGGTGTAGCAGTCTGAGATAGTGTAGTATTCCTTTGGGGCAGCCCAAATTCTCAAGTTTAGACCACAGTAGCTCCCTAGGGACTAGGTCAACGGCGGCCTTTAAGTCAATAAACAGAGCATATAGGGGCGGGTTACCTGGTGTTCTGGCCTTATTTCGAAGTATGTCCATTACTACCAGGTTGTGTATTGTAGAATATCCGCCCCTAAAACCGCATTGAAATCGGTCTAGGATCTTCTCTCTGTCTGCCCATAATTGTAGCTCGTGTAGTAGGTATGCAGCAAATAATTTGCTTCTACAGTCCAACATGGACAGTAATCGGTAATTAGAAGGGTCCAAGCAGTCACCCCTCTTATAAACAGGGACCAGGGTTGCTGTCTGCCAGGATTCCGGAATACACCCATCGTTCAAGATCTTTTCAAATAGTATCTCAAATACTTCTGCCCAGTATTGCGGATTGCTCTTTAGAATAACATTAGCCAGGCCATTAGGCCCAGGAACTCTCGATGTTTTGAGCTTTTTTATCCTGGCAATCAGTGATTCGACTGTCACCTTAAAAGGGGGAGGAGGTCGCCCCAAAATGTCCATCTCCTGGGACTTGCCAGGGGCAGTGTGGTTGCGGGTTCTCAGGAATTCCTCCCAATGGGTTAAACAAAGAGCTGTTAGTGTCTCCCCTTGCCATGCTCAGCAGTCCCCATATAGATCGAGAATTCCCTGTGCAAAGTGTTTGAACTGTCTTTTGCCATTTCAGTAATTTAGTTGCTTGGCATTTCTGCCTGAGCCATTCTCTGAAAGCGTTTTTCAGCTTCTTGCTTAAATGCAGGTAACTATTCCATGTAATAGACGCTTTGCGCAGCTTCTTCAGTTCTGTTCTTAGGATTCTTTTTGCGTCACTGATTTCAATGTCAAAGGCATTAGTAGACTTAACTTCGAGGGCCAGCATATTTGTTTTAACAGTTGCATAACTATGCGAGAATGATGTAATCCATTCTGCAATCTCATTGCTGGTCATAGCAAGAAGCTCATTGCGACCCATGTTTGGCTTATCAATCATATATTCTGCAGCTCTTTTGATATTTTTGTCAGACCAGCGAATATTTGAGGAGGCATGGTTCGTCTTCAGCTCTCCAAGAGGTCTGTTCTGGACGTGCTGTATCATGTAATTGAATGTAAGTGTAAGTGTTGCATGATCGCTCCAATCATTGTCATTAATCTTCATATCCGTGACCCAAGTGGCCATAGACGGGCTGACATAAATGTAGTCGAGTGTACTTCTGGATTTAGTATTACCCCATGTTGGTTGTCCCGGGTAATCACTGCTGGTTCTACCGTTTAGAATTTCAAAGTTCCATGAGTTGAAGAAATTGAGCCATAGTAGACCCTCAGAATTTGCACCTGCATGTCTCATCTTGCCTATTCTCTTCAGCAAGGGATTGTTACTTGTGCTCACATATCCGACTAAATGACAGATAAAGTCACCAGCGATTATTACCAGATTTTTCCTTACATCTGTCAACCAATCAATCATCAAATCATGACAGGCTTCCTGAATAAGATCTCTGTGAGGAGTTTCAGGAGGATTGTATATGTTAACCAACAGAATTTTCTCCACTATGTCTTTACCAGGAAGTTCAAGTTCCACCGCTAACACAAATTCATCCATGTTCGTGTGGATACGGGTGGATCTTAGTGGATGTGAAATTCCAGTGGGTAGGCCTCCATATGGTCTTCCCCTCTTCCCCTTTTTGGCTAATTCCTGGTGTATAGTATAACCATTTAACAGGGCTCGGGAGGTAAGCCACGTGTCCTGGAGGCATATGCAGGTATGTCCTGTTAACAGGGGGATTGAGCCATCCGGAGTTAGTAGGTGGTTAAATCCCCGACAGTTCCATGATATTAGGCTTTGATCTCATTGTCTTAATGTTAGTGCAGGGAGAAACTCCACGAGCCACTTAAGAACATTCTGTACATCTGCCATCTGTACTGAATCGCCTTTTGGTAACTGTGGTGTTGTACTTTCTTCCGTTTTTGTGCTCGTCATCTGCGTTGGCTATTGTGGATCAATCATATTAGGGTCATCATCTACTTCCATGTCTGCTTCCCTCAGGCTGCTTTTAAAGTTATGTTTCAGATTGGCTGTAAGCTAAGAATTTACAGTGTAAAGCCGATGTGCTGGAATTCCTGTCTTTCAGTGGTTCAACAAATTCGAAGTCCTCAGATCGCAGTACTCTCAGCTGTGGAATGGAGTGCAATCTGGTCATCAGTGCTGATCTGGTGATCCAGTCATGGTTGCTGGTTTAATGCAAATTTTTAATGAGGCTAATTCTTCCACCTTGAGGCACTATAGTATTACCATTGTCCTCAGCTGGCACTATTGTTGGTGGTGAAGATTCGTTATCCGGTGGTAATGAAATGACAGATTCATTATTTGTAATATTCGGAACTGAGTTTGTGTCCTGCACGTCTAGACAAAGAGATGGCTCTGGATCTCCCGCACTACTGGATGAGAGGTATTGCTCTTGTCAAGAATGAGCCAACTGGTCAACTTACCCTCTTTTCCTGCAGTGCGTTTGCGGGCTCGTGCCGCTTTCTGTTTAGCTTTTCCCTGCCCCTTTTTGAGCGTACTACCTTCAGTCGGTCTAGAGATTACATCCTCCGACTCTGCTGTATCAGGTAATGTTATAGTCACAGTTTGGCGCCTTTTCCTTCCAATCGCTCTTCTGGTCAGACGTCACTGTTTACGTGAAAAGTAAATTTCCGAGTTGTTTGTGGCATTTGAGTCAGGGTCCGCAGGTTCAGAGCTGTCAGGGATAGTAACGTTGCCTTCTTCGGGCTCAGGCTCCTTAAGACTATTTTTCTCTGTATCTCCTACCGATAAGGTGAGGGTAACATCCAGTATCTTCCCACACATCTTCAGCAGAATGTTTAATGCAAATTGTAAGGACGTGACCGAGGCTTGCAGGTCATGCAAAGTCGTACAGCTTTCCCCATGATCTCTGCTGTTTTATGGTTCCGATGAATCCAAGTGTACGTCCAAGTTAGGGGAAGCAGATAGTCTGTTGTATACTTCACGTTGTGTATCAATAGCCTGATGTTGATAGCTATTGATCAGGTTACCAGCATTGCTTCCTGGAAGAGGGATCATGGATCTCTGCATGGATAAGCAGAGATCTAGCAGTGAGTTATTATCAATTGCGCTTTCCCCTAACCCCTCTGTGTTGTTAATCATACTGTGGCTGCCAGACTCCTTGTCCACAGGTGGCGGTGAGATTATTGGGTTAACGGTGCCCGGACTGGGAAAAAGTCAGTAATAGCGCCTTTTTCCATCGGTGCAGGTTTAGTTCCCTTACACTTGTTCATCCCTGATGTAGAAGTCCTGCCCTTCCGGTTGCGAAGGTTATACCTCGTAGCGGAACACTTCTTAACTGTGAGCATAATATGTCTTGCCGCTCCCCTCTAAAAGAGATCTTGCAAAAATAGAGGGTGCAAAATTGAAAGAAAGTCTTGCAGTCAGTTAATTAGTGTAGTCCCTGGTCCAGGTGAGGCTAGTCAGTGGCAGTAGCAATAGTGTAGATCCGTTCACCTTTGTCACTGTAAGCAGCCCACGCAATTGAGTTGCATATCATTGAAACTCTAATACATATACTCAAAACTGCCAGGCGTCGGAGACAGAGATGACGCTCGCAATCTATAGAATGTTCGTATCATATGCTTGTGGTTTATTTCTATATCACAATAGAATTACTTTATGAACCGGGATCAAAGGCAATGCCCGCAGTCTCCCAGGCACAGCAAGTGAGAGGTCAAGTGGAGCCAGTAATTATAGGCAACTCCCTCCCCTAATGCTCTTAACAGTACAGTAACCACTTCAGCCTAGAGCTGCTCTAACTGCTGCAGCGCTATAGCTGAAGGGACTATGATGCTCTTATAAGAGCCAGAGGAGCCAGGTAAGTGAAAAGGAGTTAAGGGAGTAGAAAGTGAGTAGGGGGGCGAGGGGTTGAGGCTGTAGAAAATATACGACAAGTCACAGCACGGGGGGACTGGCTCTCTATTCACTAAAGTGTCTGTGCCTCTATTAGAGGGATTATGGCACCTCAACCACCTCAGCCCGGCAGACAGCGCGTATAGTAGTATAGTGCTATCACCCCTCGCCTCGCTTCACCTCACCTCGCCACCTCACCGAGGGGAAAGAACTTCCTGTTTGCCGACTCGTTTAAATAGACGTTTTGAATAGACGGCGCGAGTCCTGTGGCCAGTACTCCAGTACGGCTCCGGCTCCAGGGAACGCTGCTCCCGCTCCTAGAACAAATGCTTCACCTCAGCTCCGAATGCTCCGGATGCGAGTCCTGCGTCCGAATGCGCGTCTGCTAGAGGAAAGCACCAAAAAAAAACAAAGCACACGTCAAGCCGCACCAACGTTGCTGTCACTGATTGGAACACAGTGTAAGCAGTGGCCGCTTCCAAAGTAGCTGGATATATTATGAGGTAAAAGAGAAGAGAGAGAGATAACAGGATCTTCTCAAATTGCAGAGGAAATGCAGCGCTGCTGGAAATCACATAGAGGTGAGGTCCAATATATGGAGGACCTAGGATCCCTCCACTCCACAAAAGAGAGTGTGAGGCGATAAATTCCTTCTTCCCGAGACAAGTGCATAGAGGAAGGGTCTAAACCATTTGTAATTGAGTGTGATTTTATTGTGTAGGCCCATTGGTATGGTATGGTATGGTATGGTAATGTTTATTTGTAAAGTGCCTATAAACAAGGCAAGTGTTTCAACGTGCTCAAGGAGGGTGGAAACAAGGGGAAACAAACAACAGTCATTCAGAGCCCTTGAATTTCTGAACGATGCAAGTTTACACAGGCAGAGTAAGTGTATTGTGGGGTCTAAGATTGAGAGCACAACCAGGTCACATTGCATTGGTGAAGGGGAAGCGAGGAGGGGAGGGTCACCAGCTAAGAAGGTGGGAGGGCAGTTTCCACTGTTACATAAAGGTCCCAGTAGATCACAGTATGTGCTCTGGGCACACATGTATAGACATAATTTAATAAAGGCATTGTCATCTCTTGCAGCATGAGTAGACAAATGGATATATGCACTTGAGAAACATACTGCTGGTAATACACTAGAAATAGGACACATGAAAAATGTGTTTGCTGCATTATTAGGAGACCACACAGACTATATTTGGAAAAGAGTGTTGTATCCAGGATTACGAATGGGTGATGACAATCATGACGGAGAGCATATTAACGGTTAACGGGCTAAAGTATGGGATGCTTAAAAGCAGCTTAGTTCTGATACACCAGCCATACACTGGACATAATGGCATGGCATGTTAAAGAGGAGGAAGACCTAGGACAATACATAGTACAGATTGAGGAGATGTGGAAGGCTGAGACAGGGGAACCACGGGATAAGACTGTAGCAATGTTCAATCATATGCTGAAAAGGAGCTTCAGAAGATTTGGATCAGGGGGTGGGGATCGAGGCTAAGGAATGGGTGGAGATTCAGACAATAATACCCAGATAACCGGAGTAGGCAAGTGGCTGTACATGAACCCTGCATATATCACAGTGTATCAGGGGCCCCGGTTCCTCACCCACAACCGTATGGGATGATGCCCCCAGTACCCCATATGATGTAGTGTCTGTGCAGATTTGCAAATAGACCCAACAGCCCCAGTATCAAGTGCCAGTACCACCACAGATGCAATTTCCAGTGCCCAAAAGCATGCCAGTGTATGTGCAGCAACAGCCACAACAGTCAGCACCACAAGTGTGGAAATAATACTTTGCCGAAAGGCACAGTAACACCGTATACTGGGGCAAGTGTGGTGGGCGGTAACCCCTTTGTGTTCCCAGGGTCAAACACATACCCCAATTAGGACAGCCGACAGAGAGCTTTGGTGTTCCCAGTCTTATCAGTTACTGCCAAACCGGAAAAGGAACCCCTGGTAGATGTAGAGATAGGCAACAAATCATTCCTTTTTGTGGTAGACACAGGTACAACACAATCATGAATAAAAGAATGGCGCTTTCCCTCTTCAGGAATGGTATATGGACATGCAAGTGCTCTGTGGGGCAATACATTTGGTGTCATTTACAGAAGACTTACCCATCAAGGTAGGTTACCAAGAGGTGTTAGCCCTTTTACTGTTTTCAACTGCAACTCTGGTGAACTTCTTAGGCAGGCATCTGTTAAGCAAGTTGATTATGACAAGCTAATTCTCGGAAGAAGAGATTGTGTGCTCCACTCAAGGAATTTTATCATGCTAGAGTCCTGGCAATAGCACAAGCATTGTACAGTGATGGCACCACTAGAGGAGTACCTTTTTTCACCAGTTTTGTTTATGTATGGAGCAACTGTCTTGATGAGTTGCGTGCCAGGCATCAGGAACAAACCATGGAGAGCACCCTCTGAATTTTAGCTTAGGTCAGCTGTGCCCAAAGGTCAGGGTCCCGGTACCAATATCATGTTAGATTTGTAGGGGGTGCTGATTTTAGATTGTAGGTTAGTGTTTATAGGGACTAACGAGGAGGGAGATGAGTGGCGTAAGGTTTTTTGTATTGACCCAGCCCAACCACTGAGTGCAGTGTCGGATGGGCAGCTGTTCGAGGATGCTGATAATGAAGGTAAAGTAATATTGGAGATTTGTATGCCAGGTCAAATAACTATCCAGCATAGGAATGTCCCTTATCCTATACTCATTGCTCAATGCATGCCTGCACACTTAGGGAAGGATTTATTACAGGCCCCAAACACATTATGGATGGACAACCCCCATGATGTAAGGCTTTTGAAGAGCACAGGAGCAGTATGCAACAAGTTGAAGCCTGGCACAGTGTTACCCAGAGTACAACAGTATCCATTGTGAAGGGAATAAAATGACAATTGTGGTATTGTGGCAACAAGGAATTATAGTGCCCTCAGAGTACCTGGGTAACACAGTGATTTACCCTGTGAAAAAGCAAAGGTTTTAAGTTGGAGGATGGTACAGGATTTGTGATCCTTGAATAACACTGCTGAAGTGGAGTTCCCGGTTGTACCAAACCCCACCATGTATCCTTTGTAATATACCAATGGCGGCCATGCATGTCACTGTCATTTATTTGACAAATGCATTTCTCTCCATTTCATTGCACAATGATTCTCAACATCTTACAGTGTTTACCTATCGCAGGAAAAGGTTCCAACACATTAGTATTCCTCAGGGTTACTGTGAGTCCATCAGTATATTTAACAGAGTGCTACACATGGATTTAGGCAATATACATGTACAAAGTACTGTTATTCAGTATGTAGATGACCCCTTAGTGTGCAGTACAGCAGAGAATGCTGTAGAGCAGATTCAATCACACTGTTAACATTGCTTGCAGATAAAGGATACAACATAGATAGGGACAAAATGCAATATTGTCCAAAAGAGGTAGTGTACTTAGGACCAATAATATCATATGAAGGGAAAAGAGCAACCAAAAAAGAGCAGCTGCAGTACAGAACACACCGCAGCCGAAAATAGTGAAGTAAATGTAGTAAAATGGGTTTTGTAACTATTGTAGAGCTTGGATTTTGACTGTTCCAGTTACACAAAACCATTACTGCAGGGGACTCAAAGAAGCGCAGAAAATGAAAGAATTGCTTACATGGACAGGAGACATTTTAACATGTTTCCAGGAACTCAAAAGTTCCATAAGGAACGCATCAGTATTGGCAACCCCTGATTACACAAAGGAATTGCATTTGTTCTCACATTCTAATGAGCAGAGAATGACAGCCGTGTTGGGCAAGCAAACATCCCTAGAACAAAAACCCCAGGCATATTACATTGGTACATTAGATTCCATGATACAGGGTCAATTCCCTTGTGAACAGGCACTGGCCGCTGCAGCCTTTGCTTTTGAAAAATCACTATAGGCTGTTCAGTAACACTATATGTGGAGCACGCAGGGTGTGAAATTCTTGAGTGATCCAAATCCACTTTGACCACCCACAGGGCCTCTGTATGTGAAGTGATTTTGTGAAGCCTATCCATTCACATTGTGAGATGCTGCACAGTGGCACTGCCACGTTTATTGCAATACTAGTTGAGGAAGGTGAGGAAGTGAATGATTGGGTTACTGATGAAGGCCCTGAAGATGATTTAATATGAGCAATGGAGGACGTACTTGAGGATGGGGAGGTCCTCTTCATTGATGGGTCATCGACGATTGATCAGGAGACTGGCCAGAGACACAAAGGTACAGCAGTGGTGCACCTTGTAAATGGGGAATATGAGGTTGTAGTTCAAAAGATGTTGCCAACACATTATTCGGCCCCGGCAGCAGAATTGATTGCATCGATTGAAGCATTAGAAGCATCCCAAGCATGCTTAGAGACCATATATTCTGATTTCGTGTATGTGACCACCAACATACATTTTAGGGTTGTCCAGATGGAAAAGGAAGGGCTTTCAGAGGTCTGACAGCACACCTGTTCAGGATGCGGCCCTGCTGGTGAGATTAATGTACGCCTTTTATTGACTGACACTAGCAGTGGTAGTTAAATGCACCACCCACACCCAAATTACAGCCCCAGTTTATCTTAGTAATGATGCAGCAGATAAGGCTGCCAAAGAAGCGGCATGTATTGGAGAGCCAGATGTCACTGCATATCCCGACGTGGCAAGACAACAGTTGCAGCCAGCAATCCGATACACTGCAGTACCACTCATGCAAATCATTGAGTTACAAGGTCAGGCACCCTCGGATGAGAAGGACCTCTGGATAAAAAGGGATTGCTCACAGTCACTGATCACCTTGATCTGGAGACAAAACATTACCGCAGTAATGCCACGGTAGCTGCTCATGGTTGCTTCTGAGCAGCTGCACTACCCAGCGCATGTTTCAAAACAGCACATTGCTGCGAACATTCAGGGGGGCTGGTTTATCCCGAAACTGCAAGAATCCATAAACATGTTTGTGGCAAATTGCACAAAATGTCATCTTTACAACACTGGCCAGATGCTCAGGACGTCGTGTGGCACATTGCCCCATCACTCTGGGCCGTTCCGGGAGCTTCACATCAACTACATGGACATGTTTAACAAGTGCAGTATGATATGATATGGAATTTATAATGCGCTTATACACAAGTGTTTCAAGACGCGACGAGGCAAGGGAGGGGAACAGAGACAGGACAGACAACGATTCTACTAGGCCAGGTGTCATTCAGATCGTGCAATTGCATGGGAATTACCATTGCCTTATTATTGTGGTATGTCTATTCTCCCGTTGGGTTGAGACTGGTCCTTGTGCACAACCTGATACAAAATCAGCAGCCACATTTTTGGTCAATGAGGTATTTCCTTATTGGGGGTGTGAGGTCCTCAAATCTGATAATGGAACTCACTTTTTCTGTGAGTTATTTAAGAAAATAGTGTACCTATTTGGTATAAACCACAAACTTTGCTCAATTTATCATCCTCTGGCCAACAGGATTGTGGAGGAGATGAATGCACTTTTGAAGAGAAAATTGTCTAAAATATGTGCAATGTTAGGGAGGAAGTGTGTGCAGTGTCTCCCTCTGGCTTTGTTTAATCTGAGAACGCAGCCCAGTGAAGAACTCCACTTGATCACGCACAGAATAATGAAGGGGAGAAGGATGCACATGCCTCTTGCTCTTACATGCACAGCATCAGATACTCACCAGGCTGCAGAAGTTTTGGGGGAGGAGTTTCAAGGGTATTTGCCGGAGTTAACAGGACGTGTATGGGATATATCATGGCAGATTGCTCCTAGAAGAGAAGACACAGCTGAAGCATCATTGACTTGTGAACTGAACCTACCACTGCCACAGCTGTATCCGGGGGACCTAATTTACACCTGTAATTCCATCTGACTCTGAAATGACAAAATGTTCCAGGGCCCCTTCACCATCATATTTGCTCCCCCCTTTACGGTTCGGGTGAACGAGTGGCGGTATTGGGTCCACTTTTCAGAGTTGTCGGTTTTTTTTTTATGTCAAATGATCCTGAGGTGCTGCATGAAGAAGCTGCTGAAGAGCTCAATGATGATGGTATCGATAAGTGCAGTTAGGGAGCAGACTGAGGTTTGCACAGTAGAAGGAGCATGTATTATTTTAGTTAGGTTTGACACATATTAGATATTCACATATACGAACACAGAAAGCGCAATACATGTATTACTGTTGTGGTTGCAGAGGTTATAGATAGGGCAGTATTATAGGTTTTATGTTTAGTGGTTGTATTCAAAGGTATGGTCCAAAGTCAGGTGAGACAGGAGGAAGATAGAGTCAGACAGGTGCTGTGGTAGAAACAAGGTCAGTGTGTTAACATGGCAGAATTGTCACCATATTGGCCTAGCACATTATGAAAAGAACATAATGCAGTCCATGATGTGTAGCTCAGCTCAGAAAATAAATCCACTTTCCCGTTCTCCGGGAGAAAAAAGTAGAGGTCATAGGCACCCGAGGTGTACAGATAAATGCTAATTGTATAAAACTGCGTGGCCTGAACATGGTGGGAATGGGAGGTGGGCTGGAAGAAGGGACCCTTTGAAGGATGGATTCATAAGAACAGGGCATACATTTTTGTGATGCCAGCAGGCTAAGCAAAGATTTAGAGCATCACTGCTCAACTGCTCTCCCCAATGAGCAGTCATCCCATATGAATTACAAGTAGGCACGCAGCTAGAATAAATAAATCCCTGAAATTCAGACTCAAGAACAGTGCCCCAGTCACATTATTACTGGACACCTGGGGTTTGAAGGAGATAAGGGGAGAACCATGTCTGGAACGTCCTGTGATCTGGGATAAGAGGAGCAGAGGTGATGCCAGTAAATTAAGTACAAGGTCAGGGAGGCAGCTTTTGTGCGCCACAGTGTTGGGTATAATGAGAAGCCCTATTGTCTTATCGAGGCAGTGTTGGCCTTCCCTGTTAACTTCAGTTGCCTCTGGAATGCAGGGGTGCACATCACGTGACCGTCGATTTATTAATGCGTCAATAAATTTGAACAAACAATCCTGTACCTGGATCCAACAGTGACGATATAGGGGAGCCAGGGGAATGGGTTTAAATTCTTTGTGGTCAATCGATCCAGGGACAACAGGGGGGCAGTAGCAAGTTCTATAGGTGGTTGCCAATCAGGGTGGTGGGATAATCTTGTAACCTATATAACCAAATTCTGCAGTTTCCCACTAGAGAAGATGTAACCTTTTGGGATATGATGAGCTACGTGTCAGTTACATTCTACGGACGTCTGAGACTTTTTGCATGTAATAAACTGTGTTTTTCCTTCCAAAAAGGTGTTGTGATTATTTGGCATTTTTGAGTATTTGTATTGTTTGGTTTTGGGGTCGCTATTTCTTTACACAACATATACAGCGGCAGTGATTTAAGGCCAGACCAATGATTGTCATTAAATGCAAGGTAAGGCTACGAAAATGACTTGCTTGCAGCCCTGACAAAAATGACTTGCAAGCAGTTACACTGAGCCCAGACCGTGGAAGTAAGCCTTATTGCGGCCTTGGAGAATGTTATAATTACTCCTGGTTAAGAGACGCCCCGCATAGGCTTCCTGTGGATTCAATGTTTAAACCACCTTGCACCACTCATTAATTAAGCTAGGCTCCTGGGTTTGCATTTTTACTGATTTTTACATATAGATACAGGTGGAAATCACTGATTCCTTTCAGTGTGTATCTTTCCAAAATGGAAGAAAATGTAAATTCATGTTACTTGATTTGCCCTTCAATTATGCGTTACAAGCCAACGGCTGCGAGAAGTAGAAAAATAGAAAGGCTAAAAAAGTGATTTATTTCCCTTTGAAATTGTTCAAAGGCCTCCAGAGATGTTTATCACATTAGCTTAAGAGGCAGCTGTTTTTTCATGGTGAAAAATGACCTTAGCGTGATATAGCTCTATGAGCTGCCTGGTACAGCTGTCAAAGCGCTATATTATTAGTTTGAATAAATCAATGTGGAAAAACACTACTTGCAAAAAATTTTTTTTTTTTCAGAGCAAATATAAATGTGTATACATCCAGGTAAAATGAGAAAATAAAAATAAAAATAAAATAAAATATGTATAAATACCAATGGACATGTTGGTAAAATAAATACGATAAAGCCTTATTAAAGAAGTGTGACCCCTAGGAGCCCATTTTGCTTTGAAAATATTGTCATCTGTCCCCTTTCAAGCTAGACTCAAGAGACGGTTGACCCAAGAATGGGGCGTACCTCCTATGCATTCCTGCTGTATTCGGAGCAACTTTAGACATCAATTAAAAGTAATTGCTGAGGAATGTCCTTTAAATCAGCGCCTAGAGACCTTTTAGGGAAAGCGTGATACATATTAACATTTCATTCAATAACTCATTCATTGTCTGCTGAACAACATTAGATTCGCTTAGATAAAAATATACATCTCTGTTGATGTAAGATGCTGTGTAGAGACTCTTCTGCACGAACATACACAGCATTTCTAAAGACAAACAGGCCATCGCCTCTGGCTCCCCTGGGATGCTCCCTAATGTTTGTATCTATAGTGTCAGCATCTTGGTTACAAACAATTATAAAATGATTCATCTGGCCAATTTCAGTAGTGCAAATCCATATAATTGGTTTCCTAGAGCCTCCTGCTGTTCCTGGATGTCCTGCAAGCCAATGTACCAGTCATAGGAAATGAATTGCTTTTAATTTTCCTGAGAGGAATTTCTTAGCAGTAGGCATTAACTTGTTTGGTATTGCTGAGCATTTGATCAGGCAAAATCCATCCTAAGTTGTAAAGGTGCCAATTAATTACACTTCGGACGACATCACAGCGTGGATTGTAGATTAAGCGCCTCGCACAAAAATGTCATGTGCAGTGTAAGGAAGGCATGGTATCAACAGTAAGACAGACACAAGTGACCAGAGTTTAAGGGTGTTTATTGAACTTTCACAAAGGGGTGATAAAGGCCTATCTAAAACTTAATCTACAGATGGGAGCAAGCTATGACCATCAAATAATAACAATGCAGTCCTAGTGGAGTCTTGTCAAAATAAAAGGGCCTATACTAAAAAAAAGATTGTCAATCTTTACAGCTAATTTACAAATATTGCGGGGGAATGTCCGTGAAAAAGAAAGAAGTGTTTACAAAATGATATGTCAGGATGTTCGGGCCGTTGGCCTCCCTTCCCCACGTTTTCAGCCCGGGGCAAGGTGGGTTCACTCAAGGAAAGCACACACTCTGGCTACTTCTGCACGAGGACACAGTTCTATGACCAGCATCAGGGCCTTCTGTGCCCAAGTCTCTTTTCTCATCAAAGTCTCTTGATTCAGACTGCTTGATGTACAAAAATTAAGATACACAGTTCAGTTCTTCTTACAAGTATTCAACTCGGGTGATTTTCCTGCACTGGTCCACCCCCAGGAACTGGATCCAAAAGCGATGGCTGTGTCCTGGCCACCTGGATGACAGATCCTCGGGGTCTTGCGGGTGGGACACCTTTGGCTTTCTCAGAGCAAGTACCGTCGGAGTGCCATCTGAGTATTGTGCATGTGGTTTTGCTTGCAAATTTTTATTGATCTAATTCCATCAGTTGAGTTTAGGCTCCGTCGTAGGCCTAAAAGTGGCTTTTTGGTTGTTAGAAGCCAAGAGAAGATCTTTCCAGGTTTTACACAAACTCACCAATGTCTGCCCCAACTTGTATCCCAACAAGCCCATAAGGGCAGAGGCTCTTCTCTGTCTCAAATCCCTGACAACTGTTTGTTAATTATTGTCTGAATGAAGATGTAGCAAGCGCCAATAGCTCTCTTTGGTTGGTGAACACAGCACACAGAGGCTGCTCTTAATGCTCCATGGGATGAATGGATGGGGTGTGAAATAAAGAGCAAGGGCCCGATTAATGGAAATGGGCGTATAGATCCCTCAAAGCCTACGTGCCTAGAAGGATGCTGCAGGGCCCATCGTGCATAAGAAAATCTGCGCTCCATGCATATTCTTGGAATTGTCCACGCAAAGTAACCCTATTCGCAAGGCGCGGCTGGAACCCATTACACGGACACACGCAGTGCCATTCCAGCCATGGAAACAGACCGTTGCCCACTCCTCGCATGAGAAGCAATGCACCCCAGAAAGACTGCCTACAAACCCCCACAATTGGGCAGGCACCCCGGCGGGGGTGTGTGTGGTCCCCCGTAACTATTCCCAGCACCCCTCAACATGCATATGACGTATCACAAAAATTGTCATTTTCAGGTACACAGGTGCATGCGAACCCCCGGAAACTGTTGCTGCACCCTGCAACACTGCTCACGAGAACCCCCAAGTGCGATTGGAACCCCAACTGCATGCACGCACCCCTAAATCTGATAACGCTCTTACCTCTGGGCGGAGATCCCTATGCGCAAGTGTCTGTACGCCTGCCTTCGGGTGGGGGATAGATCGAGTGCATTGTTGGGCCATTTCCTTGACGAGAGGTTGCGCGGACCGATCCATAAATACACTCGGTTATTAGCATTTGTGGGTGTGCAATGGACTGCCAGCAGGCCGTCCCTCGTAAGGCCCACATTTTCCCTTGTTTTTGCCCCCTACTCTGGTCCATGGTAAGGCCACGCCTACGCTCTGCGAAGTGTCTCCCGCTAGGCACTCGGCCGCTCGCAGAGACGTGCTGAGTCTGCGCGAAATTCCAGCGAAGTACGTAAAGGTCCTGCGCAGACGATTCCATAGTTAGACAAACTGAGTTTTGCACACAGTTTGCCATGCAATGTACCGAATTACCGCAAAAATAATTCCACGAATCAGGCCCCAAGAGTTAGGCAGAATGGGAAAAGGAGCAGCGATATTTAGTCAGGTTTGGTTAAAAAGAGTGCCTTGAAGCTACTTCAAAGTGCTATCAGGAAAGACACTAGAAGTTGGTAGGTTATGAGGTAGACCACTCAAGCTGCCATATGATCTGAATACCTGGACAAATTACAACAATACCTGCCAAATGGCCAGAATGCGTGAGTATTTAATGGCAAAATCAGCCATATGGTGAAAGTACATGAATATAGATTGGCACTAGCACAGGTACTTAGGGGTGCAATGGCAATAGCTTCCTAATGGTGTGAGTACCCAGGCATACAATGCTAACTTTTGGCAAATAGTTGCATGCTGGATGCATAGCTCATGCTCATTTCAGGAATGGGACGATGTCATACGACAAGTCCGAAACCATTGTCAGGCCAACCAGGCCCTTTATCCAACTGAGGGTGATTAATCAAGAGCCATCAGTGGGTAATAATGATTATTACAGAGCTTAGAAGTGTAGTTTTTTATGAGAGGAGCCTGTTTGGTTGGGTTTCCCTCCAAGTGGAACTCAGCGCCCTTCTTAGTAACTACTAGCTGTCCAGTCACGCTCGCATGACATGCATACCAACGGAGTTCCCTTGGCTCCTTTACTCCATTCGAAATGTGCATAAAAGAGACTTGGTTACTTGAAATATTGTCATGCGTCCTTGTTGTTAAAGAGAAAAAGCAGGCAGCGGACACTTTTTCTCCAATGTTATAGGCATTTGACTTTTAATTGAACATAGTTTCTGAGGTGCCCTTTGTGATTACACGTGTTTCGACGTCTCCAGCGTCTTTTTCAAATCAGGGCTAATATTGTTGATTCAATATTCATGGTTAGTGGCTTAAGCTTAAAGGTTGTGGGTTAAATCCCTGTGAAAGCGTGTTGTGTGTCGAAAAGTCCTCAGCGACTTAAGCAACAGTATGAAACAGTATGAAAACTGGATTAAATGGCACAGATACAATCTCTGTAATCAAGACAGCCAATGTATGCTTCATTCATTGACCTCCAATCAGCTGGCTTAGTTTTGGAAGCTTACGATCATAACAGACAACACAGAGCAATCCTATCATGGAAGACATCTGGTGTATACATGTTCTCAATGATATTGTCCCACCAGAGACAACAAGGTTTTATTTCAAATCCCTACTTCTACAAAGTGGTCTTTGTTGGCAGATGGAGAGATGGTAAACTTATCACAAAAGTTAAATGTTCTCGCACTGACGGCCCGATGGAAAGCTGATCCGGGGATTTGGTCAGAGATCCTCTACATCCTATTTGATAATATAATTTGTACAAAGAAGTTCCCTCCTTCCTGGTCCGAAGCCTACATAGTGCATATCCATAAGAAAGGCATAAGACTCTTTCCCAATAATTACTGCCCGATTGTACTATTTGATGCCTGTAGTAAGCTATTCATGAATTTTGTGCAAACTTCAAATATGGGCTGACCATGTAGGATGAATTGAGAAGATCCAAACTGCTTTAAGAAAAGCTATAGAGATGCAGCTTAATGGTTGCATACTAGCTTGTCTTCAAAATAAGACCTGGAAGACGAATTCCAGTAATTTATATGTAGTAACTATAGATCTCTCTTCTGCCTTCGATTTTGTCAATAGGACTAGAATATGGAATACATTGGCAACTTGGGGTCATCCTTTACGTTTGGTGCATATGATCAAACAACTTCACACTAACTCTACTGGCAAGCGATCGATAAGATGTCAACCTTACACGGTGTGAGACCAGGCTGCATGCTTGCTCCCTGTCTCTTCAACCTCTATATATCTGATCTGAGTTCGGCATTTAAAAAAAAACAAAGGTTTCTCCCTAAGTTATCTGAACAGTTTATACAGTGAATAGCCTAAGCTGCTGATATTTTATTGTTTGATTCAACTCAATAAAGCCCCAGCGAACCCTAGATTCTTTTTATTTATGTTTATCAGAGAACAAAATGGTGCTTAATATAGAGAAAACTAAAACAATTCATTTTACAAGCTCTCTAAAGCATACGTGTGTTAAATGGTAAATTGAAGGGAGGAATATAGAAAAGGTGAACCAATTCAAATGTTTGGGTTTTTACATTTTTGATAAACCTTGCTGGTAATTAATATTTCCTTTGATAAAAAATGTAATGTATTATTTGAGCCTCAGTTACGAAGACTTCTCTTCAGGTATGGCAGTTTCTCATTCTTCCAAAACAAAAGAGGTGATGGCTGGTAGGTTTGGAATTAATCTTAACCTCTGGCATTGCTCTGGGCAACCCTTCGGCCATCCTTCTTTGCCTACCAGGCCATTACAAAAGGGGAAAGACCATATGCAAATCAGGCTTGGTCCCACCGCAAAAGGGGCAGTCCAGCCCGAACTGCTTGGTCACATTCCTTCTGCATGAGACTACCAGCATTCCCAAATATGTTTCGGCCTTGTTGGGCCTCATCAGTGAGGAGTAGCTTGGGTCTATAGGCCCAGCAGGCACGGGACTCATGTGTGGGCATAACCGTCCCACTCGGGGTGACTTATGCAAAACAAAAGAGGTGATGGCTAGAAGGTTTGGAATTAATCCTAACCTCTGCCATTGCTCTGGGCAATCCTCCAGAGCATCGTTTTTTTGCCTGCCAAGCCATTACAAAAGGGGAAGACCATATGCAAATCAAGCTCGGTCACATCCAAAAAGGGGCAGTCCAGCGTGAACTGCTTGGTCACAACCCTTCTGCACGAGACCACCAGCATTCCCAAACATGTTTCGGCCTTGTTGGGCATCATCAGTGAGAGGGGAACTGGTATGCAAGTTCAGGCAGTGCTGCACTCAATGGTGGCAGTAGGTGACGGATTACCATATGGTCAGCCCCCTTTGCAACAGTCCAGACGGGCTTAAAAAACAGTGGTGTGGAAGGTTTCCCAGAGCAATGCCAGTGGTTCAGATTCATTCTAAACCTTCCACCCATCACTTTTTTGGATTTCCTTTCTCATTCTTAACTTTGATCAAATACTATAAAGGAAAAAGTGTGCCCCTTATTACATATGGCTGGAACTTTGGCATCTGGCGGAAAGGTCTCATCTTTGAAAATTAGAGGTTATTTTATGGAGGAGAATACTCTCATTATCCAACTCTGTACCAGTTGCCATCATTAAGTATGAACTGGGTTTTCATTCGCTTAGGTCTCGCGTTCTGTGGAACTTGCTATGTTTATACCTTAAAATCATTTCTCCTCTGAAGGGCTCAATGTTTGAGTTTCTGTGTGCAAAACATTTGCTGCTGGAGACTCCAAAATGTTAACTTCACTGTCTAACCAATGTGAATCAATCTGAGAAAATATGAATTTAGATACAAATGCACTGATTGGCAATCCGACCGAGGGCAAGAAAAAGTTGTGAAAATTGACTGCATTCACAACTACCACGGAATTTTCAAATGTAAATTACATAAGGGCCGTGTTTTTTAACCATCCGTTCGAGCCAGTCAGAAAACACATTCTCAAGCATGCAGATTTTGTGGAAATGAGGGGCAAGTTCAATCCTGCAAGCAAGTATTTATTAATGAATTACACAAAGAGTGCATTAATCCAGGAAGGGCTGCGTGGTGATAACGACACAGCGCGAGCTTGCACACAGAAAAAACAAAAGGCACGCCCACGTATTCATGAATTTTCTGGGCAAACTAACCGTGTACACAAGTCGTGGACGGAACACCCCGGCACGCAAGTCGCGGACGGAACACCCCGGCACGCCCATACACAAAGCAAAAACAGCCAGTACAGCTACCTTTGTGTGCTTCCCCTGGTGTGAATACACGCACACTGCAAACAGTGCATGGGGTACCCCGCAAGCAGGCCTGCATCTCGAGTTCCCCCGTCACTGTTACTGACATCCCGATAACATGTATATGATGTATCGTAACTCAGGTAAAACTCGGAAAATCTGTGTGCAAACACCCGTAAACAGTACCTGCTCCACACTACACTGAGTATGCAAACACCTAACTTTGATCGGATGCCCGGCTGCGTACACGAACCCTTGAATCCAACATGCAAACCAACCTCTGTGCTGCGATTGGTATGCGCAAGGGTACTTATGCCTGCCTTCGGGTAGTGGAGAGAAGGAGGGATTTGCGGGGGCATTTCGCAGGAGGTTGAGCGCCCTCATCCATTAATGCGCTTTGTCATGTGCATTTGCAGGCGTGCTATGGACTGCCTGCGGTCCATCGCTTGTAACACCCACCTTTACCCTTGTTCTTCCCTTGTTCTTCCTCATTTTCTGAGTTCTGCCCCTACCCTACCCTCTGAACAGGTCGCGCCCACGTTCTGCGTGGGGTCTCACGCAAGTCGCTCAACCGCTCACAGAGGTCATGCCGAGTCTGCGCGAAATCCACGCATGTTAGAAAAAAGTACAGCACAGTCGATTCCATGAATCAACAAACAGGGGTTTGCACGCAGAATGGAGCGCACGTCCACGATTTTCCACGTGAATCATTCCATAAATCAGCCCCTATGTATGCACTATTTGCACTTTAGTCCCTTTTTTTGGATCTAATGATATACTGACTTCTGTTTATTTTTAGAATTGCTTATGTATAGGTTACCAAACCTCCCTGACCATCGCAGTTGTCAGAGTAATTAATTCGATATTGGAAGCCATCGAGAATTGCACTTTGCATTTTGTTGCTGAAATAATTTATTGTTGTTGAATTGATGTATTTATCTTATGACATTGGGGGTCATTCTGACCCTGGCGGTAAGGGGTTAACGGCACCGGTAAGGATGCCGGTGCCGTTGAACCCCTACCGCCCTATTACGAGGTCCCTTAGCGGGTCCCACCAGGAGCGGCTGGTTTTACCAGCCAGCCTTAGCGGGACCCGTTAAGGGAACATGGAGCTAATAACGGGCCCACAATTTGCGTGCCCGTCATTAGCTCCTTCCCCATTCCCATTGAGCCCTATGAGGGCTCAAATGGGAATGGGGAATGGTTTTCGAAATAGGGATTTACCGGGAACGCACAGGTCAGAATGTCCAGTAAGTTCCCATTCCGACAACGCGGACCCGGACGCGAGTTTTGAGGCAGCCATGGTGCTAACAGCACCATGGCTGTCTCCAAACTCGGAATGACCCCCATTCTATGCTATTGTATAACGATGTATTATGTTTTTGTATGCTGTTATGTTGTGAAAGCTTTGTGACAAACCAAATCACAAAAATAACTTTTGGGCATAAAAAGGTGATTTAGCAAACTGCTTGAATGAAAAGATTAAAAAATATATCATAAATACAGCATACCTTACTTTCAAATATGTGATAAACTACTTCATTAGTGAAACAATGCTGCCCCCTGGTCTCTTGGAATATGGCTGCAGACTCATAGCAAAGGGCCATGCAATGTCATGTTGAAGAGCAAAAGGTCTTGGGATGGAGGTGCTGCTTAGCAATTCAAAAGGGCCTGTAGCAATGCATATGACAAAGACTGTGGGCAGACAATGGAAGCAGTTCATGGAACAACAGAAAGGTGAAATGGGAGCTCTGGGCTCTTCTTGCTAGCACAGAGGTTGGGTCTAGTTACAGACCAGGAAGGGTGCAACAGGACACAGACCAAGGAAGGGTAGAGGCTATTTTTCTGTCCCGCACCAGGCATGGATTTTCTCTCCTGACAATGGCGATTCAGCGAGACACATTTTGACAGAAGGCCATTCCAAGGAGTTCCTGCTCTTTTCCGGCACAGATCCCTCTGGCAATGACAAACATTGACACCCAGTTTCAGTTCCCTTAGACTTCTGATGGTTGCACTTCCTGTACAATGAATGCATGCCATGCCTCTGTGGCAAATCCTGCACAAGCCAATGGCACAGTGTTGAGCGCTGCAGGTCCGCACAGCATGCTTCTCGATCCACGTCCGCTACATGCTACGCATCGCATCAACGTTCGGTGAACCGGCTGTGGCAAAGCCTGCACAGGCCAAGGTTGCGGTTTTGAGCACTGTAGGTCCGCAGAGCACGCTGCTCGATCCACGTCCGCAACGTGCTACGCATCGCATCGAGATGCCGAACCCTCTGTGACAAAGGCTGCGCAGGCCAAGGGTGCAGTGTTGAACGCCGCACGTCTGCAGAGTATGCTGCTCGAATAACATCCGCTACGTGCTACGCATCGCATCCGACTCTGCTTCGCCGTAAAACCTGACTGCCGAACCCACTGCAGCAAAGCCAGTGCAGGCCAAGGGCGTGGTGTTGAGTGCTGCTGGTGTTAGGTGCTGTGTAATGGCACTGCAGAACATGACCGCCACATACAACACTTCGCATTCACTGCCGAATTCCATACCAACAAACCCCCCCATTCCAGCCAGAACCCGCCACCGTGGATTTGCAACAACCACAGCCTGACCTGAGAATCGCAACAGCCTGCAACTCTAGAGCCCTCATGTCCCCTTCCGAGGCAGTCCAGCCAGCTTCCAGGGATGCCCGCTACACTTGGAGCACAGGTAACTGCCTCAGCACACTTGCCCTCCCCATACAACGCCGATCTCCCAATGCATGCTTTGGCAATCCCTGACAATGCCACAATCAACCCAACGCCTCCGGCCCTGTCATTGCTATCCCCCCATCGATCCTCACTACGCACCCTGCTCACCCCATGCTCTTGACATTATGCTCCTCAGCCACTTAGTCTAACACAGATATGCCAACAATGCCCCAATAGACCTGAAACCTCCAGTACTGCCATTGCTTAGCCCACACCAATCATCACTAGGAATAGTTTCCTCAGACTGCGCACATTGCTCATCCCGTGGTTCCCACAATACACACTGCCAGACCAGCCCACATGCCCATCAACTGTACCTTGATCAACACCAGATCAGTCCCGGCCCACGCTACTGAAATCCATGAGCTCATAACTTCCAACAACCTCGACCTACTTGCCATAACTAAAACTTGGCTACACCTTGCTGCGGGCCCAGCCCTATCCATCGCCATTCCTCCAGTCTACACCATCCTAAGATGTGACGGATGCCCCAACAAAGAAGGCGGCGTTGTGCTCATTTTTAAAAACACCCTCAACATCAGAGCCGCGTACACCAATGGCATTCCCAATTGAAAATCCCTACTTGCAAAGTTCTCCATATTGCCCACCAATTCCATCACCATCTACCGCCCTCCTGGCCCCAGCCTCGCCTTCAAGGACAACCTACTTCAAAGCATCAAATCCTCCATTAAGCTCAACGAAAAATTGTAATTCTTGGGGAGCTCAACCAAGGCCTCAACGATCACTCACCCTCGCCGCCAGCTTAGCCACCGCACACAAACAAGCTGGCTTACGCAATGATCACTCAAGCCCACCCACAATTAAAGCAACACCCTTGACTGGATCAGCAACCTCAATTGCAACATCAACAACCCTGTCACCTCTCCTCACCGCTTATGGTCTGACCACCACACCATTGCCTTCAACATCCCCCCTTATGAATGCCCCAGTCCGGTTCACCCTTCGAAGCCAGAAGGCCTGGCCCACTGCACTAAAAATCTCAACGACAACCTCACCCCGCTACTTGACACCCTCACTCAACCCCCAAACCTCAGTGACAGACCCAGCAGCACTGGTCGACATCTGCAACAAAACCATTGTTGAGGCACCCGACACGCTTGCCTCAATCAAACATCAGAAAGCCAAACCTGCACTAAAAGAAATGCCTGGTTAACACCTGAGCTTCTCGAAGCTTGTGCCGAAAAGCGTGCCTCCGAGTTAGCATGGAGGAAAACCCCCTCAACCGCAGCCAAAAGCTTTTTCACCTCCCTTGCCAAAGACTGTAGAAGGGAAATCCACACTGCGAAAGCCAGCATCTACAACTCCAGGATCAGTAACGCCAAATCCAACTCCCCGGAACTATTCACAATCCTCCGGGAGTTAGAGACTCCCTCCCCTCCACTGCCAGACCTGACAGTGGACAGCGCCTGCTGCAACAAAATCCAAGACGCCCTCACTGGGAAAGTCAAGTACCTCAAAGACAAAGGGCCTCATTACACGGTAGGCGGTGAGCCATGGCGCTATTAGCGCCATGGCTCATGCCGGTAAAATACCGGCACCGCCTTGGCGGAAAGGGGATTTACCGCCCCATTCCAAGGTTGGAGGGGCGGTAAATCCCCCTTCCGCCATTGCCCTTCCCCATTCCCATTTCTGCCCCATAGGGCTCTATGGGAATGGGGAAGGCGCTAATTACGGCACCGCAATTTTGCGGTGCCGTAATTAGCTCCGAGGTCCCTTAGCGGGTTGGATTTTAACGCCTGCAAAAAGCAGGCGTTAAATCCCCCAACCCGCAAAGGGACCTCGTAGTAAGGCGGTAGGGATTTACCGGTACCGGTATTTTACCGGTACCGGTAAATCCCTAACGCCATCCGTGTAATGAGGCCCTTTCCTTTCCAATCAACAAGCCATGCTTTTAAAACCACTAGCACCCACAGCCCCCAATGCTTTATTTTCCCACATGTGTGCCCTTTCAACTTCCACCCTGTCTCAGTCCCTGAAGTCACCAAGATCATCAACAGTCTCAAACCTTCTCGTTGCAAAGGTGACACCTGCCCAGCCCCGATTATCAAAGACTGCCGTGACACTCACTCCTTTCATCTCTGCCATCATTAATGCTTCCTTCGCCTCCAGTTCGGTGCCGACCTCCCTAAGGAAGCGTGGATCCTGCCGCTCGCCCTTATTTGTGGGACAATATGCTTCATGTAGAGTCCTCCACTTGCACCGTACGGTGCCAAAGTGACTTTACTTCTATTAACAATGTATGGCTCTTCCACAATCTTAGTGTTCCATTAAAGGTTGTTTATTTGAGTGCAGCTGACAACGCGAGAGCCTTGGAAAACTTGATAAATCTTGCTCAAAGTTTGATTGATTAAAACAGGTCAGCATTGCTGGAACCTTGTTGATGCAAAATGAATACAAATAAGCCAACTGGTTTGATTTGATTTTGGCACTGATAAAGCACAGCTCTACAAACACAATTTCTCCTGGGCTTATTCTATAGCGGGACACATTATGTTATGTAAAATCATATGCCGTTATCATGGCCTGAAATCTCTTTACATTGTCTGGGAATTCCGCAAACCGTAATCTAAACATACATGATAACTAGTATATGTAATACAGGAGAAGGTTATTGCGTAAAACTGTGCAATTCTGATTGCCTGCAAATGACAATTGTTGGCAGAGATGACTTGTACTGTAACGTGATATTTAGCAGTTGTATGCGTTGGGCGCGTGGTTCTGTGCGATTTGCTCCATCAGTAAACATGTGATTTCTGCCATGGGACAAGCATGGCGTGGGACTCAGCCAACTAATATGGCATGCTGTGCAAAAATATGCAGCCCTTATAAATGGTACCAATTACTAATCCCAGTGCAGCTGGCTACAATCATTTGCAGGCACATGACATGCACACGACATGCACATTTGGTAATGTTTACGTGTTTAATCGGTACGTTGCTTGTATCGATACTGACAGACCAGACCTGGTCAAACGATTGCAGGAAAAATGTATTTGTTAACTTTAGGAGACTTCTCAAACTGGTCTGTTGCATTATATGTGCACCAACCCCACCGCTGCTTAATCGTCATAGAGTGGGAAGCACAGGGCCATAGTCCAAACACAGGCAAAAACCACACGATGCATTGCAAAAAGAGGACATTACATGTTCTAGAAGGCCCTCTATCGCCACGCATTCCCAGCAAAGAGCGCAGAAAATCAGCTTCTTTGCGCTAACCCTAAAGGGTACTGGTGACCCTACTGCTTGTCAGTTCTCTCTATAATATGTAGGGTGTCCAAGAGAGGGTTTGCAGGCCAGGGGGGCGAGATAGCTTAGAAGGTTCGCATGTATGCTGCAACGACATGTATACAACACACAGCCTGTAGAGCCAGATGTTATTGAATTCAAAGTAAGTCACTCGGATGGACCATGGCAACATCGGCAAACATTAGGATCAGTTGCAAAATAACACACCATTAGGAGCATATTAGAAGAAGGGTGGAGAGGTGAAGCAGTGCACAGAGAAGAAGGGTGAAAGTAGGAGTGGGGGAAGATAGTTTAGAGGAGTAGAGGAAAAATTGGATGAAGGATAGAAAAGGGGCACTGCGTGGGTCAAGGGGGAAACATTCCCTGAAGGGTAAATGGGGTTGGAAGAGGGGTGAAAGGTCCCAGAAGGATGAGAGGGAAGGAACAGGGGTGAAGTACGAAGAGTGGTTAAGGGAGAATATTGATGAAAGCCCCTGATGACCAAAGTCAGACGTTGTGTGAAGGGAAAAGGGAGAGGAGGGGGTAAAGCGAAAGAGGGGTAATAAGTACCGTGGAGAGCAAAGGGATAAGAATCGTGTCCTGGAATGCCCCTCCACAACCCCATGAACATGACGGCCCAAAGAGTCAATAACCCATGAAGTCACTCACTATTCAGACAGCCCCCAGGAGGACCAGTGACTGACACGTCTGCAGAAATATATTCTCTTAGGCAGCCATTCAAACCTTATCCAATCAATGGGCCTCATTACACGGATGGCGGTAAGGATTTACCGGTACCGGTATTTTACCGGTACCGGTAAATCCTTACCGCCTTACTACGAGGTCCCTTTGCGGGTTGGGGAATTTAACGCCTGCTTTTTGCAGGCGTTAAAAACCAACCCGCAAAGGGACCCAGGGAGCTAATTACGGTACCGCAATTTGCGGTACCGTAATTAGCGCCTTCCCCATTCCCATTATGCCCTATGGGGCAAAAATGGGAATGGGGAAGGGCAATGGTGGAAGGGGGAATTACCGCCCCGCCAACCTTGGAATGGGGCGGTAATTCCCCTTTCCGCCACGGCGGTGCTGGTATTTTACCGGCCTGAACCATGGCGCTAATAGCGCCATGGTTCTCCGCCATCCGTGTAATGAGGCCCAATGCCTTTAGGGATACAGGTGCTTCAACATTGGTCATGGACCCAAATGCCTCGATGGATGACGTTGACTAATGCTGGGAAACCACTGTGCTGACGTCACACCACGACATAGCCTTACACAAAGTTACATAAAGACACACGTGAATACACGAAGAACATGCTTACACAGTTCTGCAGATACCGGGGACCGATACATATACATACTGTCAAAGGCTTTTACTATTTTTCTCATTAGCTAAGTGCAGAAATGCTAAATGCAAGGCAACAAAGAGATGCAGAGTACAAGGATCACATCAGGCCACAAGCCACAGGATGAAAGATGAGGGAAAGCAGAACCAGGCTGCACAGAACAGAAAGGCCAGGGCTTGCAGCCAAGGTCAGAGCCAAGCAACACATTCCAGACCTAAAATGACAAAGGGCCATCTTCCAACAAATGGAAGAAATCCTCAAAAATTGCAGACCAGAAGAGCTCAATGTTGTGATCCTCAACCATGTGATGCGGCCAAACTAGACAATGGTTATTCACCCGCAGTGGGAAGGCAAACAGTTCTCAGCAACACAGACATGAAGTGACCATGGACTTGTTAACAACTTTGCAACATTGAGGGCACTCTCACATGCAAAAGTGGTACTGCTAACAGATACATCGGGTACACATAGTCATTCTCATCACCTTGAAGAGGTGCACAGATCACCGAGGACAGAGCTTTTTTTCCTAGGCCTGGGGAGACCAATTCCAGTCACTCAGGGGACAGAAATCCAGGGGTGGATGGCAGGGGGCAAGGGCCAACGGAAACCCTTTGACCCTGCAACAATGTAATACATAGTTTCTTGGTGAAGATGCAGGCCAGTCACCTGACATGTGAGGGCCAATCAACTAAGATCTATAGGGGCAAACTATAAGCTATACCATTCTGATCACTCAACAAGAAAGAGTGATCGTTTTTTCGGGGAAGGGCCCATGTTGTGACGCTACTTTGCAACAAAACAGCCTGACATGGGATTGGGGGCAGTGACTCAGGAGATTTTTGAATGTCCTGTCTTTCTGGCTGCCTGTGCTGCGTGCTCCTCCCATCCCAGTGATGGAAGTCAATAATCTTCGTCACTGTCGATGACTCCTGAGGTGAGCGCAGTTTACAAAATCGGCCACTTCCCAAGGTCACGGCAGACTCTGAGGGATGCGCAGCGGTGATTCTCCTTGATCTGTCAGCAGCCTTTGACACTGTTAACCATTCAAACAAACTTGACCGCCTCCACTCCCTAGGAATCCGTGGCTCGGCAATCCAATGGATTGCCTCCTTCCTCAGTAATAGGAAACAAATTGCCTTCCTCTCCCCTTTTGTGTCAATTGCTTGCGCTGTGAACACTGGAGTACCCCAAGGAGCCAGCCTTTCTGCTCCCCTTTTCAACCTCTATCTGACCACTCTACCAGGAATCATCCGCACACGCAACCTCTCCTGTTATAACTGCACAGACGATACTCAAATTATCCTAAGAATTCCCAAAACAAGCACCAACCCACGTCCCGACCTTGAAGCATGCCTCAGTGATATTGATCGATGGATGACACGAAACCACCTCCTTCTGAACCCAGATAAAACTGAAATCATGGTTTGCGGCAATACTGCCCTTCTCCTGCAACCACTCCCATGGCCCCCCTCCCTTGACACCCCCTCCTTCCAAAATAGTCAAAAACCTTGGCTGCACTATGGACTCAGGCCTAACCCTCTCCCGTCAGATCAATAATGTATCAAAATCCTGTCACTACCACTCAAACTCCTTAGACGCATTTTCCCTTACCTCACCTATCCCAACAGACTCACCAATGTTATGTCTATTGTTATGTCGAGACTGGACTATGCCAACTTCTTATACCTGGGAGCACTGTCATACCAATTTAACAAACTCCAAAGAGCCCAAAATGATGCCGCCAAACTCCTTCTCGCCCTGGGACACAGAGACCACAACTCCCCCGCTCTCCGCACCCTCCACTGGCTCCCTGTCGGAAGAAGGGCCACCTTCAAAACCCTATGCATTACCCACCGAACAGTGCACAAAACTGGCCCAAAGTACCTATAAGAGAAGAAAAAACCCTACCTCCCATCACTCACCCTACGATCAAGTACTGCCCTCTTACTAGTGATTCCAACCTCCAATTCAGCCAGGATTGATGATCCGCCTTCTCAAAGTTGGCTCCAACTCTGTGGAACTCACTCCCCCACACATTCGACACCCAAGACTACATGGCCTTCCGCAAATCTCTGAAAACCTGGCTCTTTCCAGAAACCCGATTAAGACCATCTAGGGCCGCTGACACCCTGCAACCTGTGGAAAAATGTTCGAGGAGATACCGAGCAATGACACCACTGAAAGCAACTAATAAGTCACTAGTAAGTCACTCTGAATGCAGCTATCGCGAAACACGTAAATGAAATCCGGAACAGTGGGCTTGTAAGAATAAAACCTCCACTCCAGACACTCGCCTCTCCTATCACCATGCTCACTCTCTACGCTACATCAACACAAAATAGAGCGCAACTACACCCCTTGATCAATTGTGACCTAGCTGCTCACATACGAACAATATTCCATGAACACCTCAACACCCTGCTAGAACGCAGCTATACCTCGCGAAAAATCAGCCTAGCTGCTCACATAAGCGTCGTACACTGACCTAACACCACCAGCATCCAGTCTCGGTGAACAACCTCCAGACTGCACACATTCAACTGATCTGAATACCACAAACCTAATGTTAGGATACAGCTACCATCAGACAATTGCATCAGCTACTAACATATTGAGGTCAGCCAAGCACCCTATGATACCCCACTCTCTCGACTGACCTGGACTACGGTCCCTGAGGACATTCATCCCACAAGCGCTTTGAGGTCATACCAATGATATATAGACCGCTATATAAATGCCAAATAATATAACATGTATGATCCCTGTCGGTTTTTGTAATTTTTTTTGTAATAAACGACAGTTCTAATGTGCCCTTCGCTGAGTCCTCCATTTGTTACTGGGGGAGGGTTGTTGGGCCCTGGGAGCTGAATGGGTAAGCTCGTAGTAACCCCCAGACCTCTGGCATACCATACCAAACTAACAAGGGTGATGGGAGAGGGTAGAAGGAAACGATGGCTGAGGAGAGAGGGAAAACAGAAGAAAGGGTGAAAGGTTGCAAAGGGATGATGCGAGATGATGGGTGGAGTGTGAGGGGAAAATGGTAAGAGGAGGAGAGACTGGTACCATGAAGGGAAAAGGAAGAGGACGATGAATGGAGCGGGAAGCATGAAGGGTTGAAGAGTGCGATGAAGAGGATGAAGAAGATGGTGATGGAGATGATGGGGGATGTAGATGAGGGTGCATGAGTTGAGCTGGAATGATGCGCGCAAGCTGCAAGCAAAGCGAGTGGGTAGTGAGTGAGAGATTAGCTGGAGATCCGGGGTAGGTGATGGGGAAGATAAGAGAGACAATGAGGAGGGTACTATGAAGGAGGAGGATGAAGCGGGAGGAAGGATAGGTGGGATATTGGTGGGGATATAAAAGGTCCCCAAGGTAACTAACAAGGCCGGGCGTGGAGAGGCTGTGAACACCTTGGGCTGATCGCTTAGCTCGACACATGATTCTCGTCGCAGAGGAGAGTGTAGGGTGGAGGGCAGAAGAGAGGGTAGGTTGTCCAGGTTACTGATCGGTAAGGATGGAAGATATAGAAGGATGGGGAAGATCTCCAACTATACCCAGCAAAAAAGACAAGCCCCCACGTGGCCACACCAAAGTTCTAAGGCCAATGAGGGGTTGACTAAAAGCTTAAAGGAGGCAAAGATCTGAAGCCTGAATATTGGATAGCATGTTATCACCTGCATGCAGGAAAGGTGCAAAATGAAGTAGGCAAGGGTTTGGGAGATCAGGCGGGCACTTGGACGTTTTAATATGGCCAAAATGTTCCAAGGGGAGAAGATAAAAACAAAGCGAGTGCACAAACAGAAAGGTAGGTGCTCAAAACATATGAAAGAGCTGACAGTAATGGAGTTAAGAACTGAGAGGAAATAGAGCACCCCTACCCTACTCGCCCATCAGAGATCAAGAAGAGGGGACCAGAACGGGAAGAGGCGATAGGAGCATATCACGCTGGGATAGATTGCGGACAAAATACAGACCACAGACAAGTGTGAAAGCATTATGGCGTTGCCCCTTCACGGATATGTCATGACTGTATCATGACTGATTGGTAATTAAAAGCAGCCTCTTCGCGCACGTGCCTCAGAACGGCGGCAGACTTCATGAATGGCAATGTGTCGCTGTACCTCATTTACTGGGCCTGCAGCTGGACACCGTGTGACCACGGTCCTGCCGACCTGCTGATCTGGGTGCCCCAGATTAGCATGAGCAACCTGGGAACCCCCAGACCACTGTCATACTGTGTGATCACAGCACAGTAGCTCGCCCAGGTACCCCGGCAACTGATGTCAGCCATGTGATCAGGGCCAGCAGGGTAATCCCTGCAACTGTGAGTGTCTGCTGGGTGCCGCCAGAAACCCTGGGGCTGGCCCTTGTGCCTGTGAGCTAGCCCACGCCCCTAAAGATACTTGGAAAGTATACTGGGTGTCCCCGCACTAATTGGACTGGCCTGTGGACCACAAGTCGAGTCACAACAAGCATTACACCACAGCTCTTAAATAGTGACCCTGTACTTAGCGCGTTCTGCACCAGTTCTCCTGGTTACGATACTTAACTATGGAAGCTGGTACTTTGCCTAAAAGTATCTCATGTGTCCATTTAATGTGAGAGGAAGTAGTAGGTAGGTTTATGTGTGAACTGGGCTCAGAATCAAGAGGAACGGATGGTGAGAAGAACAGCAGTGTCTTTGTAAGCTGTCTAAAGGTCATCAGGTTGGCAATGCACCGAATGTGTGGGAGCAGGCTTTCCATAATACAGGAGCTTGAATCGGCAATCTGTGGGGTGCAATAGAGGAAGCAATGACTTAGATGTGAAATACCTGAATCCCCATTAAAGGGATACATCAATAAACCCCCCAAAAACTGAAACAGGAGGAAGATAAATGGTGTTCTGGTTCCTTCCTATATCCCAGCATATTAAGTCCCTGCGCCTCATTTATAGTTTAGCACTGTGGTGAAACAGTCAGGGACGTCATTAAGGGGTCGCCCTTGCAACCCCTGCGGTCTCCCTCGCTACCCCTAAATAAAAGTTTTTAAAATTATTTTTTTTACTAATTGATGCTCCTGGGCTGTGGCCAATGCCATGTGGCTCGTTGTTTCAAGAGTGGCTGGCTTTCTTGTTCAGGCTTCTTAAAAACACAAAGTGTTCCACAAGTGTAGCTCTTTGAGCAGTGACCCTAAGTAAGAAAGAATAGGAATAACATATAATTTTTCTTTCTGGAATTTTATACAATAATTGCTAGTCTCATTAAAGATTTATGTCAGGCACACTTCAGGGGATGAGTCACTGATTTAGTCTGTACTTAAACACCTCAAATTCACAATGCAGACAAAATCCTCCCAAAAGCATTTTCGAGTACAATAAGCATCCATTTCAGACTATTTTGCTTTTCGTAAGTTCCAGTTTTAGTATGTTTTTTTCTGCCGATACATATGGTACATATGGTGATCCATTCTTGTATCAAATGTATATCACGTTACAGTGATAGCGTAACCATATTTTTCATAGTGTACTTGGAAATAATGCAATGTGATGCCACCTCCTGTTTTGTCAAGTGGTAAACAGCCGTGTTCCATTGCTACCCGTGATGTCACCTCGGGGTGGGGTCAAATGACATCACTTCCGGTGATGTCATCAGTGGTCAAGGGTCATGTGATGTTACTTCCGCTACCCCAGGTATTTTGGTGAAATGACGTCCCTGAAAACAGTGACAGTAAAGAAATTGCTACCTCTTTTACCACTCTGTCAAATTCTGAGTTTCAAAAATGAAAGTCACAAAAAACTGCTTTTGTTTGGAGGAAACTTAGATATTAGTGCCTGCGGCAATCGTGCATGAGCAGGACAGTATGACCTTCATCTGCAGCAGTGACCTACCAGTCTTGGCCAAGATGCCCGCCGTCCTTGGCATCACTCATGCCTTGGCAGTCGACCTGGCCGCTTCAGGCAGTAGACTGAATCATTGCCGGTGTAAGAGCTGGTATCACCGGACAGGGGGTCTCTTGTTTGGCAAGCATGTCATTTCAGCCTCTGGAAAGGAGAGCAGATTCATATGGGTAAATAGCAACATGACCAAGTTGCCTTTGAACATGGGACATCAGCAAGGCGAAGGCCCCATGAAGGGGCACCTCGTCACTGAAACTAAAATACATGGCCCCATTTGCCTGGTCTGCTGGGAGCTATACTCCCTTGTGGCCCCTATCACCTTAAGAAAAGCCTCTATCACCTTTTTTAAATTTAAGTTAATTTTGTTTAAAGCACGGACCTAGCTCCAGAGCAGCCGATCGCAGTACAGAGTGTGGGCCGGCTGGGGTGTGGGGCTGGCATCTTTTAAGAGTAGCGCAGTACTGTGAGGTATGTGCGTCGGTATGTGCATCCCTTGGAATTAGTCCTTGATCAGGTGTTGTTGAAAGAGCCATGTTTCGAGGGATTTGTGAAATTGGAGAATTGTAGGGGCATTCCAAGTGGACATCGGAATTGAATTCCAGAGGGTGGGTGCTTGACAAGAGGAGGATTGTTTGCGGGTCCTCTCTTTGCAGACGAGTTGTGATTCAAGCTGGTTGGTCGATTTTCTGTGCGAGGAGCGTGTGCCACCAGATATGTGGAGCTTAGCTGCCAGGTAGGCTGATGTGCTACTCATGACTGCTTCGGACATAATGCATGCAGTCTTGAACAGTATCCTGGCTTGGAGTGGAAGCTAATGTAGTTCACGTATGACGGGGGTAATAGCAATAGCTACAGGCAACCCACCTACCAAGATTTCAGCACACACTCAGAAGCAGCAACAATGCCAAGTTGGAAACAAAAACACTGTGGTTAATAAAAAAGGGGAACCAAGCCTACTCCTGCTAACCACACAGAATCTGGAACAGAACATCTTTCTGTATTAGACAGACACCCACTCACCTATGCTTCAGCAAAGAACTGAAAATCTTTCACCTAGAACAACTGATGACTATTGAGAACCCCGCTCCCCTCCCTATGCTTGTCCCCGTTATTATAACACTGTTGCAGTGCTTGCCTGATATTTCTGTGCCTTATAAATCCCTATCTATACATACACGCACAGATACATAAAATGCTGGTCTATAAATGACTGAGGTGTCATCCCATTGAGAAAAACTACCACCCGCTGAAAACCATGAAATCAGCATAAGATTTCTTTCCCAGAGACACTTTGCTGTCAATGAGTCTGTATTGGACTGTGAGACTATCCCATCCAAGGTGATTGTGCAAAGGCTAAACATGAATGGTGTAATTTAAGCAGACAATATGAGTATCTGAAACCACATCACCCACATAGAAACACAGAGAGTGACATCAAAGTCAATTTGAGCCGGGCACAGGTCATATTATTTTTTAATAATGCAAAGGGCCTCATTCCGAGAATAACGGTACCGGCACCGGACTCGTTCAATGGGGACTTACCGGTGTAGTCCGACCTTTGATGGACTGGTAAGTCCCCATTGAAAAAACCATTCCCCATTCCCATTTGAGCCCCCATAGGGCTCAATGGGAATGGGGAAGTAGCTAATAACGGTACTGCAATTTGTGGTACTGTTATTGGCTCTGATTTCCCTTAACGGGTCCTGTCCATAACGTCTGGTCAGACTAGGCGTTAAAGGAGGGACCCGCTAAGGGAACTCGTAGTAGGGTGGTAAGGGATTACCGGCACCGGTCTCCTTACCAGTGCCCGGTATCCCTTACCACCCTACTCGGAATGAGGCCCAAAATCAGCAGTGTGTTCATGATAAAACACTGACAACACTTAGGGGCACATTATAATGTCTCCCGTAGGGAGAGAAATGCTGGCAAAAATGCCAGTAATTCCAGCGCCTGACTCTTTTACGGACCAGGGAAACACAAGTTTGCCAGTGGAGACAGTGAACTACCAGCAGGCCAGACCTGTCGGGAGTTGAGGCACATACCGGCAAATACATGTCAGAATCACTGGCACTATTACTACCAGTGCCAGTCATCCTTGCAACCCGTCAATGGAGTCTTATCGGACTCCATGGATTGGGAACTTACCGGTGTCCCCTCAGTCAGTAATATCCCGGTAATACCAGGCTATCGGGTGGGGGAAATAGTGAGCCAGTTTTGCCAGTATCCCACCAGGAGGTTCCCACTAGGGAGGGTCTACTATCATTTTATTTTACTCACTGTACCTTTCACAGAGGAGAACTATCCATTTGCATAGCACTCTAGATCCACCCACTCAGGCAGTCCAGGAACAAAATGCTAGGAAAAATAAGTAAAATGCAGGTCAACGGGTCTCATTACATGTTCAGAAATTCCGTTGCAGCCCCTTTTTAAAGGAATTATCAGCACTTTTACAGCAGTACCTAATTTCAGGTCTCGGCATGAAGTGGAGGTAAATCCTCCAAAATTCAGCACATTTACCTCCGCAGCATTGCTGCATAATGTAAATCCCCAAAAATCCCCATGGTGTATATGTACTTCAAAAAAGGGGATTTACACCTCCTTACCACGTCTTGTAACCTGGAAGAAATTCCACCAGACCGAGTGGCAATAAGGTTAAATGGGTATGCAGTATTTATATCGAAAACATTTTTATGAATTAACTTTTATCAAATTTATTTTAACAAAAGTTTGTATAGAGAATGCATTTAGGGGTGGGGTAAAGGGTTAAATATTTTTGGGAAATGGTCGGGGTGGGTTTTTAGTGGTTGGAGACAGAGGTTTCGGGGGGGACCCCCCAAAAAATAATTGCATTCTCTATAAAACGTTTTGTTACAAAATATTCGATATATGTGCATTCTTTATACATTAACAGGGTAATTCATGGAATAAATGTGCGCCGAAAAGGGGTAAGCAAGCGCGAAAATCGCAGCGCACGCGTGCTAAAGCCACGTGTGCAGCCGTTCGTTGATTCATGGAATGCACTGTGAGTGTAAAACCTGGAATGTGGGCCAAATCCGTGGGTGTCGCTCGCGGGTGCACATGTCACTAAATGCCGGGCGCAACGCGCACAGGGAAAGCGCACATCATGTAGCGCACACAAGAAAATTGGGCGGAACACAGGGTGTAATACAGCAGTGGTCGTGGGACACCGCAGGAGGAGGAGGATAGGCAGGCCCCTCATTTTTTTACCCAGGACCAGCCTTTTTGGGATGCCTGATGACCAGGTGTATGGGAGGCACAGGTTTCCATCACTAATAATTCTAGAAATGGTAAGGGAGTGGGAGGATGACCTCACATCACCCACCCTGTGCTCCCAAGCACTGAGCCCCTTGGAAAAGGTGCTCAATGTACTGCACTTCTTGGCTACTGGGTCATTTCAGCAGACAAGTGCCACAGTTGGGGGTGTCTCACAGGCCATGCAGTCACGCTGCCTACACCAGGTGTTGGCGATCATGACTGCACGCCCCTCAGTACGCAGGCACATATGCAACCCAGAACACCTGCAGAAAGGCAGGCTGTCATCCAGGACCTTTACGGGGTGGCACACTTCCCCAAAGTGCTAGGTGACATTGATTGCACCCATGTGGCTCTACGTCCTCCGAGGGCCACTAGGCACATCTATTGAAACCATAAGCACTGGCATTCCATCAACGTGCGGGTTGTGTGTGCTGCCAAGTGAATCATCACTTCAGTATATGCCAACTATCCAGGGTCCAGCCATGATAGTTTCATATTCCGAATGTCACCCCAAACCGGGACCTGGAAGTTGGGCGGCATGACGACACATTGCTAATTGGTGAGTATAAATGCCTCTGCACATGCATGCTTGTCAGACACTGAGAAATAGGAAAACCCCACTAATAACAACCATTATCACCTCCCCAGGGGACAGTGCCTACCCTCTGAGCACCTACATGATGATGCCAATATGGAACCCCACCACACCACCCGAAGTAAGATACAACACAGCCCATATTGCAACCCGGGGCATAGTGGAGCGCACATTCGGAGTGCTGATGTCACGCTTTTGCTCCCTTGACCGCTCTGGTGGGCAGCTGCTATATGCCCCCCCAGTAGTGTGCAGGATCATAGTGGCAGCATGTCTCCTGCACAACGTTGCACCCGGCGGGGCATGCCGGTGGACATGGTGGTGCCCCCACATCCCCAACCACATGCACACCCGCTGTGCATGGGAGGTGAAAGAGCACGTGGTGAGGCAGCCCGTACCCAGCTTGTGGCAAATTTCTTCACCTAAAATCCCAGCCCTGCGGAGTGCACACAGGCCTGGCACATACCAGCTGAAAATTTATGATGATGACAAAAGGGACAGTCAACTGTCACAACCATACCAGCCTGAGATTGTTTACCTGGAAGTGCTACATTGTGTGCATCCCTAGCAACTTAAACACACCCAATGCTGTGTCAGTAAAAGGCACACATTCATGCAGCATGAAGGACTACCCCCTTGCAAAACACTACAAACAAATAGTGGCATGTCACCAAACCCCTCCCTAACCCCATCTCAGCTACCCAACACACCATGGCATGGCATGCGATGAGAAAGCAACCACATGAATGCACATCACATGACACAAGTGTCACAAAGTGCACCGTCCCAAAGGAAACAGGCCACAGACAATTGCCTCTAACCAATGAAATAGAAACAGCACACATTAACAAATACTTACCAGCAAGACAAAACATCAGTACAGGATCCAACAGTGGCAACATATGACAGTAAAAAATCAAAGTAGTGCAAGTGTCACAACCTGACTAAGGCAGCACATTGACCCCTTCCAACTGCAGAGTGTTGCTGGTAGGCAAATGTGGCAGTGTACTGCATACAACATGAACTGCATCTGCAAAGGAGACGGGCTTGTTAAGACATGAAGAAGCTACATGTATATATGCAAAAAGTCCTGTATGTAAAACCATATACAAATCCACATTGAAGTGCAGTGGAGAAATGAACAACGATCCCCACTAGGGATGTATACACAGTTTGGACTACAGACTACCCACACAACTTATGGGAGCCCAATGCCTCTGTGTAAGTTACTGTCACTTGGTCACACCCTTTGCGAGCCCATGGAAAGGGGAAGCAGGAGGGGTGTGTGTGTCAGGAACCCAAGTTTCTAACCCAAACACAGGACAAGTCTGCATGTGCCCAGCTGGATTACACAGTGGATACCTACGGGAGCCACACAAAGCAACACACTGTAACATTAATTCACAATCTGAAAGAAAATGGATATGAACAAAAAAGTAAATGCAAATCAAATATAGAAAAAGAAAAAGTAAATGTAAAGTAAAAGAAATAAATTAAATAATAAAGTAAAAATCAGAAGCATAACCAAATAAAAATAAATGTATGAAAATCAAAATAACAAATCAAGAATTAAAATAAAATGAAAATAATAAATAGATAAAAGAAGAAGAAATAAAGATAAATTAATTAAATACTAATTTCATTTAGCAAATCTGAATGAAATGTGAAAAAAACCAAAAAATATATAAAAAAATAAAAAATAAAAAAATGGTTATGTGTCGACCAGGGGGCGGGGGGAGGCCACCCAGGAGGGACAAGGTACAGGGTGCATGTTGAGAAAAGAAATCCCTCCATGGGCTCATGGCCTGCACGGCTTCCCTACAGTGGGAGAACTGCCGTCGCTGTCATATCCCTCTGGTGGTACATTAGAAGGTGGCCATGATATGGGAGGCAGATCACGCAAAGCCCTGGCATGTGCGTGTGAAAGGTTTGGTTCTGCAGGTTGATGGTACGGAGATCCCCATGCAGCACCTCACTGGTAGCACGCATTTCTGCCTGCAAGGCCTCGCGTGATGCCCGGATCTCCTCACAGGTTGCCTGGAGCTCAGCTGAGAGTGTGGGTGTTAGCTGCTCCAGCTGCTGTTCTGACCTTGTACTCCGGGACACCTCAAGTGCACCCAGAGTATCTCTGAGGGACGTGTGTTCTAACCTCAGGGCATGCCTGTGGGCCTGTGACTCTGCAGATAAGGCTGTGTGCAGAGTCTCCAGTCCAGCCCGTCGCTCCCTGTTGGACACCAACATGTCCTCCCTGTGTGAGTGGCACATGCCTCTGTTGCCTGCTGCTGGAGCTCCAGCTGCCTTTCAGGGGCGAGAATGGAAGTGGCCACCCTATCCACGGCCTGAGCCATCATCTCACACAATGCCCCCTGTTGTGCTGCTATAGTGTACATGGAGTTCTCTCACACAGTATTGCCTGGTGGTGAATGACCACCACATTGGCGGGCACCACACCTGTTTGGGGCAAGGTGATGTGCACCTTGCTGTGCTGGCACTGCCTGAGGCTGCAGCACTGCAATCCTTCTTTGATCTGCTGGCCCAGGAACAGGAGCAAATGTTGTGGAGTGTGACCCTGCAACCGTAACCACCACAGGCAGACTTTCCAACACTGAATGCCCCATAGAAGGGTCTACCCCCAGTACAGGTGGGATGGACAGAATAGCATCCCTGCCAGAAACACTCACCTGTGACGGGACATATGTCTCAATGTCAGATTCAGCACCTGATTCATAGAGGTCTCCGGAGGTGTACCCAGAGACACCCGTGGACAGTATGGTCTGTAGGAGCAATGGGTTTTCACCCACCACCACCCCACGTCCTCCACTGGTGCCTGGTTGTGGCTGTGAGTACCCCTGCCTCTGCGCCATCTCCTCCTCCTCAACAGCATCTAGTGCCTCATCACCTGCAAAAACATAAAAGAAAACTAATGAAAACAGGCATGAGCACCATAGCCCACACACATAGGCATGACGAGGTAGACATCGAGTACATAAATGACACATGTCTCACATGACAATAACTCTGGCATGCATGCACTGGCAATGAGTTTGAAGGGGAGGCAAAAAGCAGACACTGAGGACTACAAGATGGAAAAGCAACACATGTGCTGCATGCTGGATAGCACCGGCATCACACATTAGCCTGTGAGTGACATAGACAATCCACATACATGACACATGCCAGCACACAGATGGCACGTAGCATAGCCATGGCAGATTTGACAAGGACACCCAGATGGTACAAATCAGTACTGTCACCCATCCATGTGAGATGGACATCATGAAATAGAACATGCAAAATAGTGCGACAAAACACGCATGTGCCACACGCTGCAACAAAGCCAGTGTTCACTAATACAGTGATGGCAGGCACATGGATACATCAATGGTTGGTCACTTCGACATGAAAGAAGACAATTGTCATGTTGAACATTCAAAGAGGGCCCCGAAGTGATTGTGTGCAGGCCATGTGTAGGTGCACATTACTCAATCAGCCTGATTGATTAAACCCTTCCCATAATAAGGAAACTTATGTGGCCCATTGTGGGGTGTAATCTATGTCTGAAGTATGTTACATTTGGGGCAGAAGGGCATATAAATGTGTGGTAAACATGCAAAGGATTTCATCAATCAGGCAGAATGAACAGGAAAACAGTATGAACAATATTGTGGCAAGATGGCAGTTGAAGGACAAGTGCAGTAATCAGGTGCAAATTGTCAACTGTGGTCAGAAGGGATACTTGAAAACCCAAGGCCGGGCTATGGTTTGGAGGCACCACATGGTTGACCCATATCAGTCATGACTACACAGCCTCACCTGGCACTCAATCAAAACATATCACCCAAGCAACATATGCATGGTTTGCACACACATGCATAGTCACTCACCGGACATTGCCTCAAGATCTGGTAGGTCTCCCACGCCTTGGATCTGATCCTCTGTGATGAAGCCTCCAGCGATAGACTCATGTTCTGTGAGTATTTCCTCCTCTGGTGGAGACCCACTGCCAGTCACCAGAGTATAGGCATGATTGGAAGCCAGCTTGTTCTTTGCTCTGCGTTTGAGGTCATTCCACCGCTTAGAGCAATCATCAGCTATGCACCTGACAAATGCAAGGGCACTAATCTGGTCTACAATGCACTGCCAGTGGGCCCTACATTGAGCAGTCGTAGTATTGCACCCTGCAGTGACCACCTCTGGTTGGTAGGGGCTGAAGTGCAGGTGGACTGGGCACTGGAAGTAGCCAAAGGCAAGATGACCAAAGGTCTCACTGCAGGCATTGGCTGCTGGGTGATGTTGGCAGGACCAACATCGGTGTGATGGACTTGGACCAACACTGTCCCAGCAGGGAGACTCGGAGCTGGGGTGGATTGAGCTGCAGCTGCCCCTGCAGCCTCCTCACCATGGCTACTTGGGACAGCAGATGACATTGCTGCCCCAGATCCACAGGGCCTAGTGACAGCAACTTTCACCACCACACGTGGCTTTGACTTGGTGACACGGAAGTCAGCCTGGGAGTCATCCTGTGCCGGTTCAGTTGACAATATGGGCCAGGTTAACAAGGACTGAGCTGGGATGGTGTCAGCTGCATCTCCCCGACCTTTTGGGGGGGCATAGGTGTCCCTCATTGGTCCACCACACACTGGCCTCTTGGGCCACTCTGTACATCCTGGCCACGTCCCCTATCGCACCCACCTCTTGGAGGTCGGCCACCGTTGCCTCCCTTACCGCTTGGTCGCCTCCCAACCATGGCACTGATGTTCTTGTGTGAATAGGAGGTGCAGTAAAAAATTGTCCTGGGCAATCGGGGTGAAAGGGGCAGGGTACTAGATGGAATACCTAACTTAGTGCTCTAGCAAGGCTGTCTGTGACCCCTGGGGGAAGAAGACGGGACAAGAAACACTCAGGCACCACGAAAACCAAATTTGACACGCACGCGACCCCTGGTAGCCCACGTACGTGGAATAAAGAACCCGCACTACGCTGTAACACCCAGAAACACAAAAAGAAGCGTACGCGTGATACACGCTGGCTACAATGACCTCTGAATGGGTACGTGACACACAGGAGCAACCACAGTTGAAAAATACGTGTGCGACTCACCGTCTGCCTGGAAAAAGAACATGAAAAAGACGCGCGTGTGCGTGTTGGCAACACCCCCGCCAAAAGAAGAATTGAATGCTGTCTGAGTATACAAGGAGTACGAACTGGAACCGTTGTGAAGTAATCGCGTGTGAACCAACAAGAAGTACAAGAATCACCCGCTCGCTTTCCACAAAAAGCAAGTACAAGAAAATGGCATCCTACGCGTACCTTTTAACCCAGCCCACACGTGCGACGTCACTCACGCGCCTACGCGTTAGGGGCCTTTCCTCCAATTAGACACAGTGCATTTTTTGCACATGTACAATCAACATGCACCCATGTGGAGGGAAACACCTGCGCGCGTTACATCACAGACGCGCTTACGCGCCAAGGGCCTTTCCTCGAATTACACGCTAATGTGCAGTTTTTTCATGTGCCAAATTACTCCATATCAAGTTGCCACGCGGCAACACACGCAAGACCACGCTCCTGCCAGAAGGCCATTTTCCTGCCCCCCAGATCCCCGAGCACACTCCCACCTGCCATCTGCTGCTGCCTGCCTGCTAGCCATGTGCTCTGCTGTTTGGTGCCTGCACGTCGGCCATCTGCAGGGGTCCAGTTGCTGTGACCACCCCTGCTGGAACAGAAGACTCCCAACTGGCATTCCATCGCTCCAGAGACCAGCCCCAGGACCCAGTTGCCCACCCACACCTGCCTCGGGGTTTGCGATGTCCGACACAACACCATCTGGTACCAGTGGCAACCCCCCAGCAGATAGGCAGAGCGCTGCCAGCTTCTGCGCCAATGCAGTTGGCATCCCGGTGGAGCAAGTCCTGGGGCATTATGATGCCCTCTTTGGAAGTTCACGTGCTGACAATGAAGAACGGAAGAGGATCTGGAAGGACATTGTGGCTGCCATCAACATGGAGGGGGTGGCAGTCCGCGACATGCAACACGTCCGGAAGCGCTGGGAGGACTTCAGGTCCAGGACCGTCAGCAAGGCCCAGTGCCTCTTGAAGGCAAAACATGCAGAGGGGTGCCGTGTCCACCTTACCAACATCCAGATGAGGGTCCTGGAACGCATACACCCAGCGCTCCACCTCCAGATCCTTCAGAGGCATACCCATCCGGAGTCAAGCGGTAAGTGTCCATGCGTACTGATTGGACGCTGTGCATGTTGAGGTGTGGCAGGAGTGTGCAGGTTGCACATATGTCTTGGAAGGGCCATGTATGGATGTGTACCGGGACATGAGCCTGCCGCATGCAAGTCCATTCATGTGTGAGGCACATCAATGGTGTATGTGTTCAAATCCATGGTGCCCAAATGCATGTGTCGGTGCACACATGTGTATAATTATGTGTATGTACTGTGGCATGGTTGTGGTGTGATGCATGGATGCTGGTTCCACCTTCAGGTATGTGCACAATGTACATGTGTGTGTGTGTGTATTTGACATGTGTGCCACTGTGATACACCATGGATGCATGTGACATCGACATGTAGGAGGCTGTTTGGCAGATGTGACATGGATGCCGATGATTTAACTGCAACAGGTAGTGGAGATGTACAGATGCATGTATGTCTGATGGCGTGTGTACATGTGTTTGGCACTCCCCGTGTTGCATGTGATGTCAGGCTAAACTTCGGATGCTCATGCTGCTGTATGTGTATGGATGGTGCTGCCTGCTGCAACATTCCTGTTCATTTGCACATGTGTGTGGGTTCAAATGATAGGTGTGTTGGGGGTTGTGATGACATGTGTGAGGTTTGACACTGCCACTCATGTGCAACTGTCATGTGTGTATCAGACCATTGTACAGTGCCCTGATGGCTGTATTCTGTCTCTCCCTGTCTGCAGCATCAACTGATGAAGAGGGCGGAGACGGTGCTGTGGAACACAGCGACAGGGATCCCACCGCCAGCCGGAGACGCAAGGCCCAGTTGCCCTCCCAGGTTGTCATCTCGTCGGGGAATGAGGGGTCTGGTGCAGCGTCCGCGACCGCAGCTGCCGAGGGTAGGTCAAAGAGCTGGAGGTCGGAGGTGGACTCCTCGGCAGCAGAAGGGGCAGCTGAGACCCCATAGGGGCCTATGGAGGAAGATGGCACCGAGTAATCCAGGTTGGTGTAGGGTTTGGTTGAGGAGGAGGCCATGGAAGGGCCACACATGGGGTCTGGAGGGGGGATTCCACTGGTGCTAGTGGTGCAGTCCAGAGTCAGGGACAGGAGGCAGCACAGGCGGCCGCGGAGGTGCCTGTGTGTAATCCTGTCCCCGATCCTGTGACTGCATCATCCCGCACCAGCAGGGATGCGTTCGTCCAGACCTGTTTTCAGGGAGGGGTCCGCTAACAACAACTGGCCTTCCTCACCATGCAGATGTGGCAATCCAGGACCGTGTTGAGCCTGTCCTGGCTTGGGTGGCGTTGCGTCAACTTGGCATCCAGGATAATGTGCAGGGTTCTCGTGAGGATGCTGCACATAATTTCAGATGCCTCGTTGACCGCGTCAACTGGCTAGGAGGGATCACCGGTGCTGGGTTCCTCTGTGTGCTGGGCCTTATGCCAACCACTCCTCAACTGAACCCCCTATGCGCCAGTCGTCCTCCGTGCCATCTTCCGGCCCAAGTATCACCTGGGCACCCTGTGGAGCTGCCTCTCACCCAGCGGCCAGGCCGGTGGAGGACACATCCCTGCCACAGTCGGGAGTCGGAGGTCCAGCAGGGGTGACCACCCAACAACTGGACCCCAGCAGGAGGAGGACATGCAGGCATCAACAGGCAGGGCACATGCACAGCAGCAGCAGGCTCAAGGTGGGAGCGATGATGGCTCGGGGCCATCAACATCAGAGGGGCAGGCATCGGCCGGAGGGCAGGAAGACCCTGGATTGGGAGTGTCTTCCGTGTGGCAGTGGTTGGGCCAACAAATAGATGCGGGGCAGCGGCAGGCGGAAGAGGTACAGCTCACTATTGTCAGGGCGGAGAACTCCATGCGCAGGGTGCTGAGGTGGGCTAAGTGCCTCGAGGAAATTCGCAGGGAGTTGGAGGAGGACATGGCATTATCCTGCGAGACCTCAGGGCCAGGGAGCAGGCCCGCCTATAGGACGTTGAACAGGAGTTCGATGATGCCCTGGCCCGGGAAATCAACAAGTGAGCCGTAGGACTTGCCCGCCGCCATTGTATATAGTTCATTAGTGTTAGGTTTCCTTTCTATTTTTCTTTCATTTGGGGCGCATGGACTATGCCCCACCTTTTTGTATATAGTTATTCATTAGGTAGGGTTTTTTGTAGGTTTCCTCTGGATTGTTGGGCTCATGGACCCTGGATTTTTACATTGTATATAGTTCAGGAATGGATTTTATTTAATTGATTTTTTTTCCCATGGAGCAATGGTTTTCTGTTTTTTTACCTTTGAATTGGTTTGATGGACAAATGCTTGGAGCCTTTTTCATTGGATTTATTTGGATTCAGCATTCATATATTTTTCATTCATTTTGGACATCCAGCCTTTTGTTTATTAGTTTTTTTCTTCTGTGATTTTCTTTCATTCTGTTGATTTTGTATTGAATACATTTTGGTTTCATACTTCATTTTTGTGGTATTCTCTCATTGGTTCAATGCATGTCACGATGTGGGATTTCTCATTCACTTGCACCCATTGTGTGTGTGTGACGGACATGTATTGATGTGTATACTTCTCATTTGCGATCTATCATGACATGGGGATTTCAATGTGGAGTGGATGGAATACTTGGTTGGGTGTTTGGACTGGGGTGGGGTGGTATTTGGGTGGCCATGACGGCCATGAGTGTGGATCGTGATGACATGTTGGGGGGGACATGAGTCGGGGCCTGCTGGCAAGTGCCCGTCACTGCTGGGTGGGTGGGGGCGCAGGGGGACATGATTAGGGGCCTTCTGGCAGGTGCCCGTCACTGCTGTGTGGGCGGGGGTGCCGGGGACATGAGTCGGGGCCTACTGGCAAGTGCCCGTCACAGGTGGTGGGTGAGTGGACATGAGTTGGGGCCTGCTGGCAGTTGCCCATCACTGGGGGTAGGGTGGGGGGACATGAGTGGGGGCTCACAAGAGTGCTCACAAGTGCATGGTGCCATGTGGGCTGCCTGCAGGGCATGGTGAGGGTTGTAGGGTAGTCCCCTGTGGTGTGGGCTGCCTGCAGGGCATGGGGAGGGGGGAAACTGCACACCCGGGAGGGCCCACGATGCCAAATAGCATGTGAAACTCCCCGCGTACACCCCAAATACACGTACCCCGCTCTCGTCCGGAGTACCTCATGTGAAACTTCCCATGTACCCCCAAAATACACATACCCCGCTCGCACAAGGCCTATCGCATGTGAAACTCCCCATGCACACCCCAAATACACGTAGCCCGCTCTCGCCTGGAGTATCGCGTGTGAAACTTCCCGCGTATCCCCCAAATACACGTACCCTGCTCGCATAAGGCCTATCGCATGTGATACTCCCTGCACACCCCCGAAATACACGTACCCCATTCTCACCTGGAGTATTGCATGTGAAACTGCGTATCCCCCAAATACACATACCCTGCTCGCACAAGGCCTATCGCGTATGATACTCCCCGCGCACCCCTGAAATACGCATACCCCCCTCTCACCCAAGGCCTATCACGTGTGAAACTCCCTGCGCACACCCCAAATACACGTACCCCGCTCTCGTCTAGAGTATCGCGTGTCAAACTTCCTGCGTACCCCCCAAATACACGTACCCCGCTCTCGCCTGGAGTATCGCATGTGAAACTTCCCACGTATCCCCCAAATACACGTACCCCGCTCGCATAAGGCCTATCGCGTGTGATACTCCCTGCACACCCACGAAATACACGTACCCGTTCTCACCTGGAGTATTGCATGTGAAACTTCCTGCGTATCCCCCAAATACATGTACCCCGCTTGCACAAGGCCTATCGCGTGTGATACTCCCCGCGCACCTCCTGAAATACACATACCCCGCTCTCACCCAAGGCCTATCGTGTGTGAAACTCCCTGCGCACCCCCCAAATACACGTACCCCGCTCTCGCCTAGAGTATCGCGTGTGAAACTTCATGCGTACCCCCCAAATACACGTACCCCGCTCTCGCCTGGAGTATCGCGTGTGAAACTTCCCGCGCATCCCCCAAATACACGTACCCCGCTCTCGCCCAAGGCCTATCGCGTGTGAAACTCCCCACGCACCCCCCAAATAGACGTACCCCGCTCTCGCATGGAGTATCGCGTTTGAAACTTCCTGCGTATCCCCTAAATACACATAAACCGTCTCGCCCAAGGCCTATCGCGTGTGAAACTCCCTGCGCACCCCCCAAATATACGTACCCCGCTCGCACAAGGCCTATCGTGTGTGATACTACCTGCGCACCCCCGAAATACATGCAGGCACCCCATCCACCCTGGGCATGCCCCACAGGCAGCCCACTCACCCTCCCCATGCCCAGCAGGCAGCCGATCCACTCTGGGCATGCCCCACAGGCAGCCCACGCCACAGGGGGGTGCTTTTTTGACGCAATTTACCTGGTGCGAGCGGGGTACATGTATTCCGACGGGTTCACCCATACATTTTCACTCTTTTGGTACTGTGAGCGCGGTGCGCATAGTATTTTCACGCAATTACAGTGTACCGGCCCTGTAAACTGGTGCAGGATTAGCGCGGCCCTTTGCGCTGCATTGGGGATTTTAATGCCTTTTCCTTGCGCAAGGGGCGTTCTTGGGGGCCTAACTGGCGCTGCGGGATGTTCTCTGCGCCAGCGCTCAAAATGGCTTGATAATTCCATGAATACGCGGTGCGCCAGAATGCTTTTTAGCGCACACGGCTGGCACACGCTGGCGCACACTCCCTCTCTGCGCTGCTCGCGTGCGCTGCCTCTGCGCTGAAATCTATGAATTACCCCCTAAGTCAGTATAAAGACATGTAACCGGTTAAATAATTTTGGTTGTAATTTAATAGAGTTGCTGCACAATTATATCAAACTACCCAAATTAGCAGAAAAATGTACCCTTTAAAAGATATTGATAATATTTGTAATTTTCATTTTTTTCAGGACTTGTATTATTTGTGGCTTTCAGTTGTGTTAAGTGTACATTATATTTCTACATGTTATTTGTTTATATGATTTGTTTAGGTGTTTATGGGGAAGGACATTAGAACTGCACAGATGAGTTTTACCAGATGGTCGGCTTTTAACATTGTAGGGGATTATATAATAATTCAGAACAAGAAATTAGACAAGATGCAAGCTAACCAATAGAAAAAGGCGTTCAACTTCTAACTGGCCATGGTCTAAACGTCTGATTCAGAAGGTTGGGGGCGGAAGGAAAAATACCTTTGACTACCTAGGGATAGAGTGATATTTTAAGAGTAAGGCTGGGCTCATCCAGCCACTGAAAGTGTATTAAATATGGCAGGTATTTAGGATAGCACACATGAATGTGAACATAGTAAACATCACTTTAAATCATCAGAGTCTTGAAGAATTCAATATGCAGGTAATCCTTGAAATGGGGGGTGGGAGTTCTGAAAGTGCACCTGCACAATTAGAGCTACAGCCCACAAGTAAATGAGAAATGCATCTTAAAAACAGACTTTGTAGCACAAGGTAAGAGAACACATTAAGTGGTAGATTCCTAATTGCACCAGACTATGAGTTACCCTGGGGGAATCCTAAGCTTGAATTCCATTGATCACAGCCAGGTAAAGATAATGTTAGTGAGTGGTCTTTGCACCTATGAAATCCTTAAGGGGCCGGTGGAACCAAAAGTGGTCAGCTCACTGACACCTCTTATTCCGAAAGTGATATCGCCTCGGGGACTCATAATCGCTGGGGCCATGTATCTCTGCTGTTGGTCTCGTTGGTGTGATTCCCGGAATTGTGAAAGCAGTGGGTGAAGAAGGCGTCAGGATTGGGCCAGGTGATATGACAGTTCTGATCTCTGGTTAAAGAGCAGTTCCAGCAAACTTGCAGCATGATTGGCCAGACACCAGAGGACAACAGCCACAACAAAGTCCATGACGATGAGGGACCCCAAGGACCTGGCACAGTAGCTGAAAAGAAATCTTGGTCAAGGGTCAACATATTTGGTTCATACTTGACAACTTGACCCGTTCCAATCTGTAGGTGCTTATCCTGTCCTGGTTCTTTTCTTTGCTTTCTGAGATTTGTATTTCCACTTTTCCCATTATAAAACTCGAACTACAAGTCCCAGAACACAAAGAAAAAACCAGGACTGTATAAGCACCTACAGATTGGAATGGGTCACGTTGGCAACTATGGTTGGTTTGTTGACGTGGCGAAGAGCAGGCGGTCACTGTGCATGCAGGGGAGCAACAACAACAGACGACAAAGCTCTTGGTTCGCAAGTCGAGGATCTGCAGTGTCCCAGACTCCAGCTGGGGAAGGCAGCCCAGGCAGCAGAGAGTCCTGCTGAATGAATGGGTAGCCAACAATATAGTCATGGGATACAATGATGTCCACCAATAGAAAGCTAGTGTTGCAGGACACAGGACTGGTTGATCGCACCAGTGCAAGGGAGGAAGGCACTGTCAAGTGTCTTCTCTGGTTTCAGGAGAGGTAGCTGGTCATCACCAGTAGGTGGCATGGGCAATGCTTGTTACCCATAATGGAAATCTTCTGCATCGTCAGTGCAGTCTTCTCTTCTTTTTATTCTTGGCGCCAGAGGGCAAGGGCTTCAGGACTCCCTTTCTTATCCATGCAGGGCCTTTACCCCAGCCCTCCAAATGAAAGGATCGCCACCCTTGGAACAGGTCATGGCTGTCCACTAATGGGCAGCCTCTTACGCGATATTCGCCCAGCCACACTTCTTCCATTAAGTGTGGATTCCGACCAGACGGTCCCAAGCCCAGTTTCAACCAATTCGGTCCCATATTGCACTTTGCCCTGGAGTCCAGGCCAATCCCCTGAAAAAACATGCCCTTATATGGAAGTTTCAAAATTGAAAGGGCAGGAAGCTGGCCAAGCAGCAAGATAGCCAAAGGATGGAACTTAAACCACATGAGAAGCCTTTTTGAGTAAATGATACTCAAATCAGCATTTTGTCATAAAAAAGGATTTTTCATGGTAGTGGCTAAGGATAGGAAGTAAAACACAGTTCACTACTACAAGCCTGTGCTTGTCACATCAGAAATCGGTCAGACAAAGGGGACACGAAGTACTCCAGTAATGCTCCAATTCAGGTGGTCTACATTGCAAAATGAAAACATGAAGCTCCGGCGCCAGAGCTCCCAAAATAAATGAGTTCAGCGAGTGAGTGAAGCAAAAAAACTCTCTCTCACTTCAAAATTGAGCCTCATTTCCAGTACATAGAGAAAAAGATGGTGGCCCCATTGAAATCAATAGAAGGACATTTGCAATAAGAAACGTCTTTATAACACTCTGCATCAGAATTCACAAGTATATACACTGTTTTGTATACCCATATTAATATATTACACTTATTGTTTTAATGTGATAGGGTTAATCAAATCATCCTGTCATATTTTACCATTGGGCCTCATTACGCGGTAGTTCCGGGTCCGGGTTCCTAAAATAGGGACTTACCGGGTCATTCCAACCTTGGAGGATCCGGTAAATCCCCATTCCAGGCCCCCATAGGGCTCAATGGGAATGGGGATGGAGCTAATACAGGCACCGCAATTAGCTCTGTAGTCTCTTAACGGGTCCCATTGATAACGCCTGGTAAAACCAGGCGTTCAGGAAGGGACCCGCTAAGGGACCTCGGAATAGGGTGGTAAGGGATTACCGGCACGGCTGACCTTACCGGTGCTGGTAAACCCTCACAACCTACCTCGTAATGAGGCCCATTGTCTCCTTGTACTGAGAGTGTTAAGAATGCAATACATATATGAACAAAATCTTATTTTCTCGCAATTTGCCGCCATGCCGCTTTTTTCATTAATTTGCTGATACAGGATTTAGGTTTTTAATTGCCCAAAAGAGTGTACAAATAAAGATGTTAATATGAAATATGAATGTGGCATCCGTTACTAGTATGCTACTTCCTGCACAGTAGCAGCTTGCCCTGATTCTGCCTCCACGAGTGGAGGAATGTGGCATCCGTTACTAGTATGCTGCTTCCTGCACAGTAGCAGCTTGCCCTGATTCTGCCTCCACGAGTGGAGGAATGTGGCATCCGTTACTAGTATGCTGCTTCCTGCACAGTAGCAGCTTGCCCTGATTCTGCCTCCACGAGTGGAGGAGTGTGGCATCCGTTACTAGTATGCTGCTTCCTGCACAGTAGCAGCTTGCCCTGATTCTGCCTCCACGAGTGGAGGAGTGTGGCATCCGTTACTAGTATGCTACTTCCTGCACAGTAAGAGCTTGCCCTGATTCTGCCTCCACGAGTGGAGGAATGTGGCATCCGTTACTAGTATGCTACTTCCTGCACAGTAACAGCTTGCCCTGATTCTGCCTCCACGAGTGGAGGAATGTGGCATCCGTTACTAGTATGCTACTTCCTGCACAGTAGCAGCTTGCCCTGATTCTGCCTCCACGAGTGGAGGAATGTGGCATCCGTTACTAGTATGCTACTTCCTGCACAGTAGCAGCTTGCCCTGATTCTGCCTCCACGAGTGGAGGAATGTGGCATCCGTTACTAGTATGCTACTTCCTGCACAGTAGCAGCCTGCCCTGATTCTGCCTCCACGAGTGGAGGAATGTGGCATCCGTTACTAGTATGCTACTTCCTGCACAGTAACAGCTTGCCCCGATTCTGCCTCCACGAGTGGAGTGTTGGGTGATGGATGTGCAAGTTTTATCTGACTTTGAGAAGGTCTTGTTTCAAAAACGAAATAAAGAGGTTGATTACTTAGAACTCTGGTCATCTTTTAACAGCCTCTACGGTGGGTTGGTATTTAATCGCTTGCGTGTGAAGTAGGTTAGTGGAGGAATTCTGGTTGGGCGAGGATATGTGTACATTTATTTTGTTTCCTTTTATTAATTTTTTTTTCTCTTTTTCTTTTCTCTTTTTTGTCAATGTTGTGTCTCCGTTCGATGTGCTCTGTGGGTATTATGTCCAAGGACAATGTATAGTCGTGGTGGAGTGTGCCATATTACAGTTATTATTAAAAGCCTGTATCGTAGGATTCTTAAGTTGTGTCAGTGTATTCATTGATTGTTCAGAAAGGAATTGTAATCCTGATATTACATGAGTGCTTGTATTAGTTACTTGTTGGTTATTTTGTAAAACTAATAAAGGAAGTGTTAAAAAAAAAGAAGTCACAGCATGCACTAGGTACAATGTGAGAGTCAGACAGGTTTTGATTACTTTGTGGAAATCTTCATTGCTCCTAGTACTACTCTTCTTCGTCACAGTGCTTATTTGTGAATGTAACCTTGCGGGAGGACCCTTTGCCAAATGCACTTTTTAGTTTATTCTCCTTAATCTGGGGTATACAAAAAGGAGCCAGAAGCCTCCTGTTTTATATTCTGTCCTTCTGGGCAGTGAATTCTGAAAGTGCCTGAAGGTGCCTGCAGGGTAGGATTCTTACTTCCTGAAAAAATGACATTGCTGACTGGTTTTATTGGTCAAAACCCTTGCGTCAAACCTACGCCATCCATGCAGGTCTTTGACATAAAAGTTGGGGTTGTGCCTGGACCTTGCCAGTTCCCAGGTGCACCTGAAGGGTTACAGCTGGGCAGAGGAGCCCAGGCGTGGCCTCAAATTCCCCTCTCTTGTTTTACAAATGGTGAGCAGGGACTGAGCTCTGCCAGCGATTCTGCGATTAAGCGATTCGGCTCACACTCAACGCCTGACGCTCCGAGGCCGCCTGCTCAGGGGTGAATCGTGTGCTGGCGCTCGCTCTGCGATCCCAGGACAGTGCAGTATGTGGACTCTGCTGGAGGTGCAGGGATCCTGCATATCTGCCTTGTCTCGGGCTGCCGGTCTGTGGACCCGCACTCTGCTATGATTCTACAGATAATCTGATCTGCAAGGTACGACGTTCATTCATCGCCAGCTTTTTTTCAATTAGTTTTTTGCTGAAAGGTTTTGGCTGAAAAAACTCAACAAATATGGGGGGTGGGTGGATAAGGCAATATAAAGTGGAGGGGGGCGGCAAATAGTGAATAAATAATAGTTGTGGGCTGGTTTTGGGGGGAACTCCATAAAGGGACAACATCAATACTTTTTTTTCCCGCAAAATATTTTCAGCAAAAAAACTTGATTGAAAAAGCTGGGAATGGATGAATATAGAAATGCAAAATAAAAGTTCCCAAAATGAACATAGAACCATTGGCTGGTAAGACCACTGTCATGTCTCCTCATCCTTAGCTGGTAAGATAGCTCAGCGGGTTGGGTGCTTGCTCCTGAGATCTGTATATGGTCTGCAGGTCCAAATCCCGGCAAGGTTGAATCACCTTTTCATCCTTCCAATGCCGATAAATGTGTGACAACTTTGGTTGGGTGATCATTGTACGCATATATGTTCTATGTACAGGGCTTTGCAGAAATAACAAATCATAATCATCATTATCCTGGGCAGGGCAGACCACGCTGATTAGACCACACATAGCTCCCCAATCATTAGCTGTCAAGAGTGCAGATTCCAAAGTTCAGCTTCGGGAGAAGTGCATAATTTGTGAGCCAGCATGCCAGCACCTGCAGCCAGGTTGCGCCCTCTTCACACCTTGTCGAGCAGGGAATGCTATGACAAACTGTGTATAGCGCCCTCAGAGAGGCATTCGGAGGTGGGTCTATCTTGACTCTTGTTAAAACTGGTCCACATTCCCTGAGTGGGCATAACTGATTTCAGGATGCCTTGAGAACAGACATGGAATATCCTGAGGTGCTGACACCACAGGGACATACACATAGTCGTCCATGAACCCACTTCCCTGGATGATTGTGAGAGTCTTATGTTACTGTTGACCCAGTAAGAGAACATTAAAGGTTCTGTCTGAGGCTCTCCCACAAAATAGCTGTGCACATGAACCTGTCAAGAGGGAGACCCCGCTCACCATAGGGTCTAATCAGACATCATCTGATGCCTACTCCTCGGACCAGCTGATATCCGAGGACCTCCATGACTTGCCTACGTAGACCAGTAACAAAGAGCCTTCAATCGGGCAATGCAGTAACCATGCATGAGGCCTCTGCGGCACAAGCAATTACAGGTGGTGCTCTTTGTGGTCTACGATATATGTAACCGATCGTTTCTTACCGTTTTTTGACGAATTACGATATCCAAGATATCTATCACCAGATACAATTCTAATCCACCACTGCCTGCTTTTCCAGAAAGAGGTATTTCTATAGTCTGTGAACTACAGAATGCTAGAACAACAGTCAGCAATGCTTCTGCTATAGCTGACTTGATTTCTGAGCATAAGTCATTTATTTTATTCATAACCTAAACTTGGTTCTCTGAAGACTCCCCAGTTACTTTCTATGAACGAATCCTGGTTGGATCCTCCATTATGTAGGTTAACAGAGAAAAGTATCATGGTTGAGGTATAGCAACAATTTTCAAAACTTCCCTCCCTGTGATAAACTTTGAGACACTCAAATTATATACAGAATCCCAATGTGGCACTTTTCGCTTAGATTCTCAGATTTTGTAAAGATTATTTTAGTCTAAGGACCGCATGGTCTGTGAAAATTCTTTTTTATTAGGTCTCGAGGTCAGCCACTCTCTCTAATGAAAAATTGCTAGTTTTGGGTGGTTGTAACATCTGTGTTGACTGTTTTTAGATCAATTGCTGACACTTTCTTTTTTTCACATTTGCTTTACTGCAGGCTTAGCTAGACATCTACAGACTTTGGGCCTCATTACGACCCAGGCGGTAAGGGGTTAAAGGCGCCGTAAAAGGTGGCGGCGCCGTTAACCCCTTACCACCTAATTACGAGTTCCCTTTGCGGGTCCCTGCCTTAACGGCTGATTTTACCAGCCGTTAAGGATTGGACCTGCAAAGGGACCTTGGAGGTAATTACGGTCCCGCAATTTGAGGTACCGTAACTACCGCCTTCCCCATTTCCATTGAGCCCTACGGGGGCAAAAATGGGGAAGGCTCAATGGTAAATGGGGAATTACTGCCCTGCCAACCTTGGAATGGGGCGGTAATTCCGCCATTCACCATGGCGGAATCGATAAAATACCGGCGGCAACCATGGCACTAATAGCGCCATGGTTACCGCACGGGTCATAATGAGGCCCTTTGTATTGCCTCAAGCACATACCATGTTCTTGTAACACTGGAAACCATAAATTGAACAGACTCTAGAGATGATAAAACTACCACACATGCTTGCCGTTTAACTCTCAATATAAAAAGGCTTAAACTTAATAGCAAGAACACACACACATTTCAGATGTTTGCGTTGGTGATGTGTACGAACATGCAAAATGTCATTTTTATCAGTGTGTGGTGTTGGAGAGATGGAAGAACAAAACATACAATTCCACACGGACAGGTTTCTTTTGGTACTGAAACAACCCTAAGTGACCTTTATTAATAATGAGTGTAACACAGCATGAAGCAAGTTAACCCTTAGTTATGCCCCCAACCCACTCACTATTAAGTTAGGAACGAGATTAGGAGTCACCCTAGCTGGCACGTTGACTATGAAAGTAAATGCCCTATAGGTACAGCTTCAACTCCCATTCACCCCCGGCACTTAGCGAAGGTTTGGTTAGTATGGGACTAGATATTATGGACTCACCTGCATAGCATGACAACCCCCATAACCAAGGTTTGCACCTTGCCAGATTACCCTTGCAAGAGAGTCCCAACTAATTGTGTCCCTATTAATACTCCCGCTACCTCCCTTGTGACTCTGGCAAACCCAACCCCTCTGTTGTGCCTGCAACCTGGGCTCCACTCTGAAGCAGCCTCCACCTTTCAGTTATGACCAGTTCTGTTTTTACTTTTTTTAAACGTGCAAACGTGTCTATCTTTGATTGGTTGGTTGTGTTTGGTGTTGGTTCACATCCCCTTCTCACAAACAATTCGGCAGTCGGTGGGTGCACATCCTAGGACATTTCTCTTTTACCCATGTGTGAAATGAAGACTTCTGAGCGATGAGCTGGACTGGGCACGGCAGAGGACAGCACTATTCCACAGTGATTTAACTTTCATACTGCATTTACCTGTGAGGGCATGAGCTTTAATGACTGGATTTAACCATGGGAGAACACTGGATGCTGGTCAGGGGTCGATTAGCCCTGATAAGGTATTTACAGTAAGAGTCCCTTTGTTCTCTATGCAACAGGACTTTGGTGGGGCTAAAGCAGCACTGTAGCCACGGGTCAGTAAACATCCTGTTCAACATTCTTAGCTTCTGACCCTGAAACAATTCCTCTAGGAGCAAGGTACTCTGGGAAATGCTGTGGAAGAGACCAACCCTCCCTTTGGAATCATCACTATTGGGTCCTTCACGGGATTCAGCAGGAGGCTTAGCAGCCACCAATCCCCTACTGGAATTTCTTTTAAATGGAGTGGGAAACTCCAAACTCTGTTGATGGCCTGTTTAAACTGTTGACAGCTTAAATCCCTCTTCAATATTTGCCTATGCCCACAGACTATGGAACCTCCTCCCCCATCAACACCAGACTTGCCCCCACGCTCCTACACTTCAGAAAATAACTCAAGGCAGACATATTCAAGGAGTCTCTCCTCCTCAACACCTAGGCCATCATGTGCCCTTCTCCATGCCGTATGACTGGATAAAGGGCATCTGCCCTTCTCCTAACCACCACCCGGTACAGCTGTACTCCTCCTCTGTGCCCCACTGCATCCTCCCCACCACTGTATATCTGTTCTGTTGTTACCTCTGAGAAGTGCACTGGTATGCATCTGTATTGTTGTACACCTCTGTAAAGTGCTCGGTTGTCTATCTCTACTGTTGTTAACCCTGTAAAGCACTCGGTTGCTTCTCAAAGCTAGCTCCGTGCTCAATAAATACCAAACCAAAAATAATAAATAGGGAACACAGCTCATCCAAGGAGGGAGGGAGAGCCCTCCCTTAAAGTCTCTGAGGAACAGATGGGAGATGTTTATGCATGGTTGCTTCTGTGCGAGAAGTGCAGAACGGAGCCCCCAGCCCTCCACCCATCTTCAAGCCCTTGGCCAATGTTGAGTCATCAGGACTAAACCACTTGCTTCACTTGGTACCTATTGACTCAAAAATATAAAGCCTTATAAAGAGACAAATCTTTAGCAATGAGGGCCTTAGCTTTGCCTCCTAAAGACAGGCTAGGTTCCTGTTCCCTACCTTTGCCAAAGACACATGGTTATTTTATTTGTGTGTCCATTGTTTCCTTCAGCTTGCCTATTTTTGATAACCCTCCTGCAGTGCAGCCACATTTTACATCTCTGCCTTTTGCATATTTTCAAGATGCATTCTTGTGTGTGTTACTCCAGCAGTTGTAGTTGTAGTTGTAGTTGTAGATTATACTACTTAGTAATTCTGTGTTTTAAGTAAAGACTGTTATTTTTATAGAGCCTTTCTGAAAAATCCCTTTTTTTGCTTGAATCTTCTGCTTCTGATTCCGATCTCATGCCTGTGTGTGTGTGTGTGTTTGTGTGTGAATGAGTGTGAGCACACGTGGAGTAGATCTTGCACCTCTGTTAAGCTTCCACCAATGATGTGGTAAGTGTCAAATAGGGTAGGTAGGGAGAGACGAGTCAGATGGCTGTGCTCCTGTATTCAGTAACAGTCTGGCACCTTTCTGTAATGATTTGCTATGCTACTGTAATTTGAATATTACCCTAAGGTTATGACCGGCTGTGTTGCTTCTACTGCGCTTTATGCCATTGTATGTTCACTTCACAGTAACAAGGAGAATGGAGGGGATCTGTCAGACTGCAACCCAACAATGTGAACATTGTGCCGTTCGGGCACCTGGGCGATTTTCCACATTTTCCGCAACACCTGTGTCTTTTCTTTTTGCACCGTCAATTTCATTTTTTTTCCAAAATGTTGTTTTTGTTTGGTCCGAAACACATGCCAAAACTTTTTGGGGGGCAAAATGAAATGTAAAGGGGCAAAAAACGTCTTTATACTCAAAATTTAATTTTTTTAAAATGAAATTTCAGAAAAACAAAATGTTGGAAAGGATAAAGCCCCTAATTGCCAATTGTGCTATATAGGTGTAATGGGCCGTTTTGGAAATATTTGCAAGAATCTGGCAATTTTCCCCAAGGAATTAGCCATATTCACCCAAACCTAGTATCAGCAGTAGAGGTCACCTCAGCCACACGCACAATGTGGAGAGAACAGACATGAAACTGAAGTGAATTTGTTCCAAAATGGAATCGCAGGCAAGAGAAATTATATGTGCAGCTGGTACAACAATCAGGGGGGGCTGTATGTCAGAAAATGCAAGTTTGCCATTTTTGCAACTGCCTGAAAAACAAGCAACATTTTCAATGTTCATTTTGGCAGAAGTATCAATTTTTTATTTTTTTGTGTTACAAAGTTTAAATCCTGTACAACATCTCCACCATAGCGGTCTCCTTACACTCACCAAGGCCACTAACAGGCAGTTTCTACACACAGGAATGCTGGGAGGAAATACAGGCATTTTTAAAGGAGGGTGGGCTTTGAATTGTAGCTCTTCTGGGATCAAAGCTATGGACCGGGATTCCATTAGGTTCTGGAGGCCGGTCTGAAAAACCAGAGAGTTTTTCACTGCCAAAACCACAGGGATCCCTTACTCAGGTGGCCAGCGCACCACCATCGCTATTGGGTCCAGACCCTGGGGGTGGACAAGTGCAGGATGATCACCTGGGTGAGGGGTCCTCAGGGAGTAGGGGAGGAACGCCCAATGGTGAGACATGGTATTCCCCCTTTCCAAATACCCCTGCCCAATCCTATCTTGTAGGATATTCCAACTTCACAGATTCCCCCCCCCCTTTCCTGCACAAACACTAAGCAGAGGAAGAGGAGGTCTGAGACTAAAATGAGTATCACCCATGCAATACATTGGACATGTCCCACTAACAAGTTCAGGCAGGGTCAGGCACTTCAGCCTAATTACATAAACCTGGAACTTATTAGCTGTCCCCACATGGTTAAAAGGTGGAACACTGAGACACACTCTGAGCAGTTCTTCCAGGGCGATGGTGAACCAGGAAGAGCTGGGGAGGTGCAGTGGCAGTTGTGGTATCAGCCTTGGCTTCATGGATCAAAGCCGCGAAAGGCAACCATTAATTAACACAGCCGGTGAGATGAAGAAAGCAATGAAAGTCTGGTGTGTGTTAAATTAAACTTAACGGCAACAGTGTCCGACGTATGAAGGTTGCACGTGTGCCGAAAAGACCAGAGAGAACTGTAAATTAAAGATACAAAGTAACAGAGTGGTCCGGCGAAAGAAGATTGCCCAATCGAAAGTCTCTGTGAAATGTGTGATGCCATAGAAGCGTCAGGAAGAGAAAGAAACTGAGATACAAGGTTTGAACTGTTATTATGTTTGATCTCAGCAGAGGGAAACCTGGATGTGAAAAATGTCTTTGAATTGTTAGGTTTGATCCTGGCAGAGGGAAACCTGTATGTGAAAAATGTCTTTGAACTGTTAGGTCTGATCCAGGCAGAGGGAAACCTGGATGTGAGAGATATCTTTGAACTTTTGACTAAGGGAATGACTAGGAATGTATTTGCATTGTGTTTGATGGTCAAGAATACTCCCATTTTAGTTATATGGCAAGATGGGAGTTTTCCAACCCCTTTTAAACCATCAATAAAGGTTTTGAAACTTGCAGGTCTTGTGTCAGTTTCTACTTGTGATACCATGCCTTCCTCACACCTGCATGAAATTTCTTTTTGCCAAAATGTAGGGAATTAGTTTATAACCACTTCTCTGTTATACTTTTTATTTCTGGATCCTTGACTAGTGAATTACAAGGCTTTATTCTGCACTAGGCATGCTAGGTTTTCACACAAACTGTGCTGGATACACCAGACTTCAGCTCTACATATTATAAAATGACTAGGCCACACAATAACAAACTATCACACAGGTGTTAATACTTATGCACTCGGGCAGCTTTATACTCTTCAGCAAAACAGAAGAAAAATATACAGCAGAGCAAAATCAACATGACATTCTCATTGTACTTATTCAAGGAACATAAAACCCAACTTGCATTGGAAGAAAACGAATATAGTTTACAAAGCAACACAATCCCAAATCCCCATTTAGTACATTGACCATGTAAGGAGTCTGACCTCAACTCCATGTACCCCCGGTCCTCAGCTAAGGTCAAAACAAATCAATAGATTTAAGCATGCACATTACTAGAGAAAGGAAATCAGAGTATACAATTTCATACAGACAGTTTTCTATAGCTCTTCCAAGAGCTATATAGTATTCATTGATAACATACGTATTGTGGGTAACCTCTTTCATATACTGGGATGTAGTAGGGACAAGCCTTAGTTATGGAGACAGACACACTTTAGGAACAAGTCCCACTTACTATCTTCCTCTTTTTCGCTTTTAGTCACATGTCAGGTTAATCCGATGTTAGCAATAAGGGAATTTCTTGCATAACATAATAATTCTGGTAATCTATTTAAATGTAGGGAGCTTACATGTATTTTGGGTATCAGGAAAAACAAGGAAATTCGTTTCTAGGTCAAATTGACATGGCCAAATCAAGATGCCCCTGCAAGAAATTACAAAACAATTCTTTGGAAATCCCCATTTATACTTACTCCACTTAACTTGCAAATGTGCACAATGCAACTCCGATAGCCTGATTGAAGCTTGGCGCCCGTCTCAGTATCAGCTCACGGCAGCCCCCACCTCTTGGCTTTGGAACACTGCAGCTTAGAAGCCTGTCCTGAGACCAAACACACAGATCTCCCATCTCAGCATCAGCTCAAGGCTTTCACAGCAATCCCAGCCAGGCTTGTCAAAATGCCTCGATGTTCACAAGACACAGCTCAACTCTCAAACACGATGACAGAAAAACAGACTCAGCTATCTTTTTCTCAATTAAAATGTGTAAGAGCTAAACTCCGTCATTTCTTCTCTCATGAAATAAGCAATGGCAAAAAGGCCCTCTCATGCACACCACAATAGGCCAACAAAACGCAAGAAAGACAGGACCTGCTTCTCAAGGACAAAGCAACCAGCAAAAAGCATCACTTGTCAGCTTGCAGTCTCTTATAGATCCTAGGGAATATGCACATAGCAACTACCTCCTTTTCAGATTTCACTTCCTTGCACCAGCCTTCTTGTGTCACTAACACGAGACAGACCCGTCAGGATTATTCCAGAGCCTTGTAGCGACATCTCACCCCTTCTGACTTTTGGCAAGCTTCACCCATTCTGCCCTGGGTGTGTAAAAATAAATTCTACATATCATCCTTCTTCCTGCATTTGCTGTGCTCGAACAATGGACATTTATTTTTCAAGGCCCTCACATCTAGTCACTCCATGCAAATCACCCTTTCATTTCTTTGTTTTTATTTTATACTTTTTCTGAATCTAATCCTCGCAAGCAAGCTATTTTACAAGCAAAGTTGACCCCACACATGCTGCATAGTTAATAATTTAAGGATAGAAACCCTTACATCAACCCCCTCTTTAGTTTACCCTCAATGCCACACATCAGTACCAGTACCCTAAATCTCACACATAACACATGCTGCAACATTAGCATGATTTCAAACTGGTGCACACTGTCTTGAAATCAGTAGCGCCTATGATATTAGTGCACTGTTGAAATGTGGGTGGTGCATTATTCCAATGTCTTCCCACCTTCTTCTGTAGAGGCCAGAGGCCTGATTAAACAATGTCCAGGTCTCCCATTTCCAGGTCAATCCCTGCTTCAATAATTTTGTCAATGGTTGTGTAATTTCTGCATATTCTTCAGTACATTTCCTGTTGTAACTTGTCATTCCTAACAATCTCTTCAAGCTTTTCAGATTTTTGGTATCTCTTAACTTTGGATGGATTCAACCTTTTTCTTTTGCGGGTTTAACATTTGCTCTGTCACTACATATCCCAAGAAATGTACCCTTTTCCAACAACACTGTGACTTCTGCAATTACACTTTTGCCCCAGCCTTTTGCAACTGCCTGAGCACATGTCTGAAATGGCTTTTTATGTCTTTTTATCAGGACATCATCCACATAGATTACACTTCCCCTCTCGGCTGCATCCAGGCCTGCTTTGTTCAGGAAGATTATTGATAAAGCGAAATGGGGTTTGTTCGCTTGCATATTGCAGTCCATTAAATGGAAAGGCAAATAGATGTTATATATCTTTGGCTAGGGGCAGACACGAATATCCTGCTGCAAGATCTAATGTGGTAAAGACCTTGGACTCATGGGTCTGTACAAGACCTTGGTAAAAAAAAATAGGCGAGGCCACCTTGACACAGGCACCCTTTTATTTAGTTCTCTCAAATCTGCACACAATCGCCATTGACCATTGGGCGTTAGCACACCTAATATGGGCGTGTTTGAGGTACTGTGAATGGGTCTAATGATTCTGACAATGGCCCTCATTCCGAGTAGGGCGGTAAGGGATACCGGGCACCGGTAAGGAGACCGGTGCTGTAATCCCTTACCACCCTACTACGAGGTCCCTTAGCGGGTCCCTTCCTTAATGCCTGGTCTGACCAGGTGTTAAGGACGGGACCCGTTAAGGTACCTGGGCGCAAATAACGGGCTTGTCATATGCCGGCCCGTTATTTGCGCCCTCCCCATTCCCATTGAGCCCTATGGCGGCGGTCAAATGGGAATAGGGAATGGTTTGGTGAATGGGGACTTACCGGTCCCGCCAAGGTCTGACTAGACCGGTAAGTCCCCATTGCACCAAACCGGACACGGTACCGTTATTGATGGCAGTCATGGCGCAAATAGCGCCATGACTACCACCAACCTCGGAATGAGGGCCAATGACTCTAAACAGGCCATGGGTAGCCTATATTGTCACACAAATGCAGGTTCCCTACCATATCCCTCGGGCAGTGTAGCAACCTGCAAGTCAGTACGCACACAATCATTGGCGGCTTCGGCAAATACCTCCTTGAATTCAATGAGTATGTTCCTCAATTGGTCTTTCTCTTCTTCATTGGTAAAGGCATCATCTGCTTGGATTTGCTCCCCTACATTTTAGAAAATTCCGGAAAATCATTGAAAGGAGGATCATCTGTGCTTTCTTCTAACTAGCTGGCAGTATCTCTTTGGAGAGACGCCACCCTCAAATACCTTGGCACTTCAGCCTCCACCTCAATTTGCTGTTTGTTCTTCTCATGTTCATCCACCTGGAATAGGATGCAATCATCCTTATGACAACAAATCACATCCTTTGGTTCATAAGAGTATACTGACTGATTCCTGAAAACAACTTTTGGTTTTGAATCTAAAGACTCCACCTGTGAGGTGACATGACTTTCAGGAATATTTCCAATGACTGAGTTATTTAGATCTGCAGTGTAGTGTGATTCTACCATTGCCATTCCTAGTTGTGTACCTTCTTCCAAGTAAATGTCCTGACATCCTTTGTTATTCACCAATATTCGTATGGGACCATCCCCAACTTCCACTAAAGGTGTGTATTTGTTAGGTAAGAGTTTCATATTTATGATAAATCTTCCTAACCTATGCCAACCCCAGAATGTTTTGCTTGGACTTGGTAATTATTTTACCTTGCCCTAAGGTGAGTGGGAATCTTTTTCCCCTCTCACCTAGTCTTTTACTCTTTTTATAGGTGACCTTTGTATGTCTCTCCATAGTGTATGGTTGGAGATATAGTTTCCTATAACTTTTGGCCTTAGGCTGGATTGCCCTTTTGGGCTCCCCTGTTAATTTCTGTACTTGGGTGAACTACTGTTCCCAAGTAGTAAAGAGGGATTTTCATCCCCTCTACATGTTGTATGATATGATATGATATGGCATTTGTAACGCGCCTATACACAGGTGTTTCAAGGCGCGAAACGTATAAGTGAGTCAGTAACCCCCACATTATGGGGAGTGCTGGAGGCATACAATGTATCCCCTTTCATACTTAACTGGTAACATTTTGTTACAATTATGTGTTTACATGAATGGCTGGTGACAGTGGTTTTACCTTAATGACTTTTAGTCTTTATTACTCACAGGCTGTTAATTCAGCCTCCGTATTGCACAGAAGGGCCACCCTTTTGCTAAAATGGTGGGCTCCTTTTTTCACCATTTCTTATGTGCTTGCTATTTCTGAGCTCTGAAACATTCCCGGCATCCTTCTGGACTCCCTTAGACTTCATTTTAATCTTTGGAGTCCCCTCATCAGAGTGCTGGACCAGATTAGTGACGAGAATCCAACTGGCGATATTCAGTCTTCTCCTGGCTCCTGAAAAGGGTTTCAAAACCACAGAACCGCATCCAGACACAACGAAATCCTTGCCTGGAGTCTTCCCCATGAATCCCTGCTGCAAAGTCCCTTCCAGTGTCCTGTCTTCAGTCTTCAGGGCAAGGAATTCATTGACCAGATTTCTGGCTGCAGATCCTGACGACATCCAGCTGCAAATTCTTCTTCTCTGCTGAGGTACTGTGTTGACTGTGGTATTACTTACCTTAAGCCTTGTGTGATACCTGTGAAACTTTGGGGGTGATTCATGTGATAGGGAGTCCTCTCATCCAGTTCACCCAGGCCCATTGCTGGAATCCATCTAGGGTGTCTTCTCTGAGGTCCCTGGAACCCTTTTACAACTCGAAAGAAAAATACTTTTTGTTTGAACAGCTTTCCTCAGGAACTCTGACTTTTCCTACACATTGTGTCTATCATGACCTGTCTATTGGTCACTAGAGTCCGAATGACCCCTCCTGCCACTGAGAACACTCATGCTCCAAGAGTAGGAAGGTCTTATAAGGTTTAGGCCTTTTGCCTAGTAAATGCAACAAGTGCAACACAAGTTACTTACTTGTAATAGAGTTAGTTTGGTAACTGTCCCTCTGAAATATGAGCAGTTACACAAGTGCGTACTAACCTTTGAATGTGTTCCGCCATTCTTAAAAGTATACATAAGGTTATTTCACTCACCTCTGAATTGGTTCCTCCACTTCCCATAAGTAATGCTGTTGACTTCACCTGAAAATAAGTGTATATGTTTACCAACTGGGTCTTGCATCCCCTAACCTGCTGTGTAGCCTTTCCCGAATAAGTCTACCTCTGGCTTTACTTACCTTGAACGGCTGTGTGCAATTCTTAATAAGTGTATTGGGGGTTTTACTGGACTTGGTCTGCCTTGTGCCTTCCTAAAATAAGTTAGAGTTATTGCTCACCTCAATCTGTGTTCCACTGATCTGAAAAGCGACTGCAATAGTTTATTCCAACATTGCTCTTACCTAGTATAACTGAGGGCTATCCTTAAAGTAGTTATAGGATTATACCGTTCCATGAATGTGTGTTCCACTATTCAGAAAATTATCCTGGTAACAGGGTTGATTTACTATGTGATTTCTTAACTGAGTGTCACTGTATAACTAACAGGGTCTTCTACCCTTAAATTGCAGAAAGTAATCTAAAAGTAACGTGTGGTTTTACTCCCCCTGAATAGGTGTATTCTATTCTAAATATGCATAATTCAGACTGACTTACCTAGAATTACTCTTAGTTATTCTGAACAAGGTTTATACTTTGGTCTGTGTACCTTAAGCAGTGTGCTGTGTTGTTATACTGTTTTTATAATTATATGACAAATTACTTACTTACCAAGATTTACCTTGGCCTATTTGTATTTATAATAAACCTTTATTTTGTATAATACTTCTGGGTGTAAGTGTTTATTTTGAACCATTTGTATGCTACAGGTTCTTTGTACTTTCCAAAAGACCTCTCTGCCTCCTAAAATAAGCCTGGCCTCTCTGTCTGTGCTACCAAATACTCAGGTGGTACAACCTTATACTAAGAGTGGAGTTGTGTACTGTCTCAGTTGTATGGTTTTGTGAAGCCCTTAGTTGGACTTCAGAAAAACAGTCCTAACAGTATTCACATTCAAGCCCCTGCTGTCTCAAGGATTCATCGAGTCACAGAAATGAATGGGGCTCCTTCAATGTGTGTCCCTTCCTGTACATCAATGCCATTATGAATTGCCTTGTGAATGCAGGAATGGTAACATCCTTCTTTACCTGTAGCTGAACTGCATATAGCATTATTTGCACACAATGGTAGGATTGCCTTCTATCCTCAAATTCAGGTGCTTCTCCATCGAGTCTAGACCAAACTTTTTAGTGCAAGAAATCGAAAACCATAGTCATTCTTTGCATGATGTAATTTCCCAAAGAGGATTTGGCTTTGGCTCCACTTACAATCCATATATTGTGATAAATACTTTTGGCCTGTATTGTTATTTTTACATGCATCTTCTCACAATTCTTTGTCCCAATTCAGGACCATCTAGTCTGAAAATGTGCTCATTTGTCATTTTAAAATGTGGTACCTCTTCTCTGTCAAGTATTTGAAAACTTTCTCATTATTGAAATTCCTGCCTCAATAATTTCTGGATGTCCATTCACATGCACAGGCATCCAGGTCTGACCTTCCTTCATATGTATTTCTGCAATTGTTGCTATATACATTTCCTGATCTGACTCCGAAACCTCACTTTGTTCACTATCTTCATAACTTAGATAGAACCACAATGTGTTTTCATCTATCTGGGTCTGCTAGTTTTTCTTGGAATCCAAGTAAATCTCTGATGACTGCTATTCTTTTTCTCCTACCATTTTACCCTGGCGCATGGGTATGACAGTGACACTAGGTACAAAGCCATTCTGAAGATACGCCTCCACTGCTCTCTCTGATCTAGCAATAGCATTATTTTGCATTGCTGACCTGACTCATCACTTTTTTAGGTTTCAATAGCTTTTGGCCAAAGACCACAGTACCCCATTTACCCCAGCATTTACACCATCAATGAGAGATGACCATCTCTTCAGACAATTTCTCACTAATAGAAATGGGGTCTCCTCAATGGGCGTGACCACTATTTCATGCCTCTGTCTATTTTTCCCTACATTGATGTCAATTTCAGCATCACCTTCCATCATTATTTCTTCCCCATTGAAATTGTGCATGGGGCCTTCAATCTGTCTCAATTTTAACATGTCTTATAGGAGTCTCCCTTTGTCGATGCTGTCCAAAACGTTCCTTGACATTACAGTTGCCTATGTGCCTGTAACCACCATTGCAAATGCAGTGCATTCAATTGTAACCGGGGCATAATACCTGTCTTCACATTCTTCAAGTATGCAAAGGAAATGTGAATTGTTGCTAATCTTAGGGCACATTTTCTTTAGGCCTGCCTGGCTTTTTGCTAAGCAATGGGGCATATAAAATTATATTTTACAAAGCCTTTTTGCCCCTCTCTTTTTCAGTTTCTCTGTTTATTTTTGTGTCCTGATAATTCATTTGGACCCTTGCCACTGATTGGGCCCCTTGTATAGTGGGAACACCTGTGTTCTCACCCCACTCCTGTTCTGCTTTTTCCAAATTATTTTGATTTTGTTCACTTACCTCCACTCTGGTGCACCAGTGTTTTGTGTTTTCATTAGCATCCTGTAGCAGCATATCAGCATTTTGTGTTTGACACTCATCTGGTTCTTGTACCAAACCTGTTGATTCTGCCTCTTGGAACATCTGTGGTTTGAAATACTCCTCTGGGAATGCAACTGCATATGTGCTTTGGGGAAATGTCTGTGGAGATTTGAGCACTATTAGATTAGAGCACTATTAGAATTATGAAGCACTCAACATTAGACATCATTGTGAAATGACATGGCAAAATATAGCCAGGCGTAACATGACTTAATCATCGGCTATCATCCACAAAACCTGCATCATGTCCCAAAAACAAGCAAAGAAGGGATGAACTGAATACAAAATGAAATAAAAAAATAAAAAGCAACCCTAAAAAACAACACATTCAAATTTGGTTATGAATGAATGAATGATTGTTTATTTGTATAGCGCCTATACACAATGTGTTTCGCAATTGGCAAGGGAGGAATCAAAAAGTCAAAACACAAGGGGACGGAGCAGGGTCAGGTTAAGATGCAGTGAGGTAGTTCAGACAGGGATATGAGGAGGGTGGAAGGCCGCGCAGCCAATAGAAAAAGGAAGAGTTACATCAGGAGTGTAAATTCAACTTAACATACATTTAGTTTTGGAAACAAAACACATTGGACCTAATTTCTGCAAAATGACTGCCAAAATCATTTACCGTTAACGCCACTCAGTCTGGCAGAATTACCACTGGATTACAATTAGTGGTAATGCAGTGTAAATCACCCTATTCTGCAAAAGTAAATCTCTCAATGTTGGGATTTAAATTGGAGGATTTTCCTCCAGCATCTTACTGCAGGTAAACCTTTCACTTTAAGTCCAAAACTAAAAATTGGATGGTGCAGAAAAAGGAGCCATAATTGCATTATTGCCCCCAAAAGGTTGCTGTAATGGAATTACAGCCACGTTTCATCACACCGCAGAAATTGTAATGAGGCCCACAGATCCTAACATGCAAACATTGCAAAATATGCAAAATATGTCGCATAGGTCAAGTGGCACAGCGAGTAGAGCGCTTGCTCTGACATCTGTGCAGAGCCTGCTAACGCAGGTTCGAATCCCTGCGGGGCCAAACTCAGCCTTTCATCCTTCCGAGGTCGATAAATGAGCACCACACACCGTGGGTAATAATAAGCAGCGTTCAGATACCTGAGGGTTCATTATGCTATATAAATGCCAAATTATTATTATTATTATTATTATAGCATAACAAAAGAGATTTTAACATATAATACCTAGGAGAGCACAGCATGTTAAAGCAGTGCAGAGCATGGCGAAGATGGCATATAGCACAACCACATAGAAAAGACATGCCGGAGCTAAGCATAACAAACACATAATAATCTAACCCAGAATACCAGCACTGCACACATAGAATATGCCAAATCAGATTAATTATCACTGCATTCAATCTGTATTATACCAAGAAGACTACATAAACCAAACTATCTGGTTGCCTAGAAATTCTGCATAAGTAAATGTACTACTGAGAAGATATCCATGTGTTTTGTTGTGTGTGTGTGTTTGGGTGCGCACGTCATGAGGTAGTTAGAGAGTGCATGAGTGAATTAAAGAGAGTACTGTGGGGAATCCAGCGGATCCCTCACTAAAACCCTGCATTAACTCCCCTCCCAGGTGGCCAGGAGAGAGCCTACGCTTCCTGATCCCAATCCTGGGAGTGGTGTACTGCGGGAGGAACAGTAGTTGGAGACAAGGCCCGGGGTAGTGAGGAGATTCTGGGGGGGAGACACAGTATTTCTTCCCTGAAAGGGATACTCTTGCCACTATGTCAGAGGAGGTTCTGGCTTATTGTCACCGTAATATATCCTAACCTCCTAGTAAGATTGAAATGGTAAACTCCAAGTATGTAACCCCTCAACCTATTATATCAAAAGAACAGGTTTTTTGTATCCCTAAAAATAAACATAGTCCTCAATGCCAAAGGTATATCAAAAAGAGTGACGGAAATGTGGCCTTTTCTATAATATCTGTCTCTAATAAGATTAAACCCAACCATCCCTTTTCTAAAAATACTAAGGGAATTAAAACCGCCCTTAAAAGTGTAAAAGTGGAAAACCCTAATTTCCTTAAAATGAACTACATGTCCCAGAATCCCACAGGGATTGAGATGAAGAAGAGGGCTGAGGAGGCATGTATAAGTAAAGGGCAGGCAAGTAGGCCTAATACCCTTTGCCAGGGACTGGCAATTAACATTAGGGGCCTGCAGCTGAAGTTGATTGCCCCACCTGAGAGGCATAAAAGGCTGCAGCAGGAAGAAGCTGGAGCAGGAGCTGGAAGGCTGGCATTAGTAGCAGAAGGAGAAGAGCACAAGGCTGGCAGTTCATGAGGAAGTGTGATCAATTAAGGGACGCCGGGACAAGCAGATTTCACCTGCAAGTTCTAAGTTGGTCCTGTGTTCACAAACCCTGTCTGGCCGTGGCTACACTGAGGGAGACGTGGTGAAGGTTAAAGTCTTCCCAGGTGTGCCTAGTAGCTGTGACTGCAGAGCTGAGGTTGTACTGCAATGAGCGGCCCGTGTGCAGAAGCAAGCTGAGTGATAGAGGAATGAAAGAGACTCCCTGTGGTCGAGGCCAGACCAGAGACACCCATGCTGCGGGGGGGGGAGTCATTTGGTACCAAGAGTGCCTGAAGTAGTGTAGGAGGAAGAAAAGTCAGGAACTGGAAGCCGCCCACTACCACAGGGTTTCTGGAGCCAGTGAGTGATGCTCTGTACTCTGATTCACTAAACATCCCTTGCTGGTAACTGTCACCAGCTCAATTATTATTATTATTATTATTATTATTAATTATAACTCGTGTAGAAGTGGGAGCAAGTAGAAGTTTTTCATTGCTGTGAAAAGTCTTAAAAACAAAGGAATGTATTACACTTTCATTTAATGCAAGTCAGAGTGCTTGCGTAAAGGAAAAGCTTTCCATTTTCCATTGTTCACCTAAATAACTTTATCAAAGTCGTCATGTGTTTCCAATTAAGGGGGAGAACGCTGTTCTTAATCACACAGAAGGTTAAAGCTAACTTTCCCAAATTGTTACAAGAACAATTTCATCGGAAGGAAAGCAACACCCTAAGAGGTAGCATCCTGACAAGTTATACTAAAGACGCTGCAGAAGTTACAAACATATGGACAGTTGTTGAAGTAGAAATGGTACTTTTGTCTTTGAACTATATCAAGTCCATCCTGGAAGGAAGTTCTCCAGGATTACCAATGGTGATATCTTCTTTGCTGGAATTGTAAGGGGGGCTTTTCAACAGAAGGATAAAGAACTGTTACCAGTGGATTTTTGTTTGGGTGAACTTTTGTTTCTTTAGGAACTTTCAAGAACTGATTTAAGACTTTACTTTTCTTTTTGAACACCTGGAGAGATTGACTTTGGACATTCCTGGCAAAGGGATCTTCCCAGGACAGGTGAAGGTTATCCAAATCATTGGTTGTTTGGTAATCATTTATTTATTTATTTAGTTTATGATTTACTTTGAATGTTTTGTTGTTTAGTATGAGGGCAATTTTGTGTATGCTGGGAGAATAAACTTTAGAACCTAGACGAGGTAGGCAATTCCTTGATAGAGTAGGTTTTGTTAGGTTTTCTTTGCACTTTTTGGTATCAATAGAATGTCTACTATTGAGAAGAAAGCCTTGCATTACTGACCCCTCACTGTGCCTGATAGAGTAGGTGAGTGAGAAGTCATTTGTCAATCCAGTAGTAGGTCATATGATGACAACCAAGGATATAGCAGCCCATTTTGCTTACTTGGCAATGCATCATCAAGATGGCTGCCACATGCAAATCTAGCCATGTGTACTACAGTAGACACCTTGCCTAAATGGAATCTGATGTTGTGTGGTGCCCATAAGCAGGTGTCAGCCACCTGCGACTTTCCAGATATTTTGGACTATAGTGGAAGTTGTAGTCTAAAACATCAGAAGAGCCAAGGGTTGCAGACACCTGCTATAAAATATATAAAAGTAACAATGCATCTCAAGTTTTGGGGTGTGTCCCCTTCACATTACTCACGTAACTGGGGGTATGAACACAGGATAGCGGGGAGGCCCATTCAAGGTATGTTTGGTTTTCCGAAGAATGCCAAGGAATTAGTCTTGTGGCCTCGCACATCACGGGGGAAATGTTCTCCTTACAGGGCTCCCAGTTGCTCACTTGTCGCCTCTAAAAGCAGTCCACCACGCTGCAGAACATCTTATTACAGGAGCATGGAAATTTGACTGAAATACCGCCATCCCACGCGATCTACATTGGCTTCCACTCCAAGCCAGGATACTGTTTAAGAGTGCATGTATCATCTACAAAGCAGTCACGAGTAGCACACCAGCGTACCTGGTGGCTGAGCTCCACATATATGGTGGCACACGCTCCTTGCGCATCAAATCGACCAACTAGCTTGAATCACAACTCGTCTACAAACAGAGGACCTGCAAACCATCCTTCTCTTGTCACGCACCCACCCTCTGGAACTCGATCCCGGTGTCGGCACGGAATGCCCCAACAATTCTCCAATTATGCAAATCTTTCAAAACATGGCTCTTTCAACACCTGACCAAGGACCAATTACCGACGCACAGACCGTGGAGTACCACGCTACTGTTAAAATATGGCAGCCCAAATGCTGGCTACCCACACTCCTTACAGTGCTCCTCTACTCTCAGCCTAAATAGAAGCCTCAGAGAGGCAGCATGGCATGGTTTGGGAAGACTAGAGTTAGAACATAGGATGGAAGGCTTAATCTGTCTACAGTGTTACTGCTCTGTCTCTGTATTCCTGCTGCTCCAAGTCCACTAAGCATTTTAGAAAAGAGTTATAAACCTTTGCAGGGTTTTTACTTCACTATGAAAGGTTTCTCGCAGTCCTCAGGTGCATTTTAGTTTTTTGTATTTACAAATTACATCTAGCGGTTTTCTACAGTGTCACTGGGCCTCATTCCGAGGTTGGAGGTAGTCATGGCGCTATTAGCGCCATGACTACCTCCAATACCGGTACCGAGTCTGCCCTCGTTCAGTAGGGACTTACCGGTCTATTCCAACCTTTGCGGGACCGGTAAGTCACCATTGAAAAAGCCATTCCCCATTCCCATTTCAGCCCCCATAGGGCTCAATGGGAAGGCGCTAATAACGGTACCGCAAATTGCGGTACCGTTATTAGCTCTGAAGTCCCTTAACAGGCCCCGTCCATAACGCCTGTTAAAACCAGGCGTTAAGGACGAGACCCGCTAAGGGACCTCGGAATAGGGCACAAAGGGATTGCCGGCACTGGTGTCCTTAACGGTGCTCGGTATCCCTTTGTGCCCACCTCGTAATGACCCCCACTGTGTGTTTCGTGTACCCTGGCTTCTTGACTCAGGGCCGGTGCTTAATCTTCTTATCAAAGGCATCTGCCAGTGGGCTCTCTGCAGTCTTCCGAGGCGTCATCAGAAAGCAGCAAGAGCTGAGATAGCTTAAAATGCATGCCACGACAGGCGTAACGCTGTGTGACAGCAGAGGGCCCTGCATGCACAATGCAATGCTATCATCCCGCCATTTTGTACACAGACTCCATTTAAGTGCAGACGCCCTTTCCTTCGATCCCAAGGATCACCTTGGATTTCCGGTTCATTTTTCACTTGCCATTAGGGGCTCCTTGAAGACTGCTCTATGGCGCTGAATAAAACATGAGTTCTCCTACTGCTGGCAGGCGACAAGGTTCCCTCCAAGGACGCTCTATTTGCTAGTCTCCTATCACTTGGGGTGCATTGGGATCCAACAAAGTGGTGCATTATAGTACGAGTAAAGAACAATTCATTGCGAAAAGAAGCCTTCCCTAAACCTTTACTACCATAACTCCAAACAATTCAAAGCAGGCACTTAATCATGCCACTGCAGTGGGAGGACTTGAAATTGCGATGTCACATGGCATTTTTATACAGTCAATGTCCCGCCGTTGTCCTCTTGCAAAGTGTTGGCTCCTGACATAAAAGTAATTAATAGTTCACTTTTCGAAATTGATGACAATCTTTCTGGTTCCACGTATTTCTATCTCTGTGTGTTCTTCTATATGTCTTTGAATTTGCTCTGTTTTTAAACGGGGTCAGGCCCCATATGCCATCCTCTTTTAAATGTATGCCCCTTTACCTTGGTTTCCCCTACGCTGCTTGCTCCAGGAGAAAGGAGCAACATCTTTCTATCCCGACTTGGGCATGGTTACACGGGTGCATATGCTTGTAGTATTTTGTCTTTAAAAATGGGGGCAATTCCCCACCCCATTCGATTTTTTGGATTCTATGCTCCTTTATACTTTATTACACCGATATGGTTGTGTGTCACATCATCAGCAGCCGTCTTTTCGACTGGTGTTTTTCTGGGAAAAAAATTCTGAAAAATCTCATTGAAATTTCTGTATTTTTTATTTTAGAGGGGTTCCTCCCCAAGCCCCCCCTCCTTGCCCCCCTATTTTTTACTGTTCTCGAGCCCTCCAATCCTTTATATGCCCTCTCCCAACCACCGCCCCCCAAAAAATTGGATGTGTTTTTTCGGCAAAATATTTTCAGAAAAACACCTGTCGAAAAAACTACTGTCCATGATTGGACATAATACCCACCAATATCACCTGCTCCCTGAGAAAGGAGTAAAACAAAAGCAAATGCACCGATGTCAGTGCACCAGTGGTTAGACAAGCCACCACCATCCTATCCTTTTTATCCTTTGTTACAAAGCACTCTTACTGAAAGACTTTAAACTGTGGATCAAAATCCAATCTTACGCTTATCAGTTAATATCAAGTTAATCGACTACACAGACGGGTATTTAGCATCAGATGCGGGCAACGTGAATATATCTGATGCCCACCCTCTCACCACCTTTCCCGTGTAATGAATACAAATGTCAGAATCTACCTTGGTAAACATTAAAATAATATATGCTAGTGGTATATATAGACCACTACTGTAAAATACACATTTCCACCCTCAATAGGAGAGTGGAAATAGATTTCTTTTTAAAACAAAAATACATACAAAGTGGATATTCTGTCATTCCACCAAAGGAGTTCCAGGAAAACCACTGCCCTTACCACTGCACTAGTTGTAATTCTGTGATTTCATCAGATTACAGAGATTAACACAGCTGGTTCTGCTATTTCCCTTGGGTTGATTTTTGTTAGGGAGAATTCTCAGAAATGTGCTAATTCCCTCCACCTTAGAGACCCCCAGCAACTTTGCTGGATTTTGAGGACTTGATTTTTTTACCTGAGAGAGTATGACCCTTTTTTCCACTCTCTCGTGTATTTTAATGTGATTTTATACACTGTGTTTCTTTTGGTTATGGATTCTAACCAACTCCATTGGCATCATCTTTTACAAGTGTGTCACAAAGCACCTTCAGTGCAGTGCCACATGGAAGTCTTTTAGATTTCCCAAGGTTTAAATACCTTCTCTGGTATCAACTACTGTTTCCCAGAGCAGTAAAGTGAAATTGACTTTACTTAACATTGTACTTGCTAGACCCAGCACACACTATTTTACAATAGAGAGCTGAAGGGGTTACTTAGTATCCCCTGTGTATAAATGCTCATGTAACATTTTTTATGTTACCCTTTGATCAATTGACTGGCTGGTGGCAGTGGTTTCGTTTTGAACTACCTTGGTTTACATTTACTGCGACCGTTTGCAGTTCTGGTAAAGTAACCGTGGGAGTCATATTTTTCAAAATGGCATTCAGCCATCTTTGCTAAAATGGTGCACAGTCTTCTTCTTTTGCCAGGTCTTTGTAGGAAGGTCCTTCTAAAGAGTTTCTCTGCATGCCAAACCAGGTTTGGTCTCTTTGTTCATTTCGCCTTTGGCGGGGTTTCTGAGAGAAACCCGTCTCTGGCGCCCGAGTGTCTGGGGTATACAGGAAGTGAGGGAGGTGCCCGAAACTCCCTGTGCTTAGCCTCCTAGGAAACCCAAATTCACTCTGTGGTGATTGGCTGGCTGACTGTCCGGCAAGGATAGCCACCCTGCTGGGTGAATGACAGCAAGGCAGTAATGAATGGGAGAGACTGAATAAAAGGCAAGTCTTTTGGCTTGGAAGGCAGTGTCGACCACTGGACGAAGGAACCGAAGAAGAGCTTGAAGAGGACGCCTGCTGCAACTCCTGGATCATTGGTTTGCCCTGCTGCAGTGACTACTTGCCAAGTTCACATCGACAGAGAAGCCCCTGCAAGGATGACTTCTCCCTTTGAGTTGGTGAGACCAATCAACTCCAAAGTATGCAACCTGGACACCCATCTCCGAGCTGGTTGAATTTCCTCTGCAGGAAACCGTATAGCCAGGGAGAGGGTCACCAGATTGTATGCGTTACTTTTAAGCTGGCCTAAAGCTTTTGGAAGATCCATCGGACTCCCAGGAAGCAGGAATGACCAAGCCTGACCCCCTCAGCAGAGTGCCGGACCCCAGAAGTAAGGAAAGTCCACCTTGATTGCCAGGAACCATGCTTATTGCTATTTGCTGTACCACAAGGAGCTGAAACGCAAAACAGCCACTCAAAGTGAAGTTTGCCGGTTGCCAGTTTTGACAGTTCCAGTGCAGTGCAGGAATCCCTGACGTCCTACCCCTTGTCCCCAAGACTGGAGCCCAGGAACAGTGAGATCTGCAGAGCTGCACAGGAACAGAAGTCATCAGCTGCATCTTTTCTTCTTTACCAAGGTACTGTAAAACAAGTCTAAGAGAACCTCTCTTACTGTAGAAGTGCTTGTAACTTCCACAACTCACAAGTCTAATCAGCTTGTGGCCCTACATTTGATTCTTCTTTCCATCAAAGGCTCCTAAGAACTTGTGCAAAGACTTTTCCATTTACTTACCTATAGTGCTGCATCCTATACAAACACGTTTGCCCATTAACTTTGGCTTAGCCTATTTGAATTGAATGACTCTTCTAAGTGCTATCTGAAAGTATTTGCCCTGCTTAGGAATATTTGTAATTTATTGTGTTCTAATAACCCTTGCCTTTTACCAACTTCTAAAGAGTATTCTGAATGCCAACAGTAAGGTATTAATGTCCCCGGCACCCTTATTACTGAAGTCACCTGTGGGTGTAGGTTGGGTCTGAGGGCCATCCCAAAAGGGCCTTGTCTGATTCAGAAACTCAAAGTGTACTGTGTTGAAGTATATTTGTGTGTTTTTATTCTATTGCTCCCTTCTGAAGAAGGCTTTATAACTGACCGATAAATACATTATTAATTATTTATGCAATAAACCTTGAGTGTAAGAGTTTATTTGAATACCTGTAACTGTGAATCTTTGTGTAACTCCACTACAGCTCACATTTCCCCTCTTGAGATAAGCTTGGCTGCTCAACACGCTACCAAAACTGTGTAGTACAAGCTTATACCAAAGGTCGGGTTGCCTATACCTGTAGTCATAGTTGTTTGTAGTGTTCCCAGAGGGCACTGCAGTCAAACTTTGCCTAACCCTGGTGGCAGGTGGTGAGAATATATTGTAGAGTTGTTACATTGAGAGTTTGCTTTACTTTTGTTCAACTAAAAACCTTCACAAGGCTAAACTCCACTAGAAAAGCAATTGTAACATGCCAGATATGGATAACTTCAGACAGGAAGCCCTGATCATTTTGACAGTAAAGCAACTAAAAGAAATGTGTAAAGTCAGGACTCTCCCTGTTAAAGGAATGAAAAATGAACTAGTTGCATGATTGTTAAGTAATCCAAGCCTGGGTAGTAGGCCTGTCACACCTACTGTCCCAGAAAATGTGGAAAATGACGAGGATGATGATAGTTAAGAGTCTAACTCTAATATTGTTGAGGAGTCAGACGAGTTAGAAAAGTCTCATGAAGAGAGTCCCTCTCTACCTCAACAGGCCCTTATGCCTCAACCTTTAGCCACAGGGACCCTACCAGGTCCAATACTGAGTCTAGAATGTGTCTCCATTAAAAATGAGGCTTGAGTTAGAGTTTAAAAGATTACAAGTCCAAGCTGAAGCCAAACATCAGGATCTCAAACTAAGGAAAATGGAATTACAACATGCTCTTGAAATGAAGAAATGGTCTCTTGAAAATGTTTCTATCCCAGAGTCCTCTAGGTCTTCCAGTCCTAAGAGACCTTGCATGCCTAAGGAAGATGTGAGTATGTATGAGGTGAAACTTGATATTTTGGATTGATTGGGTGCTTTTGAATATAACTAAGGGATTCAGGGTTTCACAGGGAATCAGTTGATCTCTTGGCTTTCGTCTAGGCTCCAACAGGTTGCAACTGATGCTGTAATGGAGGTGGGGGGACTTGAAAGATTGGAGTATCAAAATGTGAAGCTAGTTTTGATAGCTAGATTTGGTAAAACTCCTTCCCAGTACCCCTTGGGCTACCTGGGTGTGTGAAAGGTTACAGAGTGAACTCTTTTAAAATAATGAGAAATCTGATTGTGTTGGAATCTATTTTTGATGCCTGCTCTCCTGAGCTGAGACAGCGCTTGACTGACTCTAAAGAGATTGATCCCAGGAAGCTAGCTGACTTGTGGGTTGCCAACAGGGCTACTCACAAGGATTCTCGGGCCACTCATAAAAACGATGAGGGGAAGCAGCACAAGAAAGATGACAAAGAGAATTCTAAAACCTCCAATCCAAAAGAGGGCCACAAACAGAAGAAGGGTAAACCACATGGGAAAGCAGGCCAGTCTAATGAAACCTCTGGTGCCAAACCATAGGTAGGTCAGCAGAAGCCCCCATTTGTCAAAACATTCGGAAATGTTTTTGCTTGTGGGTCTACTGACCATGTGAAAGGGGATCCCATGTGCAAGGGTAAACCTTCAGGGGTCCACACTGCCTCCTTAAGATTCATCCCTGTGGGAGAAGTACATTTGGCAAGTGGAAACATTCAACTATTGTCTGAAGACCCCATTGGGGTCTCTGCCAGTATCTCTTTAGTGTCCCTGGGTCTGTGAGAACAGCAGAATATAGATGTGTATAACTCTATACCAGATAACACCAAAGAATACTACAATGACAGTGCACTTGTAAATGGTCAGCAGACCCCTGCCATTAGAGACACTGTGGCCAGCATCACAGTGGTGGATGAACAATTCTTCAAACCTGAGGATGTTGCTAAGGCACCCAAAGGTCCCACTAAGCTTGTTGGAGGCCCTATCCAGATGGTTCCAATACTACCAGCTCTCATCCAGTGCAACAACATGACTGTAAGAATACCTGTTAGTGTTACAAAGTGAAGTGAATGGGAGAATCCTGTTGGGGAATGACTTAAAAACTCTTGGAGTTGTATCAAGCACCGATAGGCCTCCCGGTAAAAGGAAGCAGGAGAAGACAAGGAAGGCTAGAGAGCTCACTTTAAATGACTATCAGTGGGTTGTTACAGAAGAACCTATAACACCCAGTCCACAAGAAAAGCCAACTTCTATTTCCAAGAAGAAAGAGACAGAGGGGAAACCCAAGGTCTTAGGAAACAAGAAAGATAGCACTCCTGTGCATCTAACCAGGACATTCCCGAGAGGACAGTCCAAATGCACACCTGTGCACAGCTGAGGCTGAGTGTGAGATCCAACCAGGAGAGGTTGGGTCAGCTGCTGAAGATTCAGAGCTGGAAGAAGACCTTCCCCCTGTTGGAGATCTGTATCCTAAAGACCATCCTAAGCTGCAGTCTTTACTGGCAGAAGGTGGCCCTTGTAGGGCAGACTTCAGCAGAGGCCAAAGAGAGTGTCCTACTCTTGAGGGACTTCGCCAACAGGCAGGTTCCCAGCTGGAAGTGCAAGAGCCAGGGAAGCACAGGTTATACTGGAATGATGGCCTCCTCTATAGTGAACCTACTGAGTCTACCCCAGGAGACTACAGAAGACTTGTAGTGCCCCGGGAGGTGTGACCTCAGTTCTTACAGTTAGCCCATGAGATTCTTTTAGCTGGTCACTTAAGTGTTAAGAAGACCAAGGAAAGGATTTCTCTATACTTCTACTGGCCTAATTTAGGGTCTGATGTAGATAAATTCTATAGGATCTGTCACACTTGGGACCAGGTCTGACAAGAGTGTAGCCAAGAATGTGGCACCTTTGGTGCCCCTCCCAGTGGTGGGAGTTCCTTTTGAGAGGGTAGGAATCGACATTGTTGGTCCCTTAAACCCCCCCACATCTTCAGGCAACCGATTTCTATTGGTTGTGGTAGACCATGCTACCAGGTATCCTGAAGCTATACCTATGAGGACTGTCACAGCTCAAGCAGTGGGTAAAGTCCTACTTCGTATTTTTACCAAGGTAGGTTTTCCTAAGGTGGTTATCTCTGACAGGGGATCACATTTTATGTCCCACTGCATGCAGTATATAAAGGGGGAATCCCAGATTACCACATAGGTGGTAGCTCTATCTTATTCTGAGACTACACAATGGTTAAATATTTTGACCATAGTAATACGAGAAATGTCGAGACAAGGACAATACTAGAGAACTAAACGTTAGATACTCTGCACTATTATTGATCAGATTAACATTGATGTCAATCCTACCCATTAGGGTACGATATTGTCACTGTTTTAAAGTGTTTTATTGAGTGATTTACAACGGACTTGTAAAAAAAAGATTTGATGTCTTTATTAAAATATTAAATGTGTCGTAAATAGCAGTTGATGTTTAATGCTTATAACTGTTGTGTGAGCCAAAGCTATCTATCTCCCGTTTAATTAGCCATTGCATGCAGGCCATGTGGAAAAACTGTGGAGTAACCTACAAATTCTCAACAGCCTACCGTCCCCAGACAGACGAATGGGTTGTTAGAGAGATTTAATAGAACTATGAAGAGCATGATAGGTGCTTTAGAAGGATCCTTTAGAAGGAAGTGGGACCTTCTACTGCCATGCCTTCTCTTTGCTTATAGAGAAGTCCCTCAAGAAGGGGGTGGAATCAGTCCCTTTGAGCTTCTCTATGGTCATCCGGTTAGAGGTCCATTGGCCCTAATCAAGGAGGGGTTGGAGAGTGCTCCTTCCTACAAGCCAGTGAGAGTCACTGACTATGTGTTAGGTCTCCGAAGGAGAATGACACAAATGATGACAGAAGCTTCAGAAACTTGAAAGCAGGTCAGGCTCTGGTGAAGCATTGCCATGACCAGAAGGTCAACATGGTTGAGTTCACTCAAGACTAGCTAGTTCTAGTTATGGTGCCTACAAGGCAGACGGCCTTGCAGGACAAATGGATTGGACCCTTCAAGGTTGTGGGAAAACGTGGAGAGGTCAATTATTTGGTGAACTTAGGCAATCTTAAGGAGGCCCCCAGAGTCTTTCACACCAACCGACTAAAGGCCTATGTCTCTAGACCAGATCTGGGAGCTTGGCTTCTAGCCTCTGATCAAGAGGAGGAGGAGAGTGAGTCTCTACCAGATCTCCTCAGGGGACAACCTTTAGATGGAAAGATAGAAGGAGTCAATCTCTCTTCTGATCTGACACTAGAACAACAGGAGCTGTGCAAAGCTCCGGTAAATCAGTTTGCCACTCTATTTTCACATATCTCCAGGCTTGACCCCTTAGGGCCAGCATGAGATTCTCACTGGTGACTGTTTACCTGTTAAAAGCAGAGGTTACAGAATGTGAGACCATGAAAGAACCCACATAAAGGAAGAGGTCAACAAGATGCTTGATCTCAGGGTAATAGAGCCATCTACAAGTCCTTGGTCTGGTCCAGTTGTGCTAGTACCAAAAGCAGGATCCAAGGAATTGAGATTCTGTGTGGACTATAGAGCCTTTAATGCAGTCACCACAACTGATGGCCATCCTTTACCTAGGACAGATGAGCTGGTGGAAAACCTTGGTTCAGCCAAGTACCTGGGTACATTTGACCTAACCTCAGGCTATTGGCAAATAGGTCTGACAGACCATGCCAAGGAGAAAACAGCATTTTCAACCCCTGGAGGCCTCTACCAGTTTAAGGTGATGCATTTTGGATTAAAGAATGCACCTGCTACATTCCAAAGGATGTGAATCATGTTCTGAATGGGATGGAGGACTTCTGCATGGCATACTTGGATGACATTGCAGTGTTCAACCCTACCTGGAAAGAACGTGTTGACCACCTAGGATATGTATTGCAGGTTCTTGAGCAGGCCAATCTGACCATAAAGGTAAGTAAATGTCAATTTGGTCAGAGTAGAGTGGTCTACCTTAGACGTGAGGTAGAAGGAGGTGAAATAAGGCCATTGTCTAGCAAAGTACAAGCTGTACAAGACTGGGCAACCCCTACTATAGGAACGTCATTAAGAACTATGGGACCAGTTCTGAGTCAGCTGGATGAGAAAGTGAAATGAAGCTGGTTCCAGGCTCATTAAGCTTGCTTCTAGTAGGTTTATTACCAGACTTAGAATTACTGTTTCAGTTAGGACATAGACGTTATATACATAAACACCAGCTCCCATCACCCAGGCAGGCAAGATCTAACTGCCAGCACTGAGAACCCTCACTCAGAACATTCCACCATTCACCCATCAACACTCCACATGACATCACCAGCTACATCACATCACAGACAGGCACTACACAACACACCTCCCTCCTTTACCAAACCACACATACACAAGGCACATCACAGACAGGCACTAGACAACACACCTCCCTCCTTTACCAAACCACACTTACATGTGATACACCACAAGCAGACCACCACTTCCACAGCAAGTTCTCTACCATCATGACAAGAAGACACTGGCCTACACTCTTCTGAAAACCCCTCACAAAATCAGCAATACTCCCTCTGTCTGTTCCAGCCACAAACAAACACTGGAGTCTCACTCAGGGTCTAACCTGCCCAGATCCAACTACAATCTGACACCACCTAAAAACTACACAACCACCTTCCAACTGCCCCCGCCGCCTGCGGGCCTCTGTTGGGGGCGGGTCGGAGCCCCCACGCGATCCCGTAAGCCCCTTAACATAAGGACTCACACGGGCACCAGTCCTTCGTGTTCGGGCTTCCCGGTCGCTCTGCCGCGGCCGGGAACGCCCCCTTTATTTAGACAACCCGCGGCGGCGTGACACGTCACGCCGCCGCGTAAGCCCGTCATCGGGCAGCGCCACACTCCTCCTTTTCCGGGAGGAACAACAAAACAGATTAACATCAACTTTATTAACCAGAAAACCACCCATCTATCATAAGCACTACTGCACACTCAAAACCCCTTTAATGTCATCCACCCAGATCCTCTCACCCCAGTTTACTAACCAAGTGTCCCACGACATATTCGCTGAGGTAGGCAGGTTTCCCTCGCCCAGCCCTCTGGGGGTACCTCCGGCCCACCTCCGGCACGTGACGTCCTTCCGCCGCTTCTCCCCGGACTGGGGAGTCTGGTGCCTCGTCACAGAGGCCTCCGCCCGCAGGCATGTCTGGTGGATCAGGTTCGGGTGGGGTGTCAGTTCGTGGATCACCCAGCTTCTTGAAGAAACTCACATTTCGGGTGACAGCAGATCGTCCATCCGAGGCCGTCACCATGGACCCTTTCACTGCCACTACATCCAATGGCTCCGGTTCATAGGGGAGCGAGAGCTTCCCGTGGGGGTGTCGGTTGCGGATGAGGACCTCATCTCCCGGTTCCAGTCGTTGAGGTCGTAGACCCCTGCGCAGGTTTTCTTGCTCAGTTCGGACTCGCCTTTCAGCCTCCACCCGCTGACTGTCGATGACCCCAGGTTCTTTCTCCCCAACTTCCGGCAACAGCCCCCGGGGGCACCTCTTAAATAACACTTCTGCCGGAGCCACTCCCATGGCGGCGTGTGGGGTGGTGCGGTACACCCGCAGAAACTGATAGAGGGCGCGTTGTAATGATTGACCCTGCCCCTGAGCAATTCGGAAGGTTTTGTTCAGAGTCTGCATCAGTCTCTCAGCATCCCCGTTCGCTCGGGGCCACAGTGGGGATATCTTCCTGTGTTGTATTCCGCAGCTCTCCATCAAATCGGAGAACCGCTCACTTTGGAACGGCGATCCGTTGTCCGAGCATAGAGTGTGGGGAAAACCATGGGCCGCAATTATTTTCTCCATTGCCACCACCACATGCTCAAAGGCCACAGATTCAACGAACTCGACCTCCGGATATCTTGAGTGTTCATCAACGATTACCAGGAAGTGGGTGCCCACTGATGTTGAGCCAAAATCGGCGTGGACAATCTCCCGTGGCCTCGTGCCTCGGGGCATTGCCTCAATGGCAGGCTCTCGTTGCAGAGGAGAGGCCGCCTGACACCATACGCATGCCGCCACAAAGTCGTCCACCCTTCTCTCCAATTCCGGAAACCAGACTTTCGAACAGAGCCGCGCCTTGGTCTTGGCGGTGCCCTGATGTCCATGGTGGGCGAGACTGATCACCTCGCTCACCTTTGACTGTGGAACAACAATCCGGTCACCCCGGAGTAGCAGCCCTGAGTCCGAGAACGACAACTCCTCCTTCACCTTCCACAACTGTTCCAGTACTGTTTTGGCTTCCTGGGTGCGCCCGGACACAGCTCCGAGGATGGACTTCCACGACCCATTACGCATCGAGTCCTTCAAGATTCGAAAACACTCGTCCTCAGCCGCCGCAGCCTCCAACTCCTCTAGGGACATCGCATTTGGTGTTGCCGCCTCCACCACCATACGTACATAACAGTCCGCTTCCTCTCCGCAGGTGTCATATCCCTCTCCCCCACCCACTCCCGGATGACGAGAGAGGTAGTCTGCGACATTGTTGGCCCCTGGCCTATACACCAGGGTGACGGAATACTCCAGGAGGGCGAGCATCCACCTCTCGATTCTAGCCGGTGGTTTCTAAGAGGAGCCCACCAGTATTGGAAGTAGTGGTTTGTGGTCAGTTACCACCGTCACTGGACGTCCCAAAACATAGAGCCGGAAGTGTCTGCAGCCCCACAGCACCGCCAAGGCCTCCCGCTCGATCTGGGAGTACCTCTGTTCCGTTTTGGTGAGCGCTTTGCTAGCATATGCCACAGGTCGAACAATCCCATTGCGGTCCACTTGAGACAGCACGGCTCCCAACCCGAAAGGACTTGCATCGACCACGATCTCTGATTCCAGTGCGGGGTCGAAAAACGCCATGCTGTCCCCCGTTGTGAGGGCACCCTTAATGTCCTCAAAGGCGGCCTGTTCGAGAGGGCCCCAATGCCATGGTGACTCTTTTTGGTCAGCGCCCGGAGTGGTTCCGATCTCGAGGCTAAGTTCGGGATGAACCGCCCACAGTAGGTTACCATCCCCAGGAAACTCCTCACGTCCGTCACAGACTCGGGGGCTTTCGCCGCTTTGATGTCCTGGACCTTTTTCGGGTCTGGCGACACTCCCCCCTCCTTGAATATGAAGCCGAAGAATTCAATAGAGGAGCGCATGAATTCACACTTTTCCCTGTGGAGGGTGAGGCCCAACGATTGTAGTCGTTTCAGAGTCTTATTGAGCCTCTTCATGTGATCCACTTCGGTTTTGGCGAATACCAAAATATCATCGCTAATGTTCAGGACACCCTCCAGATCTGCTAGGGCGCCCCTGATGATATTTTGGAACACTTCAGCGGCAGACGATACTCCAAAGCTCAACCGCTTGTATCGATACAGTCCCCGATGGGTGGTAAACGTTGTTATGTACCGGGACTCTGGATGAAGGACGACCTGGTGATACCCGGCTCGGAGGTCCAGTTTCGAGAAAACTCGAGCCCCTTGAACATCCGCAATGATATCATCGATCGTTGGTGTAAGATGTCGCTCCCTTTTGATCGCCTTGTTGGGGAGCCTCATGTCCACGCAGATGCGTACCGAGTCGGGTTGCTTGGGCTTTCTGGCCACCACGATCGGAGACACCCAGGGGGTTGGGCCTTCAACCTTCTCGATGATATCCAGGCTCACCAAGTTTTCCAGCTCCTTATCGACCTGCTCCCTTAAATGGAATGGTACTCGGCAGTGTTTCAATGCGATGGGCTGCACCGACTCATCGATGTGTAATCGAACTGGTTCCCCAGTCATCTTACCGATCCCACTGAAGAGTGCAGCATATTTGTCAAGGAGATCATTAATGTCCTCCAGGTGGACGGAGTATGCAAAACTGACGATACCTAAGGCCTCCGCAGCTGCACAGCTGAGCAAGGTATTGCTGCTCACCGGGGTCACATAGAATCGAGCCTTGATTTGTGAGCCATCATGCTCCACATCTGCCATGAAGGCACCGTCTAGCGGTATCGGTTCCTGACCCCCAAAAGCAAATATGCGGGCCTTCGGTGTGACCAGACCTGGGAGGGGTTCGAGAGAGTCATAATTCCCTCTGGCCATCACATTGACTGAGGCACCTGTGTCAACGAGCACTGGGACTGGGGAGTGGTTGATCTCCACCACACATCTCGGCTGTCTCCTGCTTTTTCTTTTGAGTATTCCCACGCTGGAGACGAAAAAGATGTTCTCCTCGTCTTCCTCTTCGGCTCCTTCCGCATGTGACTCCGCTTCACCCTGTTCTACCTGGGCTACACTGGGCTGTTGACTCTGGCGCGGAGTCCACGTCCGTGCCTGACCTCTCGGCACCATCACCGGCATGGCTGCACGACACACTCTCGAGAAGTGATCGGCCAGTCCACACCTCCCACAGGTTTTCCCAACCGCCGGGCATTCTGCCATGTGAGGGAGGTCGTACCCGCACTTCTGGCACGACTCCCCGGCTCTTCCTGTCCTGTCCCGGGGTCCTCCACCCGGGCGTCTCACTCCTCGGCCACCTCGCCACACGACACACACCTCCTCCGACCTCACCGACCGAGACCCTGCTTCCATCTTGTTGGCTCGGGCCTCTGTTACCTCGTGGCTCCTGCCCAGCTCCAGTATGCGGGGCAGCGTGAGGCCCGGCTCTCTCAGGACTTGCCTCCTGAGCTTGCCAGAGGAGCATGCCTGGATCAGCATTGTGCGTATCATGTCGTCTGCATCCCCCCATGCGCATCCGAGGGAGAGGCGGCGTAGGCGACCATAAAAAGTGTCCAGTGTCTCCTCTTCCTTCTGCTTAGCCGAGAGCATGACAAATCTCTCATAGTCCACATTTGCAAGGGGGAGGAAGTGTGCCAGGAGTGCCGCCTTGGCCGCATCATAAGAGTTATTAATAGGTGCAAGCTATTCAAATATCTCCTGGACTGCCGGCCCTGCCGAGTACAGCATGGTGGCAATTCTGCTGTCTTCATCCGTCACCTGAGCAGCCCTGAAATACATGTCAAGGCGACTCACCCATCTTCTCCATCGGGGCCCCATGCTCGAGGGTGGGCCCGATGCATCGAACTCCGGGATGGGCTGCAAGGCGGCATGGGCCGCGGGTGCTCGTGCTTGAGCCATGATGGGAAGTCCTGTTTGTCCAGGTAGCGGTACTGCAGGGGCTTGAATCACCGGAGGTAGGACAGCCTGTTGTTGAGCCGCCGCCTGGCCACGATCGCGGGGGAGTGACGCAGCTGCAACACCACTGTCCGAATCCTCAGAGTCACCCATGGTCTTAAGCGCACAGGCACCCCCACCTACTGTCCTGAGGGCCGCGACTCACACTCCCACCATCATAGTGCAACTCACCCCTTCCTTTCCGGGCACACGAACAGTTCAATCAGGGGGAGGCTTCCGGACCGGGCACCAATGGAGGCACAAAGGAAAAAACACCCAGAGCAGCCAAACTTGATGATGAAGGAAACAAAGAAGAAGCCACAGCGCTCTGATGATGAAGGGGACAAAGAGAACACTGTGGATCCACCTTGCCGTACTCCAAATAGACCTGGGAGTTCCAAAAATTGAGCTGAGGCGATGGATTGGCCTAGACAGGCCCTGTCATGTTAGTCCTTCTCCCAGTTTTCACACGACGTAGGAGTCCCAAAACTGGGTTAAAAAACACAAAACGGGCATGGGCGTGCAGGGTAGACTTCCTGCTATCAGTATTTCCAAAAATTAGGCCCGTGTTGCCTTCACGCTCCCAACCGGAGCCTCGTGAAGTTTCACGGCCTACCAGACAAAATGGCCGCCGGCCGCGTGTGCGTCCCGCGACCGGCATGAAACGAGGCGAAGCTTCGTTCCGCTTCGATTGAAAAATTAATCCCAAGGATTTCACCGCCGGGCCCGGGTCTCCCTCATCACTCCTCGCCACTGTTGGGGGCGGGTCGGAGCCCCCACGCGATCCCGTAAGCCCCTTAACATAAGGACTCACACGGGCACCAGTCCTTCGTGTTCGGGCTTCCCGGTCGCTCTGCCGCGGCCGGGAACGCCCCCTTTATTTATACAACCCGCGGCGGCGTGACACATCACGCCGCCGCGTAAGCCCGTCATCGGGCAGCGCCACAGCCTCCAGGCTGCCACCCTGAAACTCTGGCAGGCCTCCAGACTGCCACCCTGGAGCACTACCCAACCTCGAAAACCTCAAAGCCAAATACGTCATCACACAATAGAGCGAGCACACAATGTAAGCACAACATCACCCCCACTCACACAAAACCAGCAAGAGACTTGGCAAACAGAGCACACACTACCGGACCAGCTGTGAAAATCCATCAAACAAATTAAGAACGCTGGCCAGTCATTCTCAATACCATCAGCGAAAACTGGTTAACTACACTCCACAATCAGCTCAGATGACAACCTCACACAAGTCGCTACGTCAGACCCAAGACACTAAAACAGGGTCCAGGATCAATAATACAAACAACATGAAAACCAACCTCTCGTCACTTCAGAACTCCATCGCACACTTTCGCAACAGTTTTATACCGAGCGTCCCCACCCATACACCCTACTAGTATCTCCAGAAAACATCCTGTCCCCAGTGACGAGTAGAACACAATATACCACACGCAGAGGCGCTACCTCCCCAAATACATAATACAACCTCAGGACACCTCAGGACAACTCAACCTCCCCATACCAATAGAATAGAGGCGCTACCTCACTCTGAAATACCTCCTAGCTATTAAAGCCTCACTAAACACCATGCAAACTCTGAAAACATAACCACCCCAAATACCCATGCAGGGAGGCACTGCCTTCCAAGAACTCAGCGTGAGGCGAGACGCACCACATACTATCCCTCGCAACATACCACGCAAAATAATCTTCACACCAACTATGGGCCTCAACCTCCGATAACCACGGTGACATTCACACGTATACCATGCACACAGTGAATGAAATCCATCATCCAGCCTCCACTGATTCTCACAACCTTCCATGCTAACAATTGCATGTTATATAATAAACGGAGTTAGAATAAAAACATATGCATCAAAACCATTAAATGCATAACCATATGTCTTGATGTAAAAACAACAAGACGACAACAGATTTGGGAATCCTAAAAGTCCATAGCCATTTCAAGGCTCTAAGGAAAACCTAGACGTCCATAGCCTTCGATAGGCACTACTAGAAATGTGTAATTTCCAACCCTACCAGTCCACGTTGCTTTCCTGCAACCCTAATCGCTGCAAATCCTGTAAACAAATGTTAGCTCTATAACTCACATGCACACTCATCCATCAGTGCACTCTTAACCAAAACATCTTCTGCAAACGAAAGTCCATGTTGCTCTCCTGCAACCTTGAATGCTGCAAATCCGCAAAAAGGAGTTAAACACTAGATACTACTTTCTAACATTTAAAATCTTTAACAGCATAACCCATGTGCACACATTCAGACTCATATTAGCACCAAGGCCACCCCTAAATGCCCAATGCTTTTATCTACCATACAAGCCCCTCCAGACCCATACTAGCACCAAGGTGAAAGGTTAACCCTTTGATATAGAGACTGCACGACGCTTCAGGGTTACTGCACAGGTTTACTGAATACGTTGGTTACAAGTTCACATGACTTCAGGCACGTACAGAGAGGAATGATAAGTCAATAGGTAAAGTATTCATACAGGTTAAGGTATACTTCAGGGAGACATCCACCGGTCCCTTTTCACTTCAGCACCAAGCCCAACTGACTCTTGCTGGAATTCGCAATAGTCACATACCCCAACAATCCAAACATTCCACGCTCCACTCAGAATGATCACCAAGACCCACAGGCAAGGGCAATACAATTAAAGGCAATAGAGGGACAACCAATATAAAACACAACACAAGGCCACTCCCAAATGCCCAATGCTTTTATCTACCATGCAAGCCACCCAAGTCAACCATATCCCATAACACATCCCCATTAAAATTCCTGCAATTGAAACATTCATAAATCCCACACCAGCATATACCATTACTTAAACCTATTCATATACATGCCCATCAGAAGAAAAGGATAAACTTGTACAATCCCAACTGTGTAGACCCAACTCCGTAAGTTCCACATTCCGCCAACTCAATGATGCCTTTTATTGCTTGCTCAGCCCGCAGCTCCTAATCATTTCTCCACGGGTAACATCGGATCTGTCCCACGTCGGCCACAAACATCCAAATGACTCGGAGAACTGTTCCTCTGCATTACAGATGGAGTACTGTTCCTTCCTCCTCACCTCGCCAATCTCCAATTCCGTACACAGGCTTGACGCAGGCAGGCACCCTGCCCTTGCGCGCTGCAGCTCCGTATAAACACTGTTCACGTTCAACTGCTGCTGAGAACTCACTCAGAACATTCCACCATTCACCCATCAACACTCCACATGACATCACCAGCTACATCACATCACAGACAGGCACTACACAACACACCTCCCTCCTTTACCAAACCACACATACACAAGGCACATCACAGACAGGCACTAGACAACACACCTCCCTCCTTTACCAAACCACACTTACATGTGATACACCACAAGCAGACCACCACTTCCACAGCAAGTTCTCTACCATCATGACAAGAAGACACTGGCCTACACTCTTCTGAAAACCCCTCACAAAATCAGCAATACTCCCTCTGTCTGTTCCAGCCACAAACAAACACTGGAGTCTCACTCAGGGTCTAACCTGCCCAGATCCAACTACAATCTGACACCACCTAAAAACTACACAACCACCTTCCAACTGCCCCCGCTGCCTGCGGGCCTCTGTTGGGGGCGGGTCGGAGCCCCCACGCGATCCCGTAAGCCCCTTAACATAAGGACTCACACGGGCACCAGTCCTTCGTGTTCGGGCTTCCCGGTCGCTCTGCCGCGGCCGGGAACGCCCCCTTTATTTAGACAACCCGCGGCGGAGTGACACGTCACGCCGCCGCGTAAGCCCGTCATCGGGCAGCGCCACACTCCTCCTTTTCCGGGAGGAACAACAAAACAGATTAACATCAACTTTATTAACCAGAAAACCACCCATCTATCATAAGCACTACTGCACACTCAAAACCCCTTTAATGTCATCCACCCAGATCCTCTCACCCCAGTTTACTAACCAAGTGTCCCACGACATATTCGCTGAGGTAGGCAGGTTTCCCTCGCCCAGCCCTCTGGGGGTACCTCCGGCCCACCTCCGGCACGTGACGTCCTTCCGCCGCTTCTCCCCGGACTGGGGAGTCTGGTGTCTCGTCACAGAGGCCTCCGCCCGCAGGCATGTCTGGTGGATCAGGTTCGGGTGGGGTGTCAGTTCGTGGATCACCCAGCTTCTTGAAGAAACTCACATTTCGGGTGACAGCAGATCGTCCATCCGAGGCCGTCACCATGGACCCTTTCACTGCCACTACATCCAATGGCTCCGGTTCATAGGGGAGCGAGAGCTTCCCGTGGGGGTGTCGGTTGCGGATGAGGACCTCATCTCCCGGTTCCAGTCGTTGAGGTCGTAGACCCCTGCGCAGGTTTTCTTGCTCAGTTCGGACTCGCCTTTCAGTCTCCACCCGCTGACTGTCGATGACCCCAGGTTCTTTCTCCCCAACTTCCGGCAACAGCCCCCGGGGGCACCTCTTAAATAACACTTCTGCCGGAGCCACTCCCATGGCGGCGTGTGGGGTGGTGCGGTACACCCGCAGAAACTGATAGAGGGCGCGTTGTAATGATTGACCCTGCCCCTGAGCAATTCGGAAGGTTTTGTTCAGAGTCCGCATCAGTCTCTCAGCATCCCCGTTCGCTCGGGGCCACAGTGGGGATATCTTCCTGTGTTGTATTCCGCAGCTCTCCATCAACTCGGAGAACCGCTCACTTTGGAACGGCGATCCGTTGTCCGAGCATAGAGTGTGGGGAAAACCATGGGCCGCAATTATTTTCTCAATTGCCACCACCACATGCTCAAAGGCCACAGATTCAACGAACTCGACCTCCGGATATCTTGAGTGTTCATCAACGATTACCAGGAAGTGGGTGCCCACTGATGTTGAGCCAAAATCGGCGTGGACAATCTCCCATGGCCTCGTGCCTCGGGGCATTGCCTCAATGGCAGGCTCTCGTTGCAGAGGAGAGGCCGCCTGACACCATACGCATGCCGCCACAAAGTCGTCCACCCTTCTCTCCAATTCCGGAAACCAGACTTTCGAACGGAGCCGCGCCTTGGTCTTGGCGGCGCCCTGATGTCCATGGTGGGCGAGACTGATCACCTCGCTCACCTTTGACTGTGGAACAACAATCCGGTCACCCCGGAGTAGCAGCCCTGAGTCCGAGAACGACAACTCCTCCTTCACCTTCCACAACTGTTCCAGTACTGTTTTGGCTTCCTGGGTGCGCCCGGACACAGCTCCGAGGATGGACTTCCACGACCCATTACGCATCGAGTCCTTCAAGATTCGAAAACACTCGTCCTCAGCCGCCGCAGCCTCCAACTCCTCTAGGGACATCGCATTTGGTGTTGCCGCCTCCACCACCATACGTACATAACAGTCCGCTTCCTCTCCGCAGGTGTCATATCCCTCTCCCCCACCCACTCCCGGATGACGAGAGAGGTAGTCTGCGGCATTGTTGGCCCCTGGCCTATACACCAGGGTGACGGAATACTCCAGGAGGGCGAGCATCCACCTCTCGATTCTAGCCGGTGGTTTCGAAGAGGAGCCCACCAGTATTGGAAGTAGTGGTTTGTGGTCAGTTACCACCGTCACTGGACGTCCCAAAACATAGAGCCGGAAGTGTCTGCAGCCCCACAGCACCGCCAAGGCCTCCCGCTCGATCTGGGAGTACCTCTGTTCCGTTTTGGTGAGCGCTTTGCTAGCATATGCCACAGGTCGAACAATCCCATTGCGGTCCACTTGAGACAGCACGGCTCCCAACCCGAAAGGACTTGCATCGACCACGATCTCTGATTCCAGTGCGGGGTCGAAAAACGCCATGCTGTCCCCCGTTGTGAGGGCACCCTTAATGTCCTCAAAGGCGGCCTGTTCGAGAGGGCCCCAATGCCATGGTGACTCTTTTTGGTCAGCGCCCGGAGTGGTTCCGATCTCGAGGCTAAGTTCGGGATGAACCGCCCACAGTAGGTTACCATCCCCAGGAAACTCCTCACGTCCGTCACAGACTCAGGGGCTTTCGCCGCTTTGATGTCCTGGACCTTTTTCGGGTCTGGCGACACTCCCCCCTCCTTGAATATGAAGCCGAAGAATTCAATAGAGGAGCGCATGAATTCACACTTTTCCGTGTGGAGGGTGAGGCCCAACGATTGTAGTCGTTTCAGAGTCTTATTGAGCCTCTTCATGTGATCCACTTCGGTTTTGGCGAATACCAAAATATCATCGCTAATGTTCAGGACGCCCTCCAGATCTGCTAGGGCGCCCCTGATGATATTTTGGAACACTTCAGCGGCAGACGATACTCCAAAGCTCAACCGCTTGTATCGATACCCGATGGGTGGTAAACGTTGTTATGTACCGGGACTCTGAATGAAGGACGACCTGGTGATACCCGGCTCGGAGGTCCAGTTTCGAGAAAACTCGAGCCCCTTGAACATCCGCAATGATATCATCGATCGTTGGTGTAAGATGTCGCTCCCTTTTGATCGCCTTGTTGGGGAGCCTCATGTCCACGCAGATGCGTACCGATTCGGGTTGCTTGGGCTTTCTGGCCACCACGATCGGAGACACCCAGGGGGTTGGGCCTTCAACCTTCTCGATGATATCCAGGCTCACCAAGTTTTCCAGCTCCTTATCGACCTGCTCCCTTAAATGGAATGGTACTCGGCAGTGTTTCAATGCGATGGGCTGCACCGACTCATCGATGTGTAATCGAACTAGTTCCCCAGTCATCTTACCGATCCCACTGAAGAGTGCAGCATATTTGTCAAGGAAATCATTAATGTCCTCCAGGTGGACGGAGTATGCAAAACTGACGATACCTAAGGCCTCCGCAGCTGCACAGCTGAGCAAGGTATTTCTGCTCACCGGGGTCACATAGAATCGAGCCTTGATTTGTGAGCCATCATGCTCCACATCTGCCATGAAGGCACCGTCTAGCGGTATCGGTTCCTGACCCCCAAAAGCAAATATGCGGGCCTTCGGTGTGACCAGACCTGGGAGGGGTTCGAGAGAGTCATAATTCCCTCTGGCCATCACATTGACTGAGGCACCTGTGTCAACGAGCACTGGGACTGGGGAGTGGTTGATCTCCACCACACATCTCGGCTGTCTCCTGCTTTTTCTTTTGAGTATTCCCACGCTGGAGACGAAAAAGATGTTCTCCTCGTCTTCCTCTTCGGCTCCTTCCGCATGTGACTCCGCTTCACCCTGTTCTACCTGGGCTACACTGGGCTGTTGACTCTGGCGCGGAGTCCACGTCCGTGCCTGACCTCTCGGCACCATCACCGGCATGGCTGCACGACACACTCTCGAGAAGTGATCGGCCAGTCCACACCTCCCACAGGTTTTCCCAACCGCCGGGCATTCTGCCATGTGAGGGAGGTCGTACCCGCACTTCTGGCACGACTCCCCGGCTCTTCCTGCCCTGTCCCGGGGTCCTCCACCCGGGCGTCTCACTCCTCGGCCACCTCGCCACACGACACACACCTCCTCCGACCTCACCGACCGAGACCCTGCTTCCATCTTGTTGGCTCGGGCCTCTGTTACCTCGTGGCACCTGCCCAGCTCCAGTATGCGGGGCAGCGTGAGGCCCGGCTCTCTCAGGACTTGCCTCCTGAGCTTGCCAGAGGAGCATGCCTGGATCAGCATCGTGCGTATCATGTCGTCTGCATCCCCCCATGCGCATCCGAGGGAGAGGCGGCGTAGGCGACCATAAAAAGTGTCCAGTGTCTCCTCTTCCTTCTGCTTAGCCGAGAGCATGACAAATCTCTCATAGTCCACATTTGCAAGGGGGAGGAAGTGTGCCAGCAGTGCCGCCTTGGCCGCATCATAAGAGTTATTAATAGGTGCAAGCGATTCAAATATCTCCTGGACTGCCGGCCCTGCCGAGTACAGCATGGTGGCAATTCTGCTGTCTTCATCCGTCACCTGAGCAGCCCTGAAATACATGTCAAGGCGACTCACCCATCTTCTCCATCGGGGCCCCATGCTCGAGGGTGGGCCCGATGCATCGAACTCCGGGATGGGCTGCAAGGCGGCATGGGCCGCGGGTGCTCGTGCTTGAGCCATGATGGGAAGTCCTGTTTGTCCAGGTAGCGGTACTGCAGGGGCTTGAATCACCGGAGGTAGGACAGCCTGTTGTTGAGCCGCCGCCTGGCCACGATCGCGGGGGAGTGACGCAGCTGCAACACCACTGTCCGAATCCTCAGAGTCACCCATGGTCTTAAGCGCACAGGCACCCCCACCTACTGTCCTGAGGGCCGCGACTCACACTCCCACCATCATAGTGCAACTCACCCCTTCCTTTCCGGGCACACGAACAGTTCAATCAGGGGGAGGCTTCCGGACCGGGCACCAATGGAGGCACAAAGGAAAAAACACCCAGAGCAGCCAAACTTGATGATGAAGGAAACAAAGAAGAAGCCACAGCACTCTGATGATGAAGGGGACAAAGAGAACACTGTGGATCCACCTTGCCGTACTCCAAATAGACCTGGGAGTTCCAAAAATTGAGCTGAGGCGATGGATTGGCCTAGACAGGCCCTGTCATGTTAGTCCTTCTCCCAGCTTTCACACGACGTAGGAGTCCCAAAACTGGGTTAAAAAACACAAAACGGGCATGGGCGTGCAGGGTAGACTTCCTGCTATCAGTATTTCCAAAAATTAGGCCCGTGTTGCCTTCACGCTCCCAACCGGAGCCTCGTGAAGTTTCACGGCCTACCAGACAAAATGGCCGCCGGCCGCGTGTGCGTCCCGCGACCGGCATGAAACGAGGCGAAGCTTCGTTCCGCTTCGATTGAAAAATTAATCCCAAGGATTTCACCGCCGGGCCCGGGTCTCCCTCATCACTCGTCGCCACTGTTGGGGGCGGGTCGGAGCCCCCACGCGATCCCGTAAGCCCCTTAACATAAGGACTCACACGGGCACCAGTCCTTCGTGTTCGGGCTTCCCGGTCGCTCTGCCGCGGCCGGGAACGCCCCCTTTATTTATACAACCCGCGGCGGCGTGACACATCACGCCGCCGCGTAAGCCCGTCATCGGGCAGCGCCACAGCCTCCAGGCTGCCACCCTGAAACTCTGGCAGGCCTCCAGACTGCCACCCTGGAGCACTACCCAACCTCGAAAACCTCAAAGCCAAATACGTCATCACACAATAGAGCGAGCACACAATGTAAGCACAACATCACCCCCACTCACACAAAACCAGCAAGAGACTTGGCAAACAGAGCACACACTACCGGACCAGCTGTGAAAATCCATCAAACAAATTAAGAACGCTGGCCAGTCATTCTCAATACCATCAGCGAAAACTGGTTAACTACACTCCACAATCAGCTCAGATGACAACCTCACACAAGTCACTACGTCAAACCCAAGACACTAAAACAGGGTCCAGGATCAATAATACAAACAACATGAAAACCAACCTCTCGTCACTTCAGAACTCCATCGCACACTTTCGCAACAGTTTTATACCGAGCGTCCCCACACATACACCCTACTAGTATCTCCAGAAAACATCCTGTCCCCAGTGACGAGTAGAACACAATATACCACACGCAGAGGCGCTACCTCCCCAAATACCTAATACAACCTCAGGACACCTCAGGACAACTCAACCTCCCCATACCAATAGAATAGAGGCGCTACCTCACTCAGAAATACCTCCTAGCTATTAAAGCCTCACTAAACACCATGCAAACTCTGAAAACATAACCACCCCAAATACCCATGCAGGGAGGCACTGCCTTCCAAGAACTCAGCGTGAGGCGAGACGCACCACATACTATCCCTCGCAACATACCACGCAAAATAATCTTCACACCAACTATGGGCCTCAACCTCCGATAACCACGGTGACATTCACACGTATACCATGCACACAGTGAATGAAATCCATCATCCAGCCTCCACTGACTCTCACAACCTTCCATGCTAACAATTGCATGTTATATAATAAACGGAGTTAGAATAAAAACATATGCATCAAAACCATTAAATGCATAACCATATGTCTTGATGTAAAAACAACAAGACGACAACAGATTTGGGAATCCTAAAAGTCCATAGCCATTTCAAGGCTCTAAGGAAAACCTAGACGTCCATAGCCTTCGATAGGCACTACTAGAAATGTGTAATTTCCAACCCTACCAGTCCACGTTGCTTTCCTGCAACCCTAATCGCTGCAAATCCTGTAAACAAATGTTAGCTCTATAACTCACATGCACACTCATCCATCAGTGCACTCTTAACCAAAACATCTTCTGCAAACGAAAGTCCATGTTGCTCTCCTGCAACCTTGAATGCTGCAAATCTGCAAAAAGGAGTTAAACACTAGATACTACTTGCTAACATTTAAAATCTTTAACAGCATAACCCATGTGCACACATTCAGACTCATATTAGCACCAAGGCCACTCCTAAATGCCCAATGCTTTTATCTACCAATCAAGCCACTCCAGACCCATACTAGCACCAAGGTGAAAGGTTAACCCTTTGATATAGAGACTGCACCACGCTTTAGGGTTACTGCACAGGTTTACTGAATACGAAGGTTACAAGTTCACAGGACTTCAGGCACGTACAGAGAGGAATGATAAGTCAATAGGTAAAGTATTCATACAGGTTAAGGTATACTTCAGGGAGACATCCACCGGTCCCTTTTCACTTCAGCACCAAGCCCAACTGACTCTTGCTGGAATTCTCAATAGTCACATACCCCAACACTCCAAACATTCCACGCTCCACTCAGAATGATCACCAAGACCCACAGGCAAGGGCAATACAATTAAAGGCAATAGAGGGACAACCAATATAAAACACAACACAAGGCCACTCCCAAATGCCCAATGCTTTTATCTACCATGCAAGCCACCCAAGTCAACCATATCCCATAACACATCCCCATTAAAATTCCTGCAATTGAAACATTCATAAATCCCACACCAGCATATATCATTACTTAAACCTATTCATATACATGCCCATCAGAAGAACAAGGATAAACTTGTACAATCCCAACTGTGGAGACCCAACTCCGTAAGTTCCACATTCCGCCAACTCAATGATGCCTTTTATTGCTTGCTCAGCCCGCAGCTCGCAATCATTTCTCCACGGGTAACATCGGATCTGTCCCACGTCGGCCACAAACATCCAAATGACTCGGAGAACTGTTCCTCTGCATTACAGATGGAGTACTGTTCCTTCCTCCTCACCTCGCCAATCTCCAATTCCGTACAGAGGCTTGACGCAGGCAGGCACCCTGCCCTTGCGCGCTGCAGCTCCGTATAAACACTGTTCACGTTCAACTGCTCCTGACACGGAACCGCTCCTTACTACAACCTGTTTCCAGTAGTTCAGAAACGTCCAAGCTACCACGGCACTGGGTTGGCTCCCCTGCACTTCCTGATCATGTGGAAAACAAAGGTCCTTCATTCACATAACCTAGGCGCTCCATCCATTGCTGGTAATACGAGCGTCCTCCGCATTACAGGTCGCCAGAGACAAACAAACCCTTTCTCTTGAAACACTCCAAGCGTTCCACCGCATCGCCGGCTCCAGCACCACCATGGTGACATCATCACTTCACCCAGAGTGAATCGCAGTGCGGGGCTCTGCCACCAACTGTCAGTTTGTAACCTGGCAGGTATGCTTGCACACTTCGCAGCTATCTGTACAGTATTAACACACACAAATCACTGTGGCGGTATCCAGCATACGCATTCCTTCCAGCATGCGCAATTTCAATGTACCAGATCCAACACAGCCCAACCAGCAGACCAATGCACGTGATTTACATGAGACTTACAGGACCATTTCTCCTGTTTAGGGACCCCTCGAGCCAGGCGGCCCAATATTGTCCCTTCTTGTCCACGCGACCCCCGTAATCAGCACTCCCAAAGACCCACTGATGGCTGATCCTTCCTGCTGGGGTTTCTCCTTGAGCCTCCTTGTAGTCTCAAAAATGTATTGGGGCACTGCTTCCTTTAATCTTCTGGCCCAGCTCCCTCTGCAGTCCCTGGGGCTCAACTCTCCTGCCAGCTAATAGGCAGCTGATCCCTCATGGTACGGGCCTTTATCCTGATCCTTCCTTTGCGCCCTGGGTGATGGGACTTAATCGTTTTGGGGGGCGGTGTTGTCCTTCCCCCTGCAGCTTGTCCTTCCTGCACCCCCCGCAGCAGGGTCCTTCAGCTTGTAGCACATAGGTTCCCTTTTCCAAGACCGACTCGTCGCCAATGAAATTAAGCTGGTTCCAGGCTGATTAAGCTGGCTTCAAGTAGGTTTATTACCAGACTTGGAATTACTGTTACTCTTAGGACATTGAAGATATATACATAGACAACACCGGCTCCCATCACCCAGGCAAGCATGATCTACTGCCACCACTGAGAACCCTCACTCAGAACATCCCAACATTCACCCATCAACACTCCACATGACATCACCAGCTACATCACATCACACACAAGCACTACACAACACATCTCCCTCCTTTACCAAACCATACATACACAAGGCACATCACAGACAGGCACTACACAACAGAAAGGCAGGGAAGATCCAGGGCGGGAGGAACCAGCTTCCAACACCTCGCACCTAAAAACTGGAACTCCTTACCTACCTCACTAAGGAACGAAAAATCATACCACCCCTTCCGTAAAAACCTCAAAACCCTCTTATTCCGCTAAAGTCCTCCACATGCACATTCATGCTTGCATTGTAACCACAGCATAGCATAACCCTTAAGCTCAATGTTTATTACTAATGTGAAACGTACTCTGTAACTCGGTTTACATCTGTAAACATATTCCTATGTTTGTGTTCAAGACTAAGTCTGCTGTAACAGCGCCACGATGCCCCAGGGCAGTTTTGTGCGCTTTATAAATGCAAATAAATAAATAAATAAATAAATCAGTAGGAAGCTCAAGGAACCTGAGACAAGGTGGGCAACCATAGAACATGAATGTTTTGCCATTGTGTGGTCTTTGAAAAAGTTTAGACCATACTTGTATGGATCTTCTTTTGTGATTCAAAGAGACACCCAACCCTTGCGATGGTTAATGCAGATGAGGGAGGAGGATCCTAAATTGTTAAGATGGTCAATCAGTGTACAGGGGTTTGATTTTACCATTGAACATAGGGCAGGGTGTAATCACCAAAATGCTGATGGTCTCTCCAGAAAGTATGACCGACTAGAGTAAGGAGATTCATCCAGGGGTGGATTAAATCCTCATGTCCCTTAGTACTTGGGGGGGGGGCGAGTGTTAGGGAGAATTCTCAAAAATGTGCTAATTCCCTCCACCTTAGAGACCCCCAGCAACTTTGCTGGATTTTGAGGACTTGATTTCTTTACCTGGAGAGAGTGAGACCCTTTTTTCCACTCTCTCATGTATTTTAATGTGATTGTATACACTGTGTTTCTTTTGGTTATGGAGTCTAACCAACTCCATTGGCATCATCTTTTACAAGTGTGTCACAAAGCACCTTCAGTGCAGTGCCACATGGAAGTCTTTTAGATGTCTAAAGGTTTAAATACCTTCTCTGGGATCAACTACTGTTTCCTAGAGCAGTAAAGTGAAATTGACTTTACTTAGCATTGTACTTGCTAGACCCAGCACACCCTATCTTACAATAGAGTGCTGGAAGGGTTACGTAGTATCCCCTGTTTCTAAATGCTCATGAAACATTTTTTATTTCACCCTTTCCTCAATTGACTGGCTGGTGGCAGTGGTTTCGTTTTGAACTACCTTGGTTTACATTTACCGCAATTGTTGTAAAGTAACCGCGGAAGCCATCTTTTGCAAAATGGCGTCCAGCCATCTTCGCTAAAATGGTGCCCGGTCTTCTTTTTCACCAGGTCTTTGTGGGAAGGTCCTTCTAGAGAGTTTCTTTGCACGCCAAACCAGGTTTGGTCTCTTTGTTCATTTCGCCTTTGGCCGGGTTTCTGAGAGAAACCTGCCTCTGGCGCCTGAGTGTGTGGGGTAGGCAAGAAGTGAGGGAGGTGCCCGAAACTCCCTATAATTAGTCTTCTAGGAGAGCCAAATGCACTCTGTGGTGATTGGCTGGCTGACTGTCCGGCAAGGACAGCCACCCTGCTAGGTGAATGACAGCTAGGCTAGAATGAATGGGAGAGAACTGAATAAAAGGCAAGTCTTTTGGCTTGGAAGGCAGAATCAACCACTGGACAAAGGAACCAAAGAAGAGCTTGAAGAGGATGCCTGCTGTAACTCCTGGACCGTTGGTTTGCCCGGTGAAGCCCTGCTCCAAATTAAATTAACAAGGGGGGTCCTGGGAGTCCTTCTGCCAGACATTAGTCCTGGTTACGAGAGACTTACCCAGAGTCTTTAGCTCACTATCTTTCACAGAGAAGAAATATCCCAAACATATCAGTCTTTGTCCTGCCCTGGGGCAGTCCAGCACCGAAATGCTAGGCAATTCTCCTCTGAACAAGAGTATCAACAGAAACCCCAGACAGGTGTTTCGGTCTGGTTGGACCTCATCAGTAGGGTGGATCTGTGCCTCTCTAAGAATAGTGAGCAAGGGGTCCACATCTGGATTCCCCTAGTAATTTAAGGTGAGACCCAAAGTTACTTAAATATACAAATTAACAAGGAGGGTCCTGGGAGTCCCTCTGCCAGACATTAGTCCTGGTTACGAGGGACATACCCAGAGTATTTAGCTCACTATCTTTCACAGAGAAGAAATATCCCAAACATATCAGTCTTTGTCCTGCCCAGGGGCAGTCCAGCAGCGAAATGCTAGGCAATTCTCCTCTGAAAAAGAGTACCAACAGAAACCCCAGACACGTGTTTCGGTCTGGTTGGACCTCTTCAGTAGGGTGGATCTGTGCCTTTCTAAGAATAGTGAGCAAGGGGTCCACATCTGGATTCCCCTAGTAATTTAGGGTGAGACCCAAAGTTACTTAAAAATGCAAATTAACAAGGGGGCAGGACAAACACTGTGGAATCCCACAAAGCAGGACTGAGCAAGCCTGAGCCCCCTCAGCAGAGTGCCGGACCCCAGAAGTGAGGACAGTCCACCTTGACAGCGAGGAACAGCGCTTATTGCTATTTGCTGTACTGTAAGAAGCTGAAATACCACTGAAAGTGAAGTTTGCCGGTTGCCAGTTTTGACAGTCCCAGTGCAGTGCAGGAATCCCTGACGTCCTACCCCTTGTCCCCACGACTTCTTCTTCACCATGGTACTGTAAAACAAGTCTAAGAGAACTTACCTCTTACTGTAAAAGTGCTTGTAACTTCCACAACTCACAAGTCTAATCAGCTTGTGGCCCTGCATTTGATTCTTCTTTTCATCAAAGACTCCTAAGAACTTGTGGAAAGACTTTTCCATTTACTTACCTGTAGTGCTGCATCCTATACAAAGACTTTTGCCCATTGACTTTGCTTGATTTGAATTGAATGACTCTTCTAAGTGCTATCTGAAAGTATTTGCCCTGCTTAGTAATTTATTGTGTTCTAATAACCCTTGCCTTTTATCAACTTTTAAAGAGTATTCTGAATGCCAACAGTAAGGTATTAATGTCCCCAGCACCCTTGTTACTAAAGTCACCTGTGGGTGTAGGTTGTGTCTGAGGGCCATCCCAAAAGGGCTTTGTCTGATTCAGAAATTCAAAGTGTACAGTATTGAAGTATATTTGTGTGTTACTATTCTATTGCTCCCTTCTGAAGAAGACTTTATTACTGACTGATAAATACATTATTAATTGTTTATGCAAGAAACCTTGAGTGTAAGAGTTTATTTGAATATCTGTAACTGTGCATGTTTGTGTAACTCCACTACAGCTCACATTTCCTCTCTTGAGATAAGCTTTGAAAAAACAAGGAAATATCAAGGCTGAGTACCACAAAGGAAATACACCAATCACGGGCTGAAAAGATTCACAGATCTTTTATTACTGTACAGTTTACAAAGCAACACAGATAGCTATCTGGCTCCCAACACCCCGCAATGTGTACCAGCCCGACAGAGAGAGGTGAGAGAGTGCTGGACGTCTAAACATTCATGCTTTTATACAATTTTGAGTAATATTGTCCAGCCTCTCTTCACGTTAATAATTTGTGATCTAGAGTTCGTGCCTAGTTCACATACAGATTATACAATATTATGCAAAGGATTACATAGGTTTGTATTTCCCTGGAGGCACAATGGTGATGTATGTCCTCAAATCCCGTGGTGAGCCTTATTTTAAGAATCGCTACAATGCAGTTTAACAAAAACACACGATCTGAGTTTGTTCTACATTGTCTCAATGGGTATACAAGGATGAGTCTTGTGCGCGAAGACGGTGTCTAGTCAAATGGTCGTCAGACAAATGGTCGACACAATTTGGTCGACAGGACAAATTATCACATTTTTTTTTTAGTTATATATATTTTTTAGGTTTTCGTTTAGGGAAAAAATGGGTTTTTAGCAAAAAAAAGGGGGTTCGGGGGACCCCGATACCCCCCAAAAAAAAAGAAAATGTGAAAAATCAAAAAAAATAATTCGATCATTTGACCTGTCGACCTTTTGGTGTCGACCATTCGTCCTGTCGACCATTTAGATTCGACCAGTTGACCTACAACCCGCGCAGACAACATTTAGACAACAGTTCATATGCAGTGCAAGGTCTTATTGCCTAGTCTAAACAGTCAGCTCTCAGACAGTCTAAACATTAACAGAACTCAAAGGTCAGGAGGTTTGGTTGCAAGTTGAAAACATGATCCACCATTTTAGAACGAAGAACACACGAGTAGAAATCAAAATGGCGGAAGAATCTTAAAATGGCGGTGAAGTCAACCCAAAATCGTAACTTTCAACGCGGTTTTCCCGTGTAGCGCAACTAGGCTTAGGCCAATATAAATATGAAGGAGGCACTATACAATTACCGTTTAACAGCTTGGCTGCTCAACATGCCACCAAAACTGTGTAGTACAAGCTTATACCAAAGGTTGGGTTGCCTATACCTGTAGTCATAGTTGTTTGTAGTGTTCCCAGAGGGTACTGCATTCAAACATTGCCTAACACATTTCTTTTTTGTTTTGTAACTTTATTTAAACATCAGCATGTTACATGTGAACAAATGTATAGATGCCAAACAGAAATGATACAGAAAGTGTTTTTTGCAATTTCTCTTCCATCAAAAGTATACATAATCAAGGAACTGTGATGGGAGATTTGTATGAGATATGAGAATTTCTGGATCTGACATAATCGCATATAAGTTGTAGTTTGCCTGGCCTATCTGTCTGCACTGTAATAAATGTTTCAATTTTTATTTGTATTTGTATTTATTTTATTTGTATAGCGCAAACCAGGCCCGGAGGCTACCGGGCGCGTATCTTGAGACAGTAGTTACATAACAGTATGACATTGCATAGAACATTTACATAGCACATTCGCGTAGGAGCACATTGCAGATTAGACAACTGACACATAAATAACAAGTTTATCTACGTGGCTCTTGATCGTCGGAAGAGACAAGCCAAAGTTTAGCTTTGTGTTTGAATGAATTCAGGGAGGGCATGTTTCTGATGGAAAGCGGCACAGAGTTCCATAGTTTGGCTGCCAGCACTAGGAAGCCGGCCCCGCCAGCTGTTTGGCGCTTGAATCTCGGGATCTGTAGGCCCTGGCTAGAGGCAGACCTTAGTGAGTGAGGTGGGATATAGTGGGTGAACCGGGAGGATAGATAGCTGGGGGCCAGATTATTCAAGCATTTGTAAGTCAGGGCAAGAGATTTTAGTGAGATCCTTTGGGAGACTGACAGCCAATGCAGGTTCTTCCTAGTTTCAGAGATATGGGCTGAGCTAGGGATGTTGAGGGCTGCTCTGATGGTGTTGTTTTGTATGATCTGGAGTTTGTCAAGGTTGCATTGGTTGGTGCCTTGGTACAGTGCATTACAGTAGTCAGGTTTGGACATGACCAGAGTCATAGCAAGGTAGTGCGGTTCTGGGTAGAGAGAAAAGGGCAACATGCTGTGATCAGCTTGCATGTGTATGCAGAGGCGGCTGAAACTGCATTTGTTTGTCTTTGAAGGGAAAGAGTGGAGTCCAGGTATATTCTGAGGGTTTTAGTATCTTTGGAGACTTTTATAAAGTTTCTGTCGATATTGAAAGAGCTGAACATAGGATTCAGCTTGTTAAGTCTTTGCTGTGTCCCCAGGTTGAGGAGCTCTTATCATCATTAAGACAGAGCTCATGTTGTGCCATCCAGGTTTGAACGACATGGTATATGTCATTTAAGGATTTCAAGTCTACCGTGTAGTCATCTGTGATGGGGATGAGTATCTGGGTGTCATCGGCATAATTGGTGTAGGTGACACCCAGATAGTCAAGCACATCAAACAGTGGTTTGGTGAAAACATTGTAGAGGGTGGGGGATATGCACGATCCTTGAGGGACCCCGCAAGGGATTGGCGCCGGGTCGGCAGAGGAAGTAGGGGAGAATACCTCCATATCCTCATATGTCTTTTGTCCAGGAATGATTTAATCCAATTAGTGGCATTATCAGAAAAATGGGCTGTAGTTTTCAGGTGGTGACAAAGGATTTGGTGGTTGACCAAGTCAAAGGCAGCGGATAAGTCTAATAGTAGTAGCAGGGCTAGCTTGCCTTTGTCTTTAAGATCCTCAATTTGGGTTTTGAGGTCTAGGAGGGCTGTCTCCGTACCGTGCTTGGGTCTGAAGCCTGATTGCCTAGCGCCTAGAAGATTGTTAGTTTCCAGGTATTTCTGTATCTGCAGATAATTTTTTCAACCTCAAGGGTGGTGGGTGGAATGAAGCTGAAAGGAAAGGGAGAGGCAGGGGTAGTAGTTTTAAGTGGCATGGTTTTGCTTATGAGGGGCGTATGGAGGGAGTTTTGTTTGGCATTAAATTTGAGTTGCAGGGTGGTTATTTTGTTGAGCAGCGCATTTTGTATATTCTTGCACCAGGTGCTGTCTTTAGTGCATGAGTCGGGGGCAGGAGATGGGGATTCTAATTCTTTGAGAGTTTTGAAGAGTTCTCTTGTGTTGGATTCAGCTTGCGTTATGCGTAGGTTATACGTCTCTTTCTTGGCTTGAAGGATGGCTTCCTTGTAGTTAAATGAGGAGATCAGGAGGGAGGCTTTATTAGTCGTACTAGGATGACTTTTCCATAGTGCTTCGGCCTTCCGCTTTTCTTTGCGCAGAGCGTTGAGCAGCGGGGTGAACCAAGAGTTCAGGTGGGACTGTTGTTTGGCTTTGCATATTTTTTAGTGGGGCTATAGTATCAATGGCTTTGAGCAGAGTGCTATTGAAGGTGTCTACTAAGACGGTGGGATCCTTGTGCAGCGTGGCACAGGTGTTGAGACTAGGGAGGATGAGAGGAAGCAGTTTCTCCCTGGTAATGTCCTTTTTATTTCTAGTGGGTATAGCGCGGGGCTATGGTGGGTGTAGGCTGGGGGTTGGTGGCTGGCATGAGGAAGGTAATGACGTGATGGTCAGACCAGCCGCAGGCAGTGTTGGAGCTGACAGTGGTGTTGCAATTAAAGTCTGCTATCCAGTCTAGCGTTCTACCCTTGTTATGAGTAGGGTCATGAATAAAAATGTGAATACAAAAAAAAGAGTCTGTGATACAGAGCTTGCCATTCTGCACGTGATGACACTTGCCATCAGCCACAATTAAACACTGGTGACATCCAGTACCTAATCACCTTTAACATAGTCACAAATCTCCCCATATGTCCTTCGGTCGACATACTACTAGGAGATATATATACGTTTCCTGTATGTATGTCTTGGAGCCATTCTGCCATTGAGGGAACCCTCCACGACTTCCAATCATGCGGTATACAAGTCTTAACAACCAAGCATGCTAGATTTAAAAGCTTGTGCTTAATGCTTAACAAGAGGGGCATTGCCTGGATTCTTAGTTGGTGCAAGAAAGGGGGATTTAGCTGTGAGCTTCAAAAAAGTGTCAGCATCATCCGACCAAAACACAGCCACACGTGGGCATGTCCAGAATAGTAAGACTATTTAATATATTATGAATATGTAATGAAACCCATGAGAACATGCTGCATGCAATATTACTGTTTTGACACTCCCTGGAAACAGTGATACTAGTATATGGTAAATGTTGTGCAGATGAAAAACAAGAGTATTGCTTGGTGTCCCCAGGACTTGTAGGGACACAGGGCCTATGGACACCCCATGCCCAAATTGGGGCATAATACATATAAGATATATTATAGGTTGGCGGTGCAGTGGCAAGCCAAAAAATAAAAGTGCTCAGAACAAGATCTTGTGGCGGGAAAAGGGTGGTATCACATTAAAGTACAGGTTTGAAGGGGTAAAGAGAAACACATGTGTAGTTGGAGAGTTTGACGTGGGTTGTTTTGTGAGAAAACATTTTCGCCTTGCTGCAGGAATGTTCCTAGAAACATTGCAAGACAGGCTCCCGAAATATATGTGTCACATGAACTAGCAGGTGAAAGGGGATAGTAGGAGAGGGTCATGGAGGATTTACACAGAGTGGGGCCGATGAGGGACCTGGAAATGGAAAGGGGGTCCAAGGAGAGTGGCGACTGGAAAGTCGTTTAAATTGTCGAGTGTTTTCCCATTCCAGCAGGAATTGTCAAACAATACATTACCACATGAATGATTACCTGGAATGATTAACGCAGAAATCGGAGGCAGAATCAATGTCAACAAAAGTTATTCAATTGGAAGTTCCCGGGGAAACTACCACAGAAATGAAAGAGGGAGAGGGGCATGAGCCAATGGTCAGTGGCCTATACACTTTAGGTTGTGTCGGTGCAACAAGGTCAATGCCTATGGCTGGTGTGACCTGATAATTTAATGATGATGGCAATGTCCTGGGAGCATAGCTCAGCAGCAACGTGCTCGCCTTGGAAGCAAGACAACGCAAAGCAACACAGGTTCGATCCCCGGGTCCGCGCTGATAAACCTCTGGGTATTTAAGTGCGTTATAAATACGCAACTAAACTCAATACGCAACTAATATGGGCCTTGGTGGGAGGCCATGGCAAGGTTTGGTTGGGCCTCCGGCTGAGGTCTGAAGGTCATGGCCAGTGGGCACTGGAGAAGATATAGCATAACAAGATATTTGAAATGCAGTGAAAACATTTTAGTGAAGGTAGCCAAATTCATCCCTACTAAACCCTTTCAAATTCAGCAGGTGTGGGTGATAACGACACCTTTAACTTGATGCCCCATGTGAGGGATCAACAATGAGAGCCAGTCACAAGTTTGTCATGTTTTTATCGAAGATATGTATTTATTTAATGAAAAAGGGTTGGAAAATGCCTCTGTGACTCTATGCTACAGAGGAATTTCCCTACCTATAAACCAAAACACTAAGGATCTGTCTGTGTCAAGATGTCAAATACTGAAAAGCTGTCCTTGTGTCCAAAACGTCTTATCCTGACCCTCAATTGGCAACTGGCAGAAAGTGTTTATAAATGAGGTAAAAATAATTCCAACAAAAATGTTCTCCAAAGTGGAAGCCCTTGGTTCCAAAGGGTTGCTGCCTTCCCCTGGATTCTTAAGTGAAATGAAAAAGAGTCTCTTGTGTTAACAGTTCTTTTGCTCCTTGCTTGGTTTCACAAGACTCCTGTTTGTGCAACAAATTCTGCAGCAGTCTTTTTCCAATGTGTCTTTCTCCTAGTTTTTGGAAACACAGTCTTTCTTTAACATCACTCTTTCCCTGACTTAGACAAAACATATCAATATTTCCTTGTTTCAACAAACACAGTCTATTTTTGTTTTATCTTGATTTAGACAATAATATCAATCGTTCCTTGCTTCAACAAACACAGGCTTTCTTTCTCTTGGAAAGTGAACCCCAATCTTTCTTGGTTCAGAAACTAATTTCTAGAGGGATTACAAATTGCCTGGTATACACCCCTGGCAGATTTCTTTATGTAGTGCCCACAGTCTGTGTACTTCATTGCCAGGACTCTTTGTGCAACATCAACTGCCTGGCGTACTCTCCTGCAAGGCATCTTTCTGCAACATCAACTGCATAGTGTACTCCCCTGCCAGGACTCTTAGACAACAACTATCAATCTTTCCCTGCTACAACAAACACAGTCTTTCTTTAAAATTTCTGGGGGGCTGCAAATTGCTTGCTGTACCCCCATGCCAGGTTTCCTTATGCAATTCCCGCAGCCTGGTGTACTCTCTTGCCAGGACTCTTTCTGCAACATCAATCTCCTGGTGCACTTGCCCCCTAGGACTTCACTTTATGAGCTTAACTTGCCTGGTATACTCCCCTTCAAGGACTTCTTTTATATATATATATATGTATATATATATATATATATCAGTTGTCTGGTATCTTGCTTGCCAGGACTTTTCATGCATTTTACAGTTTCTCAGAATTACCAATACTGCGTGTATTGGTCTTGGTTTCTTATATAGGCTTGTGGCAATGTCTGTTGAAGATTTCCCCCACCTTTGCATTTTATACATTCGTAGTTCTTTGGGGTTTGCACTTTGCTTTTTCTGTATTCAGTTAATTCTTCAATGATATTAAATTCAAATTGCTGTTGGTGTGATCGCCGGAATGCCCCAGGGTCCCCACTGGCTTCAGGAAGACTTACCAGCTCTTTCCAGATTCTCCAGTCCATTTTGCACTTCTGTGGCTCGCTGCTTTCACCCGCCTTCCCAGCTGGAGGTTGTAGCCATTTTTGTGACCTCCCTCACGGCTCCACGATAACCCATCTGCTTTCTCTAAGGACCCAAAATGGAGAATGCCACCTTCTTGACTCGCATAGTGCCCAGGACTACTCTCTCAGCTCCCAGCATCTCCACGGCACGTATGTCCTTGGTACATACGTGCCTTGGTTTCCCCATCTGATGCAGCGACCTTCTCTGCTCTGCCACACTGGTACATGCTCTTAATTCCTGCGGTTTGGGACAGTAGCCAACATCTTCTCCTGCACTGCCTCTTCAAATAGTGTGCCATCTGTGTTAAAAAGTCCCACGCACATGTGCTTTGACACAACTAGACTGCGCACAGTGTTTCAGGTTCTTGGCATCTTGTGCAAACTCCTGCATCCTCCTCATCTCAGTACTTGGGAATTCTGGGAGTTGAAGTCCAGAGGTTGCATTGGATTGGAATAGTTCCTTTTACTGGTTTTACCAAAAGGTACTGAAGAGGGAAAATCGAGATCAAACCCCTGCCCCCCCACCCCAGGCACATCAACAGCAAGAACAGCAGGAAGAATAAGGAGCGCACTTATCATATGAACCAGGCCCCAGCGCACCCATGGGTGACAAATATGCTGAAAGACACTCACTTCACCAACATTGCAACCTACATGCTACATTAGCCTCAATGCAGCATTACCATAATCTACAAAACACAAGAATTCCTGTTTATATGAATTAACCTGATCTAATGGCACAGTGTAAAGCCATGTTTTAGGAAAATTACAGCCAAGTGCATTTGTCTCACTGAACACCAGCCGCAGTGGGGATTCGTGCTGACTTCAGCAATGCGCCTCGCAAACCCAGGAGCAGCCAAGGTCTTACAGCAAGATAAGATTCCTTTCCTTGAATGACAGTGAACTCTGGAAGACAAGCATTTTTAATTCTTCACAAATACGAGTAAGCCAGAACAGAACATCCAGATCCCAGTGTTTCTTTTCCTGGGAACGAAAGACATTTTCGCAAAGACTCACACATCATTTGAAACATAATTGTAACAAGAATGGCTCAGCTCTGGCCAATGAACGCCGAGGGCCCAGGGGCGAAAAGCCTGTCCAAGCTAAAAACTAATGGGAACAAATTCATAATGCAACAATTTTAGAATTAGGTAATGTGGTGGCGCAGTTAAACCAGCCCACTGATGCCAAAGTCCTAATGTCCAATGATCAGGCTTCCTTTAAGGGCTCCATAGGTAACCTATCACTTAGCAGCCAATTGCAGGATGAGATAGGTTTCTGGGAGCTGGTCCAATTCTGTGATGTCAGCCTGCAGTGTGTTACAAAGCTGGCTTGCAAGCCAGCGTCGGGGGAGACGGTGCCTGGATTTTCGCTATGCATGAAGCTCTCTGTGTGTTTTTTTGCTGCCCAGAGATACACGCAGTTTGGAACATATTGCTGCTTGCTTGGTACTCTGCTGCATTTCTTTGGGCAAAATGGGAGGTGTTGGGGCCTCCCATAGCTGGGACGCCCAGAAGCCCTGGTGGGGGTCCAACTTCTCCCCAACAATACTTTGGAAGAAAAAGGCGTTGTGTTGACTACGTGTTTGTATGTGTCATAGTTATGTATGGCACTAGAAAAATAGGAAGAAGAGATATTCTTACTTCTTCTGCAAGGGGGAACATGCAATTGACAGTATGCCATGATTGTCTTTGGTATTAGTGTCTTCTCCATGTAAAAGAGTCTTGGGTATTAGAGGGTCTTACTAACGGGAAAAGGGGAGATAGTGCATCTGGTCCAATGATGTCGTGATATCTCCCCGATAGTTGTCTCTTCCCATGTGATCCTCTATCATGAAAGCCCCCAGGGACAGGATCAGATTGCAGCTGCCGTTTCCTGGCTACACGGGACGAGGTCAGCACCAGGGAATCTGTGATGACTCCCTTGGATTAATTACACCCCCATTATATGATCCTCATGATGTCATTGCTCAGCCATCTTCACCCTAAGAGCTAACTTCATTTCTGCACAAAGCAAGAAAACATTATCACTGATCACCCTTGGACACCTATAAGGTAGCTGATGTTGCATCCATGCGACCCTCAAATCTACATATTGAGGGTGTCGGAATCAGCATATATGGTTCAATGTTGCAAACATTTTAATGTTAGGATGAATGTTGTGAAAAATGAAATGAGAACCAAGCCTGCAGGGAAATCATATGGGGGTCGCAGCTGCAACCCCTGGGGACACCATTGTGACCGCAACTTTTTTTACATGATTTCTTTTTTTTTAAGCAGAGGATCTGGTGTAGCAGGAGGGCCCACCACACCAGTTCTGGCGGGTCCCTGGCCCAGTACTCACCGGGCAGGGTGAAGGCTGGCGCGGGGAGGTGCTCAGGGGTTGAAGCTGACCATGACATGTGGCACATGTCACATGCCACGTTCAGCTCCAACCCCCTCTCCCTCTGCTTCTTTGCAGCTCACATGCAGGAACCAGGAATCTCTCGCAGATTCCTGGTTCCTGTTCGTGAGCAGCACGTTGGAGCCGAGGGTGGCCTTGAAGGATAGACTGAAGCTGCAAGAAAAAGGTAAGAAGGCTTTTTTTTAAAAACATGATGTCTATTTTGCATGTGTGAAGTGCGGTTGCCAGACATTTGGTCGAAAAAAATTGGTCGACCAGACAAATGGTCGAACCAATTTGATCGAAAACCAAATGGTCGAATTTTTTTTTTTTTTATTTTAACCCTTTTTTTTCATTTTTTTGGGGGGGTCCCCCCCCAACCCCCTTTTTTTCTCTAAAAACCCCTTTTTTTACTAAACGAAAACCCGAAAAATAAATATATAAATAAAAAAAAAAAATTCGACCATTTGGTTTTCGACCAAATTGCGTCGACCAAATTGCAGTCGACCAGTTTTTTTTCGACCAGTTGACTGGACACTGTGAAGTGCATGTCAGATGTATGTCCGCGAATGGTGGATGAATGAGAAGTGATGTGATGTGTGTTTTTGAATTTTCAGGATGGATGGGCGGGTGGCTGTGTGCCTGTGTAGAGAATGAAATGAGTGGATGTAAGAGGTGTGAGTGACTGATGGGTGAATGAGAAGGGATTGTGAATGTTCTCGGTGGGGGTGTGTGTGTGCCTGTGTAGAGAATACAATAAGTGGATGTAAGAGAAGGTGTGAGGGGCTGGTGGGTGAATGAATATGAATGTGGTAGTGCATGTTTGAATGTTCTAGGTGGGGTTTGGTGTGTGCCTGTGTGGTAAATCCAGTGTGAGTGAATGTGATAGTGGATGTATGGGTGAGTGACCGGTGGGTGACAGGGGATATATGTGTGTAAGGCCCTGGGAGACTGGAGATCACTGGAGCATTTTTGCCACATCCTTTATTGACTTTGCATGTTTTACTGGTATTTTCGGGCAGAGCCAAGTTCATATGTGTTGTTAACTGGCTAGGCTGGAATTTTTAGGCAGTCATTCGAGCCATTGATTACTGTGGTATGACATTTATTACTCGGCATCTTTAAAAAAAAAAGCAAGCATGAAAAGTAGTGTTACCTCGCTAGTCTGATGTTTTGGTGTAGCAGCCTGTAGGTTTTATTACTGTAGCATGTTTTTTTAGTAACTGAGCATATATGATGAATCAAACATGACAAGTGTTCTTACGGCTCGTTACTTGCTTACATTGGAACCAGTATTGTGACATGTCAATTTTAATGGCCAAACCAATGCGAATATGTTCTTACATCGGAGTGCTGCCATATATTGGCAGAGCCAGTTTTGTGCCCAGTGCCAGTAATGATACTATAAAAAACATCTTAAAGCGAACATGATTAAGGTCTTATATGGGAATACTAGCAAATGTTGGTGGAGCCAGCAAGAAAATGTATGGGCACAGCCAACATTAAAATGTTTTTTATACTGGCATATATTGCAGAGACCGGCATGATAATGCATTGGGAAATGCCCTGCACAATTATGGTGATTTACATATATTGTACTTTTTTAATGATATACCCTACACCCTACAAAACCGATTGTTGGCCTTATACCCACATTGTTGGCATTTTACCCATGTTTTCACAGAAAGTGTGCTGTGTAATGCATCGTTTTAACCCCTTATTCAAAACATTTACTCAGGGGAGGGAGAAGAATCCCCCCTGACCCCCAACCCCATTTTCATTCATTCGGGCTCCCTTGCTATGCTCGGTCGCAATCACATACTTGTGGCAAATATTTATACCCTCCGAAAAATCAACTCACCAGGCACCACTGGTGGCTGGTATATTTGTGGCCCAGGCACCGCCCCCTTCTTTGTATGTTATTTTAAACATTTAAGCTTTGATTAAAAAACATATTTACTTCTTTCACTTGCAGTAGTGCATGCCCCTGCAGGGGCATAATCATCATGGGCATTGCGCACACGCAGTGGTCTGGACTGGCCCAGGGTGCAGCATGCCCTGTGTTTTGTTAAGGAGCTGGGGGGGGGCCACAGCGTGGCTTGCAGGGGAGCCGCAAATGGTGCGCTGCGCCATTAGGCACCACTGGGTCTGACAAAGGGGTAGGGTGCAGTGCGTGCCTTGAAGTCTGACAATGAGTCCCTGGGTGAGAAGCAACTTGTGGGTGTTCTCAATTTAAAATAACTGTGTGATTGCATGGATTTATGTGTGCAGCAATGATATTACATTTAATGGTGTTTTTTTTAAACTCCTCCGACACCCAGTATTATGCTTAGTTAATAAAAACTAACTAAAGGGGGGTCTTGGGTATATTGAAAGAACCTTTCCCAGGTATTATACTCCAGCAAAGATAACATTATTAGATGCACTCCCCTGTGTGCATGCAGACCAGTCTAATAGGTTTCTTCTATCGAAGTGGTAGCTGACTCAGATACATTTATAACCAGGGAATTTTCTTGATACTAAATCCTGGTCAATGATTTGATTTTCAGGCCTTGCTCGTGCAGCATTTTTCTCCTGGGTAAACAGCAGCACCCGCCTCCCCAACGCTGTTTTTTGGTTTGTTTAACACAGCAACTCCACAGATAACGAGTACTTCTGTGTCCATTGATCTATATATGTTTCATTCACTAGCTATAGCCTGCATTAGATATTTTGATTGCCCTGTCTCAAATACTGCATTATGTATGTTTTACATATAGACCCAACGTCGTATCTGAAAAATGACATTCCCCAAATGTGTGATCGTGGACAAATCATGCCTCCCTCTGTGCCTCGGTTCTTATATCTGGCTGAAATTAGAGCACCTGGAAACATGGGTGCTAGACACATCTGAAAAATCTGGAGGTCGTTTGTCATCCCTTTCCGTGGTGTCACTTGGGGACGGGTCAAATGACATCACTTCCAGCTAGTGCTAATAACATTTGTGACTATCATGCGAAAGCTCACAGATGCACAAACAATGGGAATTAATGTTCCCTGTAAATCAATATAAGGACAAAAACACTGTTGAGTATTGTGCAATATTGTTTTCTTATATTTTCACTTCAAGCACCAGGCAGATTGGTTTTCCATCCCACCAAGGCATCAATCACAAGCAGATATTGCTTAATTAGCACTTACTTTCTTGTATCTGTCAATGGTGTGATTTAAACATTATGCCATATTGAGATCTGATCCAGATGTTAGTAAAGCAATAGACACTCATCCAAATATAACCAGCAGAACATGGCAGCCTAAACAACCATTGAAACTAACATGGATGCAGCAAGGAATAGGTGGCTTTGGTATATGTGGAAAGTGCCTTGTTTGGTCAAAAGGCAAGAGGCTGAATAGCCTTATTTTGGCCCCTTTCTTCCAAATTCAAAAGATTGTTAGTTTCACTAAGGGATGCTAATCTTTGGAACTGTGGGCCACATTGAAGCTGGGCCCTGCCTTCAAGATTTTGGCTATATCATAGAGGGTATAGTGATACCGCCTGAAGAGGCTTTTGTCCCCCATAATGTATGTTTCCTGCTGTTGCTGCCACATTAATCATTGTTTACACCTATTCGCTCTGCTCTGCCAGGTGAGAAAATTGACAGGCCCCTTCGCGATCAGTGGCCCGGGTTGAGAGTCACAGCAGAGGTCTGCCTTCTGCCTGCAACGTCCACAATGTCTGAGGGGCTTAAGCCTTTCCAGGCCTGGTGTTGGCACCTACTCTGCCGTACAAAGAATCAAACTGAAACGCAAAGATGGAAATCAGGAAATGGACAATGGATATTTAAATTGTTGGACGACGAAATCTCTACTTCCAATATCCGCAGTTTGGCTTTTATTTCCAAAAGAGTTTGTTGACTTCTATGGCACATTCTAGCAGCTTGTTGTATCCAAACAGAGTTAGATATTGAATCTGATGTACAGTGTTTTAAAGCTTGCTCAGTCTCACACAATTAGAAACCTGCAGCGGACAGGCATGAAAAACAAGCATTCATAGAGTAGATGCCAGGGATTTCCATCAAATGCCAGATACTTGAATCATATTGATACAAGCCTACCTCTTCAGAGTCCAGGATCTCTCAAATATAATGAAGGAGGGGATAGCTCACAAGTTAAAGACCCACCTCTGACTTGGTGACAGAACGCACTTTGAAAGTTTGAATACTGTCAGTCTGAGTCAGCCCTTCATCCTCACAAGGTTGGTAAATGTATTATCTTTAAACTATGTATTAACCGCTATTATCACAGAGATTCCAACAGAACGCATTATGTAAAATCTTATTATCATCTGTTTGAATTTAATAAAAAAACAACTAATACCGAAAGCAGTTGATCTCACTTGAGAGAATGAAAGGTGGAGGGGCTCTGCCCAGATTCAAGTCTTCAACCAGCATGCCATAGTCCTCCACATCTATACACTCTGATCCCTCACACAGATCTTTCCAATGGACCCCTCTAGGCAGCCACTAACAAATCGTCTTTTGCTTGTATTTTCTTTTTTTCTTTCATGGCATAAAATTGCTTCTCGTGGCCTTCAAGTTGCTTCTCATGGCCTTCTAATTGCTTCTAATGACTTTCAAGTTGCTTCGCATGGTCTTCAAGCTGCTTCTCCTGGCCTTCAAGCTGCTCCAGGCCACTTTGGACACAGCTAACATCTACAATCTTCCCATACATATATAGACATACCTATATGTATGTAACTCCATTGCACACATTATACCCAACTCGGCAAATTAGTGCCGGTGCATGGGAAGTGACGGATAATTATTGTTCAACTGAATGACCACAGCAAGGTCAAATACCCAGCAGTCATTGCCTTAACTTGCTTTGGACATAAATCCGTTTCCAAAATGGGTTACACCAATCTCCAGAAGGCAGTGGAGGACCAGAGAAACGTGGTTATATTTAATTTAATGCCTCTAGGATAGTTCACAAAGAATCAGGAGAATCATTGGTAAACATAAAGTATGCATGGCCATCCAGGAAGCTGAAAGGCAACCTGATAAACCTTTCTGATTTAAAGTTGGTGGAGAGAGTTCAAATCATAGCGTGGCAAACCTGCAGAGATACAGAAATCATTGGAATTGGAGGATGAGGCCAGTCAACCTTGCTGAAATATATAACATCTGTACAAACTCTGTCAAGCCCGTTCTCATGCAGGAGAACAGCTTTAGTACATAACTCTATACCATGATATGTGACATTGAGTGGTCATAACATGAAGAAGACAGCAGGAGATCTGTCAACACGCCCTTAACTCCCACAGAATAGCCATGGAAATCTAAAGCCCAAAACTCATCTAACTCATACAGCGACTTTCATATAGCAAAAGGTACCTCAAATATCTCATTGTATTTCAAAGGTCTCAGGCCAGCTGACTAAAAGGAACCCCACCAATGAGCCTTTCTGATCATTTTAGTACATTTGTAACATAGCAGGCCACTCATATGATTTTGTAGCATTCAAAGACACGTGGGCTGTGGAGGAGGTAATCATCCAGGGCTATGAGATTTTGAGGTAAAAGCTGGAAAAGGCCAAAAAGGGAGACCCTTTGGTGGGCTGGCACTCGGTCTCAAGACTGCTCTTAATTGGGAATCTAGGCAACTGAATATCCGGTCCGACGATTTACAACTGGTGGAATTATCCATACCCAATCAGAAATTGGCTTTGCTGTTTAATGTATATAACAGGTTGAAGGTTGCTACCAGCAATAGCACAGTGCAGGCTTTGTGTGATACAGTGGATCGATTGGGGCAATCCAACAAGGGAGCATCATTCAGTATGGCCCTTTGGTGATTTTAACACCTGTTTGGGAATCCCCAGATTGCTGGAAGGCTTGTGGGATGATGAGGAGGAACCCACCCAGAGACCTTTGGGGTGATAATAGGGCTCCAAAGTACCGGTTTAAGGTGCTGTAATGGTTGTTTTCCATCCGTTCAGCCAGAAAAGTACACCTACTTTGGACCAAATGTTTCATCAAGAATAGACTACGCCATGTTCTCGGGTAAAGATTGGTACAGGGTTGTGGCCTTTGAGAATCTTGACCAATGGGAAATCGACCACAAACCGACCACGCATTCCCTCATAAATCCTGTTGTTTTACTGTCCAGGGTGACAGACCAAACTACTGGTTTGGTAGCCCATGGCCATGCTAGATGACCGATCAAATGGGCAAACGTCAATTTGGTCCTGCTGGGTCCAATACTGTATGATAGAGTCCCAACTCAAATTGAAGCAATCTGTATTCCTAGCACCCGCTCCAAAGATATATGCTTGAATTATGTAGCACTGCAGGAGGCACCAGGGTTTCTGCTATTTGCCCCTGCCAAACAAACCAGGGCGGAGCCCAAGAAGAGGGTAACTTGGTTTTATAAGGACTGCTATTTGCTAAAAGGGCCCTAATTGCATATACGAGAGGGGCCGGCCTGGTGGATAGGGATTCCTTCCAGTTTATAAGATTGTATGAGTTATTACTAGCCACTAAAAAGAAACGGCACATGCAGGAGAGATATCCAAGAGTGCGCAGAGGCCAAGAATGGTGTAGGCTTCTGGAGATTGATTACCGACTCTGATCTAAAATGCGACATTAAGGCTCTGGAATGTATAAACCCGACCAGGTGACGTAATTATTTTGAGACCCTGTACAGTGACCAACATACGCCCGACCAACCGACCCCCTCAAGAGTACCCTACCCAGTTGCTCTCGCACCTATAGATCCTGCAAACCATCTAAATATATCAATTGATGAGGTGGCAAGGACCATTAGAGAGCAAAAAGGGGGCAAAGCGGCAGGCCCTGATGGGGTGCTGTGGGATTTGTATAAAAACGAAATGGCAGTCTGGGCACCACTGCTTACTAGGGTATTTAACGCTATCCTGTCCCAGGGCTGGTCCCCTGAGACTTGGATAACGGCAGTGATTGGCTCCATATTCAATAAGGGGACCAGGGTGACCCTGGCAACTACCAACCCATATCACTGTTGGATGCGACGGGGAAAAACCATTGCAATGGTAATCCTGCAGCATCTAACCGGGTGGGTCGAGGAGACCAACCAGCTAAGCCACCTCCATGTGGGGTTCCAAGTAGGAAAAAGCACAGTCGACCAAAGATTCAGGTTATATTTAATTATCCTGAAACATCTAAGGATAACAAAAACCAACCTGTATGGGGTCTTTGAGGACCTAAAAGCAGCTTTCAACAGGAACCCCGGAGAAACCCTTTGGACGGTCCTGAGGACCTAAAATATCCCTGAAGAACTGCTACGCCCGATCCAACTCCTCTATGAAAACAACAGGGCAGTTGTTAGATGGGGGACATTGGGCGAAGTAACAGACCAGTTCCGAGTGGCTAGAGGGTTTTGGTATGGATGCAGGTTGGCACCCATTCTATTCTGCCTATATAAAAAATTGATAATTGAGAGACTCCAGGAGGAAAACGTGGACTCCCTGAGGACGGGAGAGAACATACCCTGTCCTCTTTTTTGCAGACGACGCTGTCCTTTTGTCCACTTTCCTGATGGGTTTGTGGTAAGCCTTGAGCACGTTTGAAAATGAGTGTGCTAACAACATAGGATTAGAAATCAACGCTTCAAAAACTAAGGCTATGGTCTTATCAGCAAAAAACACAAGTACAAAGTCTTTAGGCAAACTGTAGTACGCTAGAGCAGGTGAACTGGTATGACTACCTGGGGATCTGATTTTCTAAGGGGGTGGAGGGGTGAAGCGAATAAAGCCAATACCATACTAGAAAAAGCCAGTGATAGTGGGACGTTTGGCCTGGCTTTAGATCTCTATCAGGCGCAGGCAAATACAGCAGCTGTATACAGGGCAGAGGTCTGGGGCTATGTGGATACCTCAGCCAAGGGAATAACAGAAAACACATTTCTGAAAGCTATCCTGTCGCTACCCCAAAACACGCCAACTAGCACCTCTCGTATGGAATGCAATCTTCCACCAATTGATGAGGAGCTTGCAATTCGACACGTTTTTTATTGGGTTAGGATTTGTGGTAGCGGGAATTAGAGGAATATCGACAGATCTTGATACATGTGTTATCTCTAAGAGGCTGGCAAAAGATCACTTGGCTGTCGCATGTTAAATACTGGCTGACTCAGTTAAAGCTCTCTCCCAATTTGCAGAGCCCACGCCAGCTGGAGCACAATGCCAAGAACAGAGTAAAGGATGTTTTCAGGAGATACAAGGATACGAGCACCAGGACCACAACACTCACTTTGGCCTCAGGCCCAGCATATCTTACCACAAGAGAATCCCAGGGGTTTGAAAATTACCTGAATACCCTCAAACTAGCATGCGCTCAGGCACCCTACATGAGGCTGTGCCTGGGATGGCTGCTATTACGATATAACGAAAAAGTGGGCAGGGACAGAACATTTATTGTGTCCGCTGTGTGAGAATAGAGAGGAAACAATGGTACACTTTTTATTATTTTGTGAGTCATTGAAGGATATAAGAGCAATGTACCTGATACCCCTATTTAGACAGTGTGGCGCCCGAATTGTTAGCGAAGACATCCGCCTATGTAAGAAGACTACTGATTTGAACGTGGTTCACTTTTTTTGGACCAGTATATCCACAGAGCCTGGCTAAGGAGGAACAGGGCCACTGTGGCTGCCCGAGAATGTATATGAAACGGATGAGCCTCTAAACCAAAACTGTTGTCATGATGTAGAGAACTATGATTGGGATTTATCAGGATTTTGGTTGAATAATTGTTGTTCCTTATGTCATAGTTTTTTATACTATCAAATATATTTTAGAGTGTATGATTTGATGATGATTTTTATCAATATGTATTTTTGGGTTACTGTGTGATTATTTACTGTTGTGATGCTAACCGATATGGCTTATGTCGAATAAAGGTTATTTTGAATTGAATGTTAGTATTAATGAAAGCTTAAGCCAGGAGTTGTGCTTCCTATGTAAACCTGCCTCAATCTTAGCTTGGGATTTGGCAGACCTAAAGAGTAAAGATGGCAGTCAAGATTTTCTATCTTCCCTAATCAGCCATGATATCTTTTTCCTTCAGGAGAAATAGCTAAATAACAGTTCGAAGCACATAAGATCTCCTTCCATTCATAAATTTGAAAGCTCAAAACTTGGGGGGACTGTTGATAGCCTGCAGAACAGAGATAAGTCAGGAAGCTAGTGAAATGCAGACAACCATCAACCACCTTCTTGTATTCGGCATCCTGCAGCTTGCTGGCCAGAAATTGTGACTGATAAATGTGTATGCTCTCCAGTCTTTCTACAGCAATTTTGAAAAGATACTCCTTCCTTCAGAATCGTATCTTCTGAAGTCAAATCACGAAGAATCAGTTTGTGACATTGGCCCTCATTACGAGTTTGGCGGTAACCATGCCGCTATTGGCGGCATGGCTGCCGCCGAAATCGCATCGGGGTCCGGGTCCTCGGAATAAGGATTTACCGGGCCATTCCGAGTTCGGAAGGCCTGGTAATTCCTCCCTCCGAGGACCCAGACACGGTCCTTCCCCATTCCCATTTCAGCCCCCATAGGACTGAATGGGAATGGGAGAGGGAGCAAACTACGGGCCATTACGAGATGGCCTGTTGTTGTTTGCTCCCTCTTCCCCTCGTGGGACCCGGTAAGCACACCTGGTTTTCCCAGGCGTGCTTACCGTGTCCCGTGAGGGAAACTCGTGATGCAGCAGTACGGAATGAACGGCGCCGGCACCTTTTACGGCGACGTTCACTCCGTACCGCCAGGGTTGTAATAAGGCCCATTGTGTTGGGACTGGATTTCACTGCTAAAAAGGGTGAATGGTCACATACTTTATGAAGAAAGACAAGTGCGGCAGAACGCTGGATTTGTTTTGTGTTCAGAATCAATTAATTAGTTCCTATAATTCTTTTGAATCACAAAATCCGGAAATTCCTGTAGCTCTCTAATTGACTACATCTCAAACTGTTTTTTAGCATTGGTATGAACATTTTAGTACCTCTGGAACAAAGATGAAGGGACTCATCAGAGCAGAGAAACCCAGCTGCTCCCTATTTCATACGCTCCTGATTTTGAAATGATCGAGAGCAAGAGAGCAGGCCATTAGCATGACTTTTTTAATTCAGCTCCTCAGCACCTTTTCAAAACTTGTAACTTTTCCCCCATTTTTTTAACCAAAATAAATGTTCAAGGGACTACAAATCCACACAAGTCTCTTGTTTTCTGTAGTCCTGTGTCTTCTAGCTTCCACTTATCATGGCTCAGGTCCCATTAAATCCCACATCCTGCCTGGGCCCCTTCCTCTTTCTTTTGACAGTGAACGATCATCCGCCTGAGGGGAAAAAACGGAACATCCCAAACAAGTCTATGTCCAACGCTTATTCAATCGAGCAATGGCTCTGTTAAAACCAGCAACTCTGCACCATGCTGAACTTCACACGTTACTTAGACGCCAGTATTCCGGCTCGGCTGGCAGGCTCACCCAGTCTTCAGGTCATCCCCTATGAGGCAAGAAGAAGAATAAACAATCAGGGTGGGGAGACGCTGATGTTTGTACAGCACACGATAACATGTCATATTAACAAACATTATGCCCCCAGCATTATGCTTGGTTAGAGCTATTAATCACTGTGGCGGCAATGCAATCTCAAACACTGGCTTAAAATAAAAGGTCTTAAATGTATTATCAGAAGACCAGTCGGCTGACTTCATAATATCCTGCCTAGACACTCCTGCCACAGATGCTCTGGCTGCCATAGCACCTCTAGCTGAATGCATGCCAAGCCCACTCAAATCTATACCTGCCCATTGCATGACCTTCCTGACCCACCTGGCAAACGTGGTGGAGGCCACCACGTGATAGAGTTTTCTTCATGCTCTGAGCAATTGGGACACCCCACACGGCCTCACACTAGCCGTCGATGCCTCATAATCTTTAATGCACTACTCCACACAGAGCTTGAGGCTATCTGGGAAGTAAGGATATGAGATCACTTTGGAAGCACTTTTAGTGCGCTTAGCTATACCGAACGCTACACCTTCTGGATAGAAAATCTTTCTGTCTAGCTCCAGCCGCTTTCATGTCTGACACCCTCCTACAGTCTGCAAGATAGAGCAACATTGCTAACTTCCCCGATAGTCTCGACATTGACAGCCAACTATTGTCTGGCCAGCCAAGGAATAAACGAAAAACATCTTGTTCATCCCATAAAACTGAATATCTTGGCATGGGATGCTCATGTGGCCGTACCACTGCAGGGTGCTCCCCTATTGGTTTTCCATCCACCTTCTTGTGCCCGGTTGATATTTCTGGCCTATAAACACCAAGCATCCTGAAGGCTTTTCCGTCCTGTGACCGGTCGGCAAAAAAAATGAGAACTTCTACTATAGGTGCAGAAACGGGATGATCACCTTGTTGGCTGCACCAGTTCTCCCGTGTGTCCTATGCAGCATCATAACTCTGAAGTGCGCTGGGGGTCCATGAGTCCCTGATGAAATCAACAGCGAGCTGCGAAATTCCCAGCAGTTCCATCTTCTCCTGAAACCCTACATACTAATAGTCGGTTGGCAGGTGTGGCTAAGCGGCCAGGTTCTGCAGAAGATCACGCCTGGATGGAATCATCGTCGGAAAATCTGAGGAAAGTTACATCACTACTGGAAACCACACTTGGGACTTCCACGACGGCACTATTATCACTACTTCTGCCTCCTCTATCCGAACTTTTGTTAACAATCTCATCAACATGATGAACGGAGGGAAGGCGATGGACTGCCCCCGCCTAATTGTGGCTCCCGGATCCATCCTCCAGCAGGAGCACCTGGCAGTCTGAGCGTTCAATCTGGACGCAAAGAGATTGATGTCTAATGGACCCCACATTTCCTGCAGTTGCATAGAGACTGCTGGATGCAACCTTCAGTCACTGGAATCTTCGAGGTAGCATGTGTTCCAGTACATCACCACGTTTTGCTCCCGGCAGATACTCCGCCGTCCGTACTATGTTTCTCTCCAGGTAGTGATGCCAAAAGCCTTTCGCTAACTCAGCCAACATTTTGGACTTTGCACCTTCCATCCGGTTTATGTACCAGACAGCTGAGATGTTGTCCATCTTCAGCAGAATGCAGCAATTGACTTTGTCCTTGGCAAAGGTGCGAACTGCGAAGAGCCTGCTAGCAGCTCCAGACAATTTATGTGCAGTTGTAACTCCTCTTCTGACCGCTTGCCTCCTGTCTGCAATCTTCTGCACTTGGTGCCCCAACCGGCTCTGCTTGTGTCCAATTCTATTCCTAGCTCTGGAACGTCGCCGAAAATAGCGCAGTGGTTCCATGCTTCTATCTTCTGCATAATGCTTGCCGCCGGTCTTGACATAGAATTAGAGAAGGAAGCATTATAAGTCGCATCAGGGTCAGATTGAATCCAAAGCTGTATGGAGACATTGACCTCTGGAGCAAAGATGAGGGGACTCATCAGAGCAGAGAAAACCAGCTGCTCACCATCTCACACACTCCAGATTTTGCAATGATAGAGAGCAAAAGGGCAGGCCGTTAGCAGGACTTACATCCAACTGTGGTCATTGGCAATGCCATTGGTCCCACAGGAAGTTACGAGCAAAAAGAAAAAGTTCAAAGGTGCTGCAACGTCCAAAACAAATCAACGGTCTACAATACCTTGGTGAGACAAAAAAACAGACATCATGCATAAAGCACAGATGGGATGAAGAGGCCCAAGAAGCTGCCTCATGAAATCCCCAAAAGTTTCTGAAGGTTCATCGCTGAAAGGCGAAATCCATGAAAACAAATGGGTGTCCCTCTATATGATTATCTTGAATGACAAAGCAGCTGGTGAACTGCTTGAAACTCCTCTTGGTAACCTAGGAGATGCATCACAACTACATAAAACGCACCAGTTAGAGTGCGCCCATATTTTCAACTTGTTTTCCATGACAAACATCAAGGATTCAATCCAGACATTGATCTGAGGAAAGGCTATGTCCCAAGCAGGATTCCTGCAGAGCAATTAATGCCACTTCAAGAGTGGTGGATTGCTTTTCTGGAATGGTGCTTTGGAGCAATCCTTGAAAATCAATCCTTTCCTGGGACTTGGATTAATAGTATAATTGTCCTATTGTACAACAAAAGACCCACTTATGAACCAAAATCCTAAAAGCCAATGTTAAATTGTATTTTTCAGGATCTAAGAAGTACGCAGAGTAAATGAGTTTAAGTTCAAGCCTTTACTTAGTTGTAAAGTTTGTCCACAGAGGCAAATACAAAGGTATAACAAGTAAGTACATTAATGTGGAGGGAGACATCCACCGGCCCTTAATCTAGATCTATGCAGGTCCCAACTGACTCTGGTGGAACGTATCACCCATCTCACAGCCACACCTTCCATGTGAACATTCTAACAAGGACAGCTCATACAGACATAACACAAGGGCAAGATTTACAAACACAACACATCTTCCCCCTCACACAGAACCCTAAAGTGAGCCAAAGACAATAAACACAGCGGGAAAGAAAGTAACAAAGCTAAGTCACCACCAATACCCATTCCAACCAAGCTCTAAGCTCTGAGCTATAAGTTCAACCCACTGAACCACCTGTACCTTGATAAGCTAACACCAATGAAACACTCAACTAAGGTGTGGCAGGCCCTTACCACAACCACCATTGTAACAGGAAGGGACCAGCCCTTACAACACTCTTCACTCAAGTAAATCACCATCACGACCTCTATGCCACCATCATCATTCACCCTCTTGCAATATAGCAGGAGCACTATACTGAGATCACCAACCCCTTAACCAACAGGATACAGGAAATAAACACCTAAATAAGAAATTGAAAGCTAGAGTTAGCAGTACACCAACCCCCAAACTGAATGCACCTTGATGCAGGGAGAACAAAAATACCGGAACTACCATCATGTTATAGTGATCGTGCATCATCTATGGAATTGCCCCAATCTCATTGCCAAAATTGCACACAACTCCATATACCTAATCTAACCCAAAATAAGGGCTCACCCAAAAAATAAAATTCCACCTAAAGTGTCACGTTGGTGCCACTGGTAATACACCTTTTGACACCAAAATGTTTCCAATAAATCTGACGCCCACTGAGAACCCATCTCAGCAGTTACGTTGGCGCCACTAGTAATAGACCATTCGACACCAAAACACGTCCAAATAAATCCTACACCCACTGAGAACCCATCTCAGTAATTACGTTGGCGCCACTGGTATCTTCCCACAAAATTGTCACGTTGGCATAAATATTAATGCACCACTTGACACCAAATTTGTCCAATAAATCCGACACCCACTGAGAAGCCATCTCAGCAATTACATTGGCACCACTGGTCAACTTTTACGTAAAGTGTAACGTTGGCACAACTGGTAAAACCCCACTTGACATCAACTTTGTCCAACAAGTCATCATTAGAAGTACACCACATGACAATTTCCCATGAAATGTCTAGACCTTTCATAATGAAGTCACATATTATTTCCTTTTTTTTTTCTAACTCTTCACACCCGCACACCAACTCATCCAGACCTTGATCTGAGGAAAGGCTCCGTCCCACGCAGGATTCCTGCAGAGCAATTAATGCCCCTTCAAGAGTGGTGGATTGCTTTTCTGGAATGGTGCTTTGGAGCAATCCTTGAAAATCAATCCTTTCCTGTGACTTGGACTAATAGTGTAATTATCCTATTATATAACAAAGGACCCACTTATGAACCAAAATCCTAAAAGCCAATCAGCTTAATCGACGTTGATTGGTGATTTCTCTCACTTGTACTACTGAAGGGTCTACAGGACTGGTAAAGCAGTCAAGCATACTGGACAGTATTACCCAATTTGATCGATTTTAATTGATTGTATGGTAGATCTGGTCGAATTAGGCCAGTACCATTCGAACGATTCAAATCGATCAAATTTGGTAAGCAATACCGAACATGGGAGCGGGGGTCGCGATGGAGTCCCTGCTACCCATGTTCGGTATTAATGACCTTGGGTTGGTGGGGGTGTCCTTCGCTTCCTGAGGATTGGAGGCGGGGCACGAGGAAAATGAAAGAAAGAAAAGGGTCCCGGTGGCGCTGGGTACCGACCAGCGCAAGAGGGATGGAACTGACACTTCAGGGTCAGAGGGAAGCGGATGGAGAAAAGGTCAATTTGGATGGGGGTGGGGGATTTATTGGGGGTGGAGGGTCAAATATTTGTGTTGTTTGGCCACAGTAAAATTGGTTGCGCAGCGGAATTGACTACGGACCAGACCTTTGTTTTGCTCCATCTGATCCAGAAATTCAGCATCCCAAAAAGGATGCTGCTATCTGCAGCATTTCTCGATCTCAACATCAAATTTAATTTGGTAAATGATCACAAATTGCGGACCAAAATTGACCAACATTGACAAAGATCCCATGCTGTTATGTCTTTATCCAGACACTTAGTCCCAAATGAAAAACTCCAAGACCTGTGGATTAAGCAACAGTTTTAGCACAAGAGGTGTGAAGCAGGCGTGTCTGCTGCCTTCAGCACGATTGTCCCTGTTTATAAGTGACCTTCAGAGAATAGTTGGAAACCTGACAGGGGATGTGAAGAGAACTGGGAGAGAGCCTCAATGCTATAATATGAAGAGCACTCTGTCATCCTCTTAGGAACAACAATGGCACTGCAAGTAATGCTGGATAGGATGCATAGCTACTGCATGAATCCTGTATTTCATCTGCTCAAATAGAAGGTGGTGATTTTCGGGCCACCTGGTAAAAAAGCAATATCTCAGAGCTTCAAACTATGAACAGATTCCCAGAAACAAGTTTTGCAGCTTTCTTACTTTTAGACGACGAGCTTTGACTCCCTGAGTTGGAAATGCCACTTGGCAGAGACAGTGAAGAATGTGGAACAAGCAGACCAGAAAGCTATCTACAACCTGTGGCTCTCCAGGTCCTTTGGACTGTGCCTCCCATGATCCATCTTCATTGACTATGCTGGTGAGAGCTGATGGGGATTGTAGTCCAAAACATCTGCAGAGCCAAAGGGTGCAGACCACTGCCATAGAATAAACAGTTACATGAAGAAGCATGGACATAATGTGGTGGCATTCTGTGGTACGGTGCAGAGCTTTGGGGAAACGAGAATTGTCTGGAGAAATTGAACATGGTGGATGCAGCTTGGAGACAACACGTGAAATGCTGAAATGCTATCAGATACTGGTTCCAACAAGAGACATAATCACTGCAATGAATCACCGCAATCAAAATTGGCATTGATCTATTCAAGCATATCCCTCCGAGTTCCAAGCAAGGCTCCATCAGGCAACTTCCCAGGGCATTCAAACAGTTTATGCAAGAAAGATGATTGAACACAAATCACAGAAAATCAGACACATCTGGTGGAATGGTGGCAATTGAGGGGAACGCCATGCCACAAGCGTTCATCTTCGATTCACCAGATTCTCAAGAAAAAAGACTACAGGTAACTTCGCTTTGGCTGGCCGTATTGTAAATGGCACAGGGATTTTGAAAGCGAAATCTGCAGCGATATGTTGTAGCCACTGGAGTGACAGTAAAGAACCTTTCATTACTTTGCTACTGATTTGAGAAGAAGGCTAATTATACCAAGACTACAGTCAGAAGGCATATGCAGTGGCTAACCAGCTATGGCTTTTGTACTCAGGGACTCAATTCCAGAGGTTACAGCAAAAGTGTCAAGGTTCTTGCATCTGGCCATGCAAAGAATATACATTACCTAAATTACAGATGCTTGCTGCAAACTTAGCCAGACCTTTAGCTAACAATTACTACACCTGATACGGGGTAAGAAGACTTTCTTTTTGCCAGAGTTGTTAAGTATGAGTCAGTGAGTCCTGTTTTTATTTCTGTGCACAAACGGCCTGCAGAGCCATAAATGTTTAAATAAAATTTAATAAAATCAGAATCCCAAAAAATGCATATCTGGCCCCTTTTTATATGTCTGGCACCTTTTGCCAGTCCTGTTTATTCAGAAAACATAGCTTGACAATCTGGGATGTAGATTGGGGCAAGTACACAGCCTTTCAGCACACTACACCGCATTAATGTCAGTTTCAGTCAGGGCTGTCTCATTCATTGTGTCACACACACAGAAACCAGACACCCACAACAGAGAATGTGAGTTGACTCCCAACTCCATTCACACAGATCCCATCCCTCGGGTGCACCCACAACACACAACACCTGGGAAGTGTCCAGTCAGTCTGACAGGAGGCAGCCCCAAATCGATATATAGTATTTGCACCCAACAGCCAATCAGGGGAAGGGACATAATCAGGACTTCCAAGGACTTTCGGACATAAGGTAAAAGGGAACTAGACATCAAGAGGCCACAGTGGCCATTTTGCCTTCTATCAGGAATACATTGATTCCTATGGCAGGGCCTGGGTGTCCCAAAAATTGAGGACACTCTGAGCCAATGCTAAATCAGCATGTAGCTGCCAGCAGCCCATACCCTGCTCTGTAGGCAACACACAGGTGCCCAGAAACACACACAAGGGGTACAAGGGTGTACCCGCACCCATGGGTGCCATAAGGGTATCCCATGGGTGTTGATCACCAAAAGATAAAATGAATAGCTGCACTGCCAGGGGTGCCAGCAGTACCTCAGTGGCAAAAACCATTAGGAAAACATACACCACAGAGAATTGGCAGGACAAGAATTAGGAGGCCCTGTACTCTCCATAAGGCCTTTCCAGCATCATAATTGCACACAAGGAACCTCCTACGTGTGCCCTTACATATAATATGGCCCCTGAATGCAACCAATTTTTGTCTGTTTCACTACAAAGTGCAGAAAAGGTGTTAAAACAGGCCAATTCACCTTAAAACATTTATTTTGCACTGCACGTTACTCCTTTGGGCATCATGTATAATCGATTTCTTTGGAATACGCCTGCTTTTAACAGTTGCTAAAAGTAGGCATATTCCAAAGGCATCCAGTGGTTTTAGACCAGCATGAAGAGATCAGGGTGACTGGCATAAAACCATTTGGTTTTTACAGGCAGAGCTGGTACGCTAGGTGGAACTCTTCACCCCATTGGGTGCCCCCACTCCACCTTCAACCATGAAATCCCGCAAAGAACAAAAAGAGGTGTAAAACCTCATAGGACACATTTTCACCAGGTGTTGCCACTTTGTTTTACACTCCCGGGCCGGGGATGCACACAACGTAGTCCCCGTGTGTTTTAGCAAAGTATGAAGAAAAATAAATACTCACTGCCTTCAGGTTCTGACTCAAAGTCTGTGGATCAATGCAATCATTTTTTGCGGCTTTGGTTTTCAGATGATCAGAACTGGAATGAGTCCATGCATTGGCGCCCTGATATGAAATGACACACATTGGGCCTCATTACGAGTCCGGCGGTAACCGAGCCGGAAAAACTGTGTGTGTGTGTGCGCGCGCTCACACGTGCATGTGCATAAGAATGTGCATGTGCGTGTGTGAGTGCGCGCACGCACGTGCATGTCCGTGTGTGTTTACGCTTGCACGTGTGAGCATCTGCATGATGAGCGTGTGCCTGTGAGTGAGTGTGCGCACGCAAAACGGTAAATACGGTTTTGTAAGTTTCATCAGATAGATATCAACACTTCTCGCCGGGTCCCATGACTGCTATACTTTAAATCTGATCGTAAGATCACAAGCCCGCTGGACCGACAGCTATACATTTATTCAAGTTGTGCCAACACCTTTCATTGGCGTTGCCACTTCTTTTGTGGCTCACTAACCACATATCTCAGGTCGGCCATCCCTTTTAAATAGCATATTATCAGTGCTCCTCAGCAGAAAAGTAGCCTGGATTGTCTAACAAGTGGGGCCTGAAGCTAATCTAGTTGGGCCCACCGCAGGGACATTAACATCTGCAGAGGCCCTCTCACCGCTGCTGAGTGTGCATTTACAGAGTTCGGGTGAGCCTTGCCCACTCGGGCCCTGCCCTGTCTACTCTACGCCTCTGCTTCTCAGCAGGTCTGCATTGGTGGTAATGAGATGATGAGAGCATGTTACAGCATGCCCTCTGCCATCCTTTATAATGCATCATTACCATCCCTGCTTCGCATATTTATACTTTCAAAGGTTCAGCGCATGCGCCTCCGAGACTGGATGCATGCGTTGAGGAATTCTGTGGCGGAGAGGCATACCAGTTCTGGGGTGCCACAGACGTTTGACTATGCATTTATGTGGCACAGTGCACTCTCTTAGCAGTCTCAGAGAGAGCCCCAGGATTGAGTGTCCCTTCGGAGCAGGTGTAGTGGCACAGCTGGCAGCTTCAGAAGTATATATAGCTGTGGACTGGGAACCAAAAGAGGCCCTGGATATAATGTTCATAGTGGCCCCATATTACACATTTTAGACAAGCCCAACCCTTTTCCTATGAGAGAATGTGAAAATTAAATACAAAAGAGGCCCAGGGTGCAGAGGCCCACTGGGAAATCTCCAGAGTACCCTGTAGGCCAGTCCAGCCCTTGGAGAGTTCAGGCTGTCATTCTCCTATTGTGGCACCTTTTCTGACCCGTCGTCCTCTCAAGCCTCAAAAGCGACTGGCACTGCCCGCACCTAGCTGACATTTCAGAAGCACTCACGATTTCCTAATGGGAATGACCCTTATAAGGTCAGTAGAGTTGGGCAGAGCCAGTCTTAATCCTGGCACACCTTACTTCCGAGTCAGATTACCCCCGCCCCACAGTTCTACGACAGCAACCAATGATTGAGACATATTTATTTATTGTGCATTTGTTAGGCACTTATACAGAAAGTAAATTGTGTTTCAAAGCGCCCACAGGGCAACAGGGAGGGAACATGGGATTGAAAACTATTAAGACACTGAAGGATAAAGACGAACCTACTCGGCCTTGTGAGCATTCAGAACGTGCAAGTGTAGAGAGAGGAGAGGGCGGGAGTGAGAGGGGGTAAGTGCTAGGAGTGTCTGTGCTTGTGAGTGAGCAGCAGATGTAAGTGCCTATTGCAGGAAGTGGTAGGGAGAGGTCAGCTGCCAATGAATAGGTTAGTGAAGGCCTATAATGGCATAGGCCAGTGGGTGACAAGGCAAGTGCTTGGATGGGTGGAGGCTGAAGGTGATTGAGTGTGGGAGGCCAGTGCCCAGAAGGACACATAAGGGCCCTGGTCACCATTCCCAGCAACTGTGGCATTAGCAGAGGAGGAAGGGAAGGAGGAGGGGAAAAGGAATGCCTTGAAGAGCTTCTGGAATTTGAGGAGATCCGGCTCTCGATGAAGTGGAAGGGGGAGGCGGTTCCATAGTAGGGAGCCAGCTGAGGAAAGAGATCGGCCACCGGCCCTCTGTTTAGTGAAGCGCTTGACACACAAGGAGGTGGTGCCGGAGGAACGTAAAGACCTAGAGGGAGGGTATTTAGTGAGAGCAAGTTTTATATAGCGTGGCCCACGGCCCCAGAAAGCCTTATGGTGATGCAGAGGGATTTGAATTTGATCCTTGAAGCAACCGGGAGCCGGTGGAGAGTGTTTAGGGCTGGAGAGATGCAGTGCCTGGGATATAACCCAGCTAGCTAATGCATCTGCCGCAGGGGTCTATGTTTAACCTCTTGCTCCCATTTTACAATCATGAAGAGATATATTGGTTTGTTAACCTGCCAGCCGCAGAGATATGTGCTGGAGACATATGTCACAGGGTTGAGTGTCAGCAAATACGTTGTGGCCTTGCTCTTCACAACAGGCCTCTAATACAATTACTTTAAACATGGAGCAGGCGCTCCTTCTGTTTTTCACTTCTCAGATTTCTGAATATGCTGCTAAGTGCTGCCACATCAGAGCGCATTACAGGCACTTTAAAGTAGGGATGCTATATTTGCCAATGGTACAGTACTGGCACTTCTCCGAAGGGCATCTATACTAATACGCTAACTGTGCTGCACTAATTAATATTCATGGCTGGTTTTCCTTTTGGTATTAAATCATAAGGAATAATTAATTTGTGGCTCGTCCTAGAAGGTCTGTGGCTCCCATAGAAAATCAAGTTCTGCAACCCGAACACAACATAGAATTGACTACATGACACCTGAAGTGCAAAGAGACTTCTCTTTTGTGAGAATATACAAAATAGATGGTTGTAATAAAAATGGCAGATGGATTTTATGGCTCATCCTTTCTGCATATTAGGTTCTCCCCTTTTCATTGTCTTTCTATGTTTTTCTTTGTGAGCACCCTGAGGCCTATGGGTTAGTGGCGCTATAGAACAGAGCAGATAGATAGATAGAGCCAAGGAGATGGGGTTCGAGAAGGCTAGAGCCGGAGCAGCCAATCATGCTGCTCAGAAAGTTGTAGTAGGTAATGCGTGCAATTAGAGCATCCTGATTGGCAAAGAACCAACCGCTGACTGCTAATACTAGCTGTTTACATACTATGGGTTTTTTAATTATGAACTCTAATATACCTGCTCTACTTAAGCAATATTACCCGAGAGGGGGGCATTACCTGGCCAGGTAATGCCCCATGGCCAGGTAGAAGCCAGAGCAAAGCGAAGGCTTTACCGTTAGCCCAGGGCATTACCAGGCCTGGTGTTGCCCTCCCAGTGAGGGTAATATTGCTATTACTATAGGCATAATGTACCAGATACTAATCGTTTTGTTTTTGTTAAATTGATAAAGGACACAGTCATTTCTCAACTTAAAAAGAAAAAAGAAGATGGCCGCCACGGATATGTAGTCCCTTCTCCCTTTCCATGACGGTCTTTGTGGGGACATTACAGGAACACCGTAATTCTCGTGTCAGAGAGGAACCAGACAGAGCACGGTAAGTGGGGCAGGGATGGGAGAAGGAAAAACATGTGGAAATGGGGGGTAGTGAAGGGGACGCAGGGACATGGGCATTAGTTACCTGAGCACCCGGCACGGGAAGATGGCGGCCTCCCACCATGAGGAGGCTCAGACAGTGGAATTACAATGTGGTAATGCCCCTGTTTTGAGCCTCTTCATTGGCTGAGAGGCCGACACCCCACCCTCCGAGGGAACTAATATATCAATATTTCTTCAGAGAGTCAAAGCCCTCCTTGGACCAACCCCAGAGGCGGATTTAGCACTTGTATGAGGGACAAAGAGCGAGCAGGCCCTGCAGTGTCCTGGTGACACCTTCCCAATCTCTTCACATAAGCCACAACACACATGCCCTCAACCCTCGCTGCTGGCAGTCGGGCACAGTGGAAAAACAAAGAGCTGTCTAAAGCGCTCGCTCACAGGGTGCAGCTAAACATTTGTCATGGCTTGTGGGGGCCGATTTCAATATGAATGGGCCCCCCTTGCCTATAGTTGGCAGGGGAGGGGGGACACCGTCTGTAGCCCCCTTGGGCTCCTTAAATAGCAATCTCAAGGGGCAGGCAGCCAGAGTGGAGCAGAAACACTAAACTGCCACTAAAAAAAGTTAGTAATTGCTCTGTCAGAAAGGTGCTAACGCACGTGATACCAGAGTAAAGGAGGTGTAAACACTGCTGAATAATATTAAAGGCAGTCTCAACCTACTGCAAAGGACACATTTAAAGTCTTCAGTTAATGGGACAGCAGCCAGAATAGGGCAGCCTGTAACATGCACAAAAGACAAAGTGCATGTTTAATGCCATGAAAGTAAGAAATATATTGCTGTATAGTAGCCAAAATAGGGGCAGCTGCTTGCCCCACCTTCCCAGAGGGTCTCGAACATATACGCAGGACAACAAAATCACAACACTGTGGGACTGTTGGGCATACAAGGCACTAATATGTTCTCATTTGTCTTCCAGACTGGTCATGCAAAGGATATGCAGATACCAATGTTCACAATACGGATTGACATGATCAGGAGCAACATCAGAGTAAATAACATTACAAGCAGTGGCATCAGTCTCCAGTAATCCAGGACACCATTGGTAAAGATATTAAAAGGCTTTTTCAAGTGTAAGCCAAGAGAATGTGCTGTGCAATTTATAAATATTCACTATTATTACTATTCAACAACTCAATAGTTTAGTACACCAGGAGGGTTTTTCTTCATAGGAAAAATTGAAAACTAAATCACTTCTAGTGACACTGAATGTCCGCTGATCAGGCACAGTGCGATTAAGTGATTTGCCCAGAATCACACATTTCGTTAAAGTGGTGACATCAGTATTTGGACCCAGCCTGTGATTCAAGCACTCGACTACATATCTTCCCAGTGATAGGTCACACATATTTTTTAAGGTTAGGTTTCCAAAAACGAAATAATTTGTTTTTCGATGAATGCCTTCAAAAGTACACAACCAACCTGACATGATATACACTGTTAGAGAAATAGGTCAAGCAAAAAGACATGTGTAGCTTTACATTCACCCTGAATGCAAGTAGCAGCCTGCAAAGACATGTGGGTCTAAATACAGTATCATTTGGTTTTAAAAAAGATATTCACAGTGAAAGAGAATTAAATATAAGGTAATCTGCGCGAGCCATTATTTAACACAGCATGCAGCATTATACTCCTCTTCCATTTATTATCTCCCACCAATTGCACCTTCTAAGGGACAACAGTCCTTACCCAGGCACCTGTCTGGATCATCAACCTCTATTGGTTTATTGAAACTAGGTTGACACAAAGCTGAAGCTGGGGGACCAGTGGGAAAAGTGTGAAAGGCGCTGTGCTTCCCAGTATTTTTAACTATCACATGAAAAGTGTGAGCTGGCAAGACTTTGGACAGCTGATCCTGCGTCAGAGGAGAAAAGTCAGGCATTATTCTTTTCCCGAGCTGGCTGTGTGTGAGACACGGCACATGACATTGGGACAGTCCCACAAAATGCTGGATGGTTGGCTACCCTACAGACACACCCAGCCATGTGACCTTCATCTGAACTTGTTTAGGTGTCAACTTGGTATAAGGCGAACACTGAGAACTTGCACAAAGGGGATTTTCGTCAACTATGTGGATCTTTTTGACCCATTTCAATGCAACCATAACTAAGTGGCTGCATTTTAATTGTTTCCCTGTTCATTTATCTATTGCAGCTGTGAGTGCGTATAGGTGGGCAGCTAGGGCAAGCATGTGCTATCACAAATATGCTCCCCTTTTACTCCTTTCCCTCCTGCTTCATTCTTCTCCCATACAGCATTCTTGTTGCCGCCTCCTTTTTCCTTACCAGCCATTTCCTCTCTACTATCCTACTCCCTCCTGCTCTTTCTGAACACTACGCCATCCCCTGTTCCTGCCTCATTCCCTTAACCTCCTGCCTTTTTCCGTCTCCATTTCTACCAAAGGTTCTTTGTTATAAACATTGCACTCTCTTTCTCATTTTGCTGCTATTCACACACTCCCCTGCCTTCCTTTTTTTAAACTCTCTTTATTTTAGTTTACATAACCATAACAAAAACAAAAAGGACAGCAGCTCTTCTTCAGACATGACGGGAAAAAATCATACGTAGGCAGTATCAATGACGTTAATCAACAAGCAAAGTCTCTCAGACACTAGGTGAATATCGACTCCAGATATCAAGTATACGACATAGTGCCGCAAAAAAGTCCTCTGCCTCGCAGAGGGGTGCACAGTGGGGCAGTATTCAGTCTCCACATCATGATAGTACAAAATATCTGCTTTCCACAGCTCGTGCAGTGGAGGGCGACCCCTACCCCATACCACAGCAATTATCTGTCTCGCCAGCACCAGCAGGAGACCAGTGAGGCACCTGAAATGTCCTGACTCTTTCGTGTACCACAGCAAAGCAACCACAGGGGAAGCTGCAACACTTTCTCCCACCATCTCACCTATTGTTTCAATAACTTGCACACGCGGCGAGAGGCAGACCGAACTACAAGGTCGCTGCATTAATCATTAGTCCATCTACAAAGAGGCTACTTTGCGGCGAGCAGGCTGAGATAGAATCAGGGACTACAAACTAGGATGCAGACCCTGTGCCCTACTCAACGACTTGCATTTTGGTGCATAGACTAACACCAAAGGCCTTAAAGAAAGCGGTTGCACTTGCATATACCACTGAAACCGGTTGGCCATTATCTATTCATTGGGTTTCTTACGAATTGAGGGCATTCCCCCTCCCCCATTTCCTTGCATGAACACTTGTGCATATGGACATTTAAAACATAGCTCTGTTAGCTTTTGAGCTGTGTTTTTTTAGCTTTAATTTTTGCTGCACTTGAGGTCAGAAACATGATTAAGATTAAATTATAATTAGTTGAATAGACCTGTTCATATGTTGTGTGATGAAGTTAGGGTTTAGTACTGGTTACTTACCCTCACACACACCCCGAGTTTGTTTATTGTCAATAACTTGTAACCAAAAAGAATACCGCCGGGGACAGTGCAAAGATGAGTGCATAAATGTGGGCGGAGAGAAGCCGCATCTCTGGCATACATTGGATGTCTCAGGGAAGAACTTTTGCAAGTCAGCCATGGTAAAATACAACTGGTGCAAGAATTTAAAGTGAATTAGCTTGAATCTGCTGCTCAGGGCAATCCTTTTCATCTGAGAACAGCGGTAATGCCACACATCAACCAGGATAGGAACGCCTATGGAATTCTCCCACTGTTCACAGGAGTTGTCCGCCCACCCTACCGTATTGTCCACTAATTTTGCATACAGCCCTGACACCAACCTCTCACCACACTCAGCACTCACCTGCCTTCTTTCACTCAATTTTTCCCTCCCTCGTTTACCCACATTACACACCATTTGCCTTTACATTGCTGCCCCTCCACTGCCCTATCCTCATTCACTTGCCTCTCTTTCTCCTGCTCTCCTCACTCTTCATTTCTCCACAACTCTTTATAACTCCATAATTCCCCATTCTTCTTGAACTTCTGAACCCCCTGCTCTCTATTCCTCCTCCCATTCATCCTCTTTACCCTTAATTTCCCCCACTCTTGTGCCTCATTAACTGTTGCTCTATTCTCCTACCCTTGTACATTCTCTTTACCCATTCGCCCTTTTACACTCAGCTGGCTCCCTTCAATCACCTCATCTCCTCCCTTTGGAGCTGGAGGAGATATGGAGGTGGCTATGTTAGCGCTAAGGGGTTGTTCAAGTGCCACAAGCAGCACCCGCAAAGAATTAACCTCTGGTATGTTTTGAGATGAAAAGGTTAACTCCTTTAAGCCTGTGATGTTCAAGGACATTTCAAGAGTGTGGGGTAGGAACACCAGGGACATGCACAAAATGGTTCTGCATGCAGTAGGAATTACCCAGTGATATCACCCCCTGTAGTAGTGTACAGAGGAGTGTGGTTTCACTGACGGGCCCATAGGTCAGTGCGCACCCTCTAGTACAAGATAGCTGCACCATGTGAGGACTGGGGGTGCAGGATTCACTTACTCCAACACAACTCAATAATGAGTACTCAGTAGGTTGGGAAAGGGAAGTCCGTTTAATGACAAGTACATCAAACAGAGAAATAAAAGGAAATCAGCAGCATTGCGATCACCTGTCAGTTTTTGAAGTTTTACTCTATCATTGTCCACAGAAAGCTTCTCAGTCTACTCAGCCGGAATGGCGAAAGGGCTTGTGATATTGCTGAAGGTCTGGAGTTACTTCGTGCCATCGGTCTAAGGTGTTTTAGTATTATATATTCAATCATTAATAGCCGAAACCATCCTCTGCTACCAATTGTACAGAGGAGTGTGGGGTAGGAACACCAGGGACATGCACAAAATGGTTCTGCATGCAGTAGGAATTACCCAGTGATATCACCCCCTGTAGTAGTGTACAGAGGAGCGTGGTTTCACTGACGGGCCCATAGATCAGTGCGCACCCTCTAGTACTTGTAAAACAAGATAGCTGCACCATGTGAGGACTGGGGGTGCAGGATTCACTTACTCCAACGTGGCTCAATAATGAAGACTCAGTAGGTTGGCAAAGGGAAGTCTGTTTAATGACAAGTACATCAAACAGAGAAATAAAACGGAAATCAGCAGCATTGCGATCACCTGTCTCGCTCCGAATTCCTTGAATTCCTTGAACTTCAGTTGAACAGCAATTCTTATAGGCATTATTCGTCATCATTGACGTCTAACTCTACAAAACCCGACATGCAATATAATTGGTTAGGAAAGGTAACTTAAGTATAGGTGCTATATCTGCATATGATAATAGAGTATGCGGATTGGATAATTCTTATCGAGTGGGCGTCTACGCCCATCCCACTACATCACACGTGATAGACGTCACTACAAGTACAACGTCCTATTGGTTCTACTATCTATAGGACTCCAGATTACTTGGTCCATTGTGATTGGGCAGGTTACACCCCAGACATAAATCCCCATTTTAATTAGCGGCATGCAGAATGGACACCCATGTGCCTGGTGTCCCAAGTTTCAACCTGCCTCCCTTCCATCAATCAGTATCTTAGGGCTATGTGTCAATTAGTTGGCTGGTTATGGCCTCAAAACTGTAGCCTCTTATCGGGAAAAGTTATGGCATCCTCGGGTCCTGGATGACATCAGGTGGTGGTACTTCTTCGCGCCTGGCTGCTCACGTGTTAGTTGACCATGAATCTGCTTCAGTTTCCAGCTTTTAGTGCATTTAATTCTGTTTCAGCCTCGCCACCTGCATGGGTTCCCCTTATCTTGACCTTCATGGGGCAGGCTGGTATGCTCTGAAGTTTGAGTCTTGTTAGCTGACGCTCTCCTCCCTTCCTCTGGATGACCTTGATTTCCTAGGCATGAGCCTCTCTTTGTTGAGTTTCGATTCCGCTCCTTCTCTTGCCTCTGGCTGGGTTATGAAACTTGGTCTGTCAGGTCTCTGGCAACCTGGGTACATTTCTGCTTTTACAAAATGGAGTCACACTTGTAGAATGTGCCTTATTGAGGTAGATATATAGTTGGCGCTTGCCGATCTAATCTTCTATTAAGTATTGCAAGCAGTATTGTTTCTTTAGCCTCTTGCGTTTCAAGCCTATTTACACACGTTTAACAGGTCGGTTGCTTCCATCTTGTCTCGTAGCAACGTCGTCTCACATTTTAACATCGTCTCTTCTCTCTGTCCATTACATTTATTTTTGTAGTTACTCGCACTGGTGTGCTTGTCTTTGATAGCTGCTTTTGTTCATTCACGAGTCTGTTCAGGCCCTTGTGTCATTTCCACTGGCCTTCCATTAGGGCTCTTTGGGTCTCTTCATGGACCGTCTGTAGGTACTCTTCGTTTCGTATCAGCGGCTGGTACGGCTGTCTGATGGGGTACCGTGCTGCCCAGAGTTGTCTGGTTATGGGCGCTTCAACAGGTATGGATCTTTTGATGTATAAGGGGTAGAGTCCCAGTGCAGCTCTTTGTTGATTCATTTGCTCCTCATACGTCACATACCTTGGCGTGTATGCTCCTGGTACCTCGAGCTGAGGGGATGGGGTGCAGGCCATATCCGGGACCTCCTCTACACTCCCCCGGTGGTCGGTTCATTGACCACTTCTGCAATCTCTTTTACACTTATTTCCTTTGGTTCTTCAGTGTCATGTTCATCGTCATCAGGGTTTGTACATGATGGTGTGAATGTGTGAGTGTCTGGAGTCCATATTTTTATCACCCCTTTCAAACTCCCTGCTGTTTTCACATGTTCGTCTTTGTTCCATGTCATTAGCTGACATTGCCCATTTGGACTGCAGTAGATCCATTTTCCTTCATATAGTTTTCGTTTCTTAGGATATGTGAACAATGTTCCTTCTGGCGCAAATTTGCTGGCCTTCAAAAAGTCTCTTATTTCTTCATCAGTCAGGTCTCTGGGCTTCCACCCTGGTTCGACATCAACCATTATTTTCATCCCTATGGCTTTCTTTGCCGTTTTCTGGAATTGTGTGATGATTATCTTGATAACACAGGATCCTAGCAACACCATTGATAGTAGGGCTCCCAGAAACTTGAATACGTCTGCCATCCATTGTGGGACCCATGAGAATAGGTCTCCAAACCAGCTGTCATCATCCACTTCATCACTTCCATCGCTCATCTGGTTTTTCAAGTTTGTCAACATACTTATGGCTTCTGTTAAGGTTCCATTTTCTTCATCGTGTGATGGTACAAATGTGCAACATGATTCTCCGATTTTTGCACAAACACCTCCATCCATTGCTGTGATCATGTCAAGCACGTATCTGTTCTGGAGGGTCATTAGTCTGATTGCTCTCAGCTCTTCCTTGATCGCGTTAAATCCTTTTGTAGTGGTATTGATGGTCTGCAATAATTCCCCTCTGGTTATCTGCAACCATTTAGCATTCACTCCAATTTCGATGAGTGGCAAGAGCATCGTGGTGAATACTGTTGAGGTGAGGCTGAACAGCCTATGTTCGTATGGGATTGCATGGAATGCCTCTTTTGATTTGGTAGAAAAGTTATTTTCTCTCTTCATTCTGGATACCAGTTCCACAGATCTCCTTCTTCTTAGATGAGCATCTGCTTCCCGGAAACTGTCCAACTTCAGGTCCTTCTTAGGGATCACTAGCGCGGGAACGTGGACGTTCCCTAGTGTGCATATGCCGCCCCAGTTTTTGCCAGCCTTATGTACGCCTTGGATCCACACGCCCAGTAATGGTCCATAATAACTGCGGTTACTTGTGTCATTCCTGGGGCTTCAAAGATTCGTCTGCAGTTTAGATTCTCTCCCCTCTTCCTTGTGACATTTTTTCTGAAGCATAGTTTCTGGCTCTCCAGTGGCACTATCTGCAGGGGTCCCCCTCTATCTTCGACCCATGTCAGTAACTTTACTAGCTTTGGCCATAGGGGTTTGCACAATTTCTGCAAATTCTCTATTGCTTCACGGCAGGTTCCAAAGACCATCCAAGCTCGGCAGATTACAACTCCTTCTTCCCATCCATTTGGGAAAACCACTGTTCCCCAAATCTGCATTTGGCCTCTGTTCTTCCAGATTTGAGCTTCGTCTGCAGTTTTTCCTTGAACGTTCAGTCTTGGGTTTATTTCCCATTTTATCCCTGATCCTTTGACGCCGGGGTTCTTGTACCTGATCACGTGATTCCTTGTGTGAGCCCTGTTTCTTGTCTTAATGTCCTGGACGTAGCCGTCTTCGTCCAGGTAGTTCTTTTCATTGGCCCATATCAATGAGGCATCTCTCCCCATAAATTGTCCTCTGGTGTAGCACATTGCTACATGTGACATACAGTGTGCTGTCTGGACATCAATTTCTACAGCCACAAGCATTCTCCTTCTGATTGTTCTCGTCCTACTTCCTTCATGTGCTGGTGCCATATGTTATTTCTGAGATGGGCTGTGCTGTGCAGGTAATCGTTGAGCTCATTGTCATCTTCGCACGGGCTTCTCTTGATTCTCAGCGTATTTCTATAGTTTGCTATGACTATGTCTCTAAATGCATCTGTGCTGCTTTTCCACTCTGTGCGTCTTGGTGGAGCAGGGTCCTTTTGCTGCATTGCTGTGGTAGGAAAAGGTTTTTCATTTCTCTTCCTCTCCTCTTAAAGGTTTTCATTGAGGTTCTCTGGCTGCCATTGGCTCACCATCTCCTCAACGTGTGGCTGAGTCGTAGATCTGGTGCTTGTTTGCAGTGTTCGAGCTGACGTGCTTGTCGTTATAGTCTCTACAGTTCTATGTTTCAGCTCCTCATGCAGTTTCTTTGCTCTGACTATGGGCCTGATCACGACTTTGGCAGTAACGCCGGTGGTATTACCGCTGGCGGTATTAGCCCTACCGCCGAACTCCCCAGCGCTAATAGCGCCAGATCATGAGTTCGGCAGTAATGTAATTCCTCATTCCACATTGAGCCCATTCGGGAATGCCCCATTCCCCATTGGGCTCAATGGGGAAAATGTGCGCTCTTACCGCTGGCGGATTTCCCGCCGGCGGTAATAGCGCAAATTTTCACCGGATTTCGCCTCAGCCAAGAGCTGGGGAAAAATCAGCCGAAGTCCTGATTTGGCGGACCCTTAAATCCGGCGGTTATAGCGCGACTGCCAGATTTAAGGGTTACCACCAAAGTCATGATGAGGCCCTATGAGTGGGAAAAAATAATCTATCAGCGTTTATGTTTTCTCTGTGAGTTCCTATGTGGCTACTTCTGTTCTTTCGAGGGATTTTGCTATGCCCTCTCTTTTGGGTTTCTTACTTGACTTCTCTTGGTCACTTCCACTATTTTCTGGAACCGATTGCTCGGCAGGCTGTCTCCCCTTCTCTGCAGCCTTCGTTGGAGGCCCTGTAGCCATTGACACTTGCCCTTATCTGCGTGCATCCTGTGTGTGGGTGCGTGCAGTGGTCAGTGCTGCGTTTTCATTCATTCCGTGCTGACACTGTCTCCAGATTTTATCTTCATGTGTTTCCTCAAATGTGTCAAATTACTGCTAATTACATTTAATTTTAGTTTGTTAATTTTACCATCAGGTTTTCTTGGGACTGGAATGACTATATAGGGTCTGGGTGCTTTGTAGGCCCCAGACGTTCATTATTTGATGGATGCACTAAACTTGGGACACCAATAAAGAAAGCAGTTCTGATTGTTAATGACAGAAAAACAATAATAATAATTATACATATACACATAATCGTTCGTAATGACAATTTGCAACATTTTCTTCCACGGAAGTAGGGGTGCCCTTCTGCTGTGGGGTAAAGCCAAGTTACTGTTCTGGGCCCCTATTTTGAATGAGTTCATAGTCAGTTATTTATTCCTACTCTTGCTCTGATCTCGTAGTTCGAGAGTTCATTACTATTAAAGTGACGAGGGCTTTCCAAATGTCCCCCCTCTTGTGGGTGATGACGGTAGTCTCTGGGTATGCAGTACAGTACCTGTGCTAGACTATGGAAAAGGGTTAGGCTAGCACTTTGGTACATCGCATTCATTATGCATATCTATAGTAGGTAAGGTCCCAGTGCACTCCACAAATTTGTTTTGGTTCTGAGGACATGCTGGAACCTGTTCAATGCAAAGGAATGAAAAGATGGAACTGCTAAAAATCACACAAAATAAAATGTTATAAGAATAAAAGTAAAAATAAAACAAAAGCGAACGTGAAAAAATAAAAACAAAGCAAAATAAAAATAAAAATAAAATAAAAATAAGGAAAAGTAGTGGATAAGTACAAAGAAAAATAGGACGGTGTAGTTCTTGTCTTTGCTCTCCTCGATCTGTCCTGCAGCTGAAAAATTGAAGAACTGTGTCTTTGTCCTTGGTTTGTTCCACGGTGGAAAGTCTTACTGGAATCTCCTAAGGTACTCTCGCTGGAAGTTGGATAGCTCCACCTGGAGCATTATGCCGTGGAGGAGTGTGCCCATGTGTTGGGCGTTGGCCGGCTCTCTAAGGAAGGTGATGACTTCAACATCTGCAGGCCTCCCCACCATTTCCGGATAGTCTGTGACTAGTCTAAGCAGGACATTGTGCACCAGCCGGGTGTCCTCGGGTGATAGGGATATTTGTCCTGTTTGGCTGGGTCCTGGTCATGGGCTTTTCTTTTGATTTGCACAGTCTCTGCACCTTCCTGTTGCATGGACTACCACGAGGTGATTTAGTTTAGTCCACTGCTGATTCAACTTAGCTAGATTTCTTGGGTCTCTGATGAAAGTGCGTGCTGTCACTAAGAGAGAAGCTCACCCCATTCCACGTATAGATGATCTGGTTGACAGGCTCTATTCTGCAATGAACCTTTGACCAGTGACGCTGGATGCACCGGGGTCTGGGTTCACGTGCTGCTTAGTGAACCGAATGTTCCAGACATGGGATGAGCATGCCAACCAATTGTAGAAGGCCATATAACGAAGGGACTTATACTTTGAGAGCCAATGATATGCTGTGTACATATTAGTGTAGAAGATGCCACATTTTAGAGGTAGGCATAAGTTGTCCACCTGACAACAGACATCTAATCATAACCTCACCCCTTATAGAAAGTATACTTCCCCTTGATGCTATCACAACTCCTCGTAGGTTTTTCTCATTTGCCACGTAGTATGACGTCACTTATGACAAATTTTTAGTATATAAATGTGTTTTTTATGATAAATGTTAGGAGAGAACTTGAGTGAACATTCATTGATGTCCATTGTAACTCCCTGTTTTAGACAATTGAAATTAAAACAGTAAACTTTGCCATATTCCTGAGTTGGTTTGATTATTTGGTGTCAGAGTTATTCTGCATGTGTGTTACCCAAAGGGCTCAAAGGTCACGTGGTAGCACTGTAGATGGTTCAAGATCCAAACTAGTTCAGCTCCAGTGTTTCGGACAATCAAGTATCCTTCGCTATTAGCCTGAACATCGCTGGGTTTCCTGTGGAGAGCGGCAGAACAGAAATAATCTTGCAAGAAGAACCGAGATGGTGGGCAGGTGCCCCTTTGATGAAATCCCTGCCCGGTTTCCACGGGCACTCTGGGGATGGAAGGCAAAGTGGTTAGATTGGATAGAGGAGTCGATACCGAAGAACTAGAGTCGATTAACAAACAAATGGTGTGTAGACTAAGGGGAATGGCAAATTAAGGGATGGGGTTGTGATCATTTTTGAGTAACGGGAAATATTATGTGAAGAGAAGAAATAGCACTTAGAGTCCAGGTTAAAGGGAGTACAGAAGAAGACGTCTGAAATCCCAATGGCAGAAGAGCAGAAAAATATAACGCATGAGCAGGTTCTTGTGAGGTGACGTTTTAAACCCTGTACAGGGTATACGTAAAGGCGAGAGAGAGAAAAGAAGTGTGATCACAGTGTTTATTAATGTGTAAAGTTGACTAGTCTAATGTTGTTTTGCTGAGTAAAAATATCAAAGAGCGATAGAAGTTGTGACGTAATTGAGAAAGGTGAAGGAGCTATAGTCACTACCTAATGAAGAGGTTTGGACCAATCCAGAGGTAGAGATAGTTAATGAAGCAATTAGAGGCTTGAGCAGCGTTTGATGGTGCATCGAAAAAGTGGTCTTTTAAGTGAAAAGTATAAAGGTCATTTCATAAGTCTGGTAAGTATTGACAGTCAATTGAGACTTGTCATAATGGGAGACACTCCTCTCATGCACCTATGCAAGACACTGCCAAAGCGCATGCCTAATAGTGCGGAATAGGTGGAAGGCACGGCAGATAAGATGTTAATGCTGTGGCTGTAAGAGGGATCATTGTCAAAAGCGGTATTGCAACACATGACCACATACTTGCACGCTGTGTACACAGGGAAAAAATTAGAAAAAAGGTTAGCTATTCTAGAGCTCTGGAAAATGTACCATGAAGAGAGAGAGGATCTGCCACCTGAGGAGTGGATGCTTAGTCAGCGTAAGGAGGTGTTAAGCCCTCAGCTCCCCTTACCTCGCTGGAAGTAAAAGACGTTAGCACGTTAGAAATAGGGTTGTACCATTTAAAGGAGTTTCAAGCGGCGACAGGGTACAGTAATTCTATATACGAACCTCCCGCTCATAGCAGTGATGACAGTCCAGAGAACAATGAGAAAAAAATTGAGATCTGTAGGACATGCAAGACAAAGAAGAAAAGGGTGAATGGTTGAATATATCGACAGAAATAGAAAGGGAGATTGAGAGATAGAAAGGAGAGAAGGATGAGGGTGATGAGGTAGCGCGTGTGTAGAATGGATGGATGGGTGGACAGATATTGCTCAAAATAGATGGGAAAAACATTGAGGAAGTTAGGCATAGAGAAGAAAAGGACGAACAAGAAAGAAGAGATGAAGAACGAGAGAAGAGAGAAGAAATTGAAAGAAGCTGAACAGAAAAGGATGAACCGGGAGCAACAAGAACAAATGTATCAGGAGGAGCAAAAGAAAAAAGAAGAACGGGCAGAAGAACAAAGAAAATATGACAATAGACAGAGGGATAGAAGACAGGGATAGAAGAGAAAGAAAGAGAGAAGAGGAAGAAGCGCATAAACTAAGGGACAAAAGAATACAGAGACGAAGGGAACAAGAGGAAAGAAGGGAAGAAGCAAGGAGAGAATGAAGGCAAGAGGAAGAAAGAATGAGAAAGGAGGCGAGAAAGCAAAGAGAATTAGATGAAGAAATAGAACAAAGGAGGAGACAGCAGGGTCTTGATACCAGTCTCATTCATAAGGAGCCAATAGGGCCAAGCCAAGAAATACGATGGGATAGTACAGAAGAGTTCCTCCAATAAAAGAGGTAACGCCAGAGGAATCTAGAGTTGTGTTAGAAGAGGAAAGATTTGATGTGGAAAGCATCAGAGACAGGATCAATAAGGCCTATCAATAGTTGAGACGAAATGGCAAGCATGGAACTCGAGGGAACGATGATCGATCCCGAATGCCTCGATCACAATGAGAGGAGGAAAGCCAGTTCAGTGATGAATGTTGAGCATTGTCTTTAAGTAGACTGAACCTGGATAAGGTTGAAGGGGATGATAGTCACATGAGTTGGAGATAAGACATGTCAGACGATGAACAAGAGACTGTCCTCGAGGCAGGACGGGGAGCGCATGTGCCCCTGAAGGAATCCTGCAAATGGATAAAGAAGTAAAATGCTCAGATATAGAACAACCTAAGGACAGGACTCCAAATCCCATACCATATCCATAGCGTCCCTGAGGATGATCGTATAGTGAAAAGGGAGAATCACCGCCATATGTGAGCAGGTTAAGATCGCTACCATCAAGAAGATGGTCAGGAACGATCGTTCCCTGCCATGGATAGACTAACGATGGGAGTCGACTGTGGGTTGGGGTTTACACAGTTTCCCTTATTGGAAAAAGGGGGAGCAAGGCCACAGTATAATCCATGGCCACAGATGGACAAGGATAATTTGAGGTGCAAGCTCTTGGGTTTGACTTTGGGCGCTGGGAAATGAATATACGATATATATATATATACAGTACATGACAGAGCGCCATTTAATAATTGCAGAGCAGATGTTAGGAGGGCTCTCAGATTACGGTATCCCAATACATCAGACATGGGTTCAATTAGGACATGCAAGATTAAGGAAGTTGAAGACCCTATTGCTTACATTCAGAATATTCAGAAGAAAAGGCTACTTGAAAATCAAGAGCCGTGGGGAAAAAACTGTGGCATTATTTTATCACATTTTATGTTAGGGATTGGATGAGCCAGTACAGAGGCAGAGGCAGATGAAGAAACAAGTGGGGATGGAAGCAAAACCGTGGGCTGAGATACAGCTGACGAAAGTGCATCACTGTTGGTTGTTGTAAGATAAAAATAGAGGAGACTAGGAAAATTGAGGAAGCCAAGCTAGTTAAAAAAGAACTGTCAACATATGCCATAGAAGGGGCGGTATTGTCAAGTGGAGAAGGATTGGGAATGCAGGAAGCAATGGGTACATCGCAGGTGAATAATCAGCGCCTGATGTACAAAGGTGGATTTGGGTTCGTGCCACGAGACAGCGGTATGGGCTATAGAGGAAGAGGAGGATGCCAAAATAATCAAGGTGGGTTTCAGAACGCACAGAATGAGAATCAGAGCACCCAAGGAAGATTTAACCAAGGGGGATTTGTCAGACGAGCACCTCCAGTATGTTGGGCTTGTGGGATGACAGGGCACATTGCACGCGTATGTGGGAGCCAAGGGAATGTACAGAATGGCCAATCCTGAAGAGGGTGGACAGCTTATCCTCCACCATATAGCACACAAACAAGGGAAGGGTTTGCCCAAGATCACACAGTATGTCAGACACAAGCACCATGAGTGCAGCAGGCACAGCAGCAAGAGTGAGTACAAATGAATCCACCACAAGGGCAGTCGCAACAAGCCCCCATGCAGACACAGCAGTATGCAAACACAGGACAAGTACTGACACCCAGAATAGGAGGTTTCACTGTGGTAGAAGAAAATCCTTTCACAGGATCAGGGGTGAGCCTATACCCACAATAGGACAGCTCACAGGGTGACTTGATGTGTTCAGTACTATCAGTGACACCAGACCCCCAAGAAGAACCAAGGGTTGATGTGACAATAGGAGGAGAACCCTTTTCTATTCTAGTAGATACTGGGGCTACTTGTTCATGTATACAAGAGGGAAAATATCCAATTTCGGGAATTGTCATGATTGCTCAAGGGTACTCTGGAGCCACAAGTCAAATGCCTTTTACTGATGAATTACCAGTCTCTATAGGAGAGTGTGACATGTCTGTTCCTTTGTTGTATTCACAACAGATACCAGTTAACATTTTGGGAAGAGATTTGATCACGAAACATAGCATTACAATTTCATTCACTGATCAAGGAATAATGTGCTCCACTAGAGGAATACACTATTTAAACATGGGCAAATGTATACTCACATTCATAGGGCAAGTGGCTCTGCAAGGCGTTCCAGTAGATCCAGAAGTCTTTCTATATGGAGTGAGCATTCTACTGACAAAGCTACCTGGCTTAGTAGGACAAATTGTGAAAATACCTGATGAGTTTTTGTTCAGACCAGAAATACCTATGGACAAAGAGGGGGGCCAAACAATTACTATAGAATTAGAAGGAGCCATAGTACAAAGGGAAATGGCAATGCTTGAAGGAATAGATAAGGGTAGACCATGGAGAACAGTAATAACTCTCGAGGAAGGGTACAGACTGACTGACATTACTGATGATGATATGTTTAGGGAAGATCAAACAGATGATGAAGTGGTATTCTTAATGAGCATCACATGCTGGATAAGAAAAAAAAAGAGGGAAGTCCCACAGCAAATGGCGATATTGCGGCAGCATCCAGCATTCTTTCAGGAAGACGTGCAGAGTGTCCTTTGGACCACAGGCCCTTATGACGTAGGTTTATTGAAAGGAATAGGGGAATTCAAAATAAAGCTAAAGCCAGGAGCAATTTAACCTCGAGCAAGACAGTACCCCATCTCTCGAGAGGCTGATGAGGGTATATTTCAGACTATCTCAGCTCTGATGAAACAAGGAATTCTGGTGCTATCAGAATAGTTGTGTAACACTGCAGTGTATTCTATAAAAGGGATTATGGAGATTTATACAAGATATGATACCAATTAACCAGATTGTAGAGGCAGAGTTTCCTTTTTCCTAATCCGGCGACAATACTTTGCAGTATCCCAGTGGAAGCTCGATATTTCACAGTGATCGATTTGAAAAATGCGTTTGTATTGATCCTGTTGCACAAAGACTCACAAGACTTGACTTCCTTTACGTTCCGCCAAACTCAACTGAAACATACTCGTTTGCCTCAGGGGTATTGTGAATCCCCATTGATATTTAACAGAGTCCTACTGATGGATTTAGGCAATATTGATCTTAAGAGTGCAGTGATACAATACGTAGATGACATTTTACAACAACCAGCACAATTGAACTTCTATCGGCACCCAAGCTATATGTTGCTGATCTGATCCTAACTAGGAATTTTAACCGTAAGTGGCATGAGCCACGTTTTCATGGACCCTTTTGCGTTGAGGATATAACTCCTTCAGCTGTGAAGGTCCAAGGGAGACAAGCTTGGCTTCAGTTGGGTGACGTGAAAGCCTATGAAGGCGAGATCTTCCCTCCCACCATTGCTGTTCCAGAAGTAAGACAAGAAGAAGAATTTCAGCGTGTGCGACTCGATCAATGACAAAGAAGAAGGACGATAAGGGGACCAGCTGCTGATGCAGATTTTGCATTTGGACTAAGATTCAAACGGACACTCCTTATAGATATTTTAGCAGGAGTGCAAAACCTTGCCCAGAATCTCAGGAATTTTGAAAATGAACTTTAGAAATACATTGAAGCATCAAAATGATGCATAAAGGTCAGTTCTTGATCAGAAATTGGAAAACAAGATCAATATACAGATTCATTTTGTGGTGCATATCTGTCATAAGCAGTTAAACATATGGCACTTACTGACACTGATGTGCATCGGCTTGTGTTTGCTGTTTTATATTTATACTTCTAGCTTATTCTGCTCTTGTCAGAAGAGACGTTGATATTCACACTTTTTTATAGGATCCTAACAATGGGCCTGTAATAAGGAGGCTTTTAATTGCGATAATTAACAGATTTTACAATTACAAGTATAAAGTATTTTGATTGTATTAAAAATGAGTAATGTAGAAGTTAGCACAGTTCTAGAGAATGAACAAGGGACACGAGTACCAGAATGGCGAAAAAGGTGGATGTTAATATTTTGGTGCTTATTATATACCTGCATGATGACACTCTTTGTCATTCTGTTCTTCACTTTTCACAGTCTCTATCACATTCATACTTTGCTGTGGCAGAGGGCCCTATAGTTCCCCCCACTAGGAGAACTGCTTTTGATTTGCTTCATGAGTATTACCCAACCTTTACATTTGGGAGACATAAGAGAAATGCAAAGTAGGACAATGAGGGGATATCTATCTATCTAGACAATGCAGCACATTTGGGTAACAACATGTGGTATCAGCACATGAGAAAGGTGGGAAAGAGAACATCTAAGGAAAGTTGCTACGTCTGCGCTCTCATACCCTATGACATGAATACAGTGCGAACTTTCCAGAACACGTTGCCAGGTGTCTCGTTCATCTTGCACCATGTATGACCAGAGGACAATTCCAGGGAAGTTGGGCCACTTTACTATGGAGATTATGGTTGTTTCTGTTCCAGGATTATTATATCAAGACTTCACAGATGGAGAAGCAACCTGGATGGGAAAGCAAGATGCTTGTGTAACCTGCAGACGGATAGGAAAAAGTAGTTATAAAAGACATGAAGAGAAGAGAATGCCCTGATATAATAGAGATAGCTGGATCACCCGGATGTTGGGAACAAACTCAAGTCTTAGTCTATGGACAAGTGAAGTCCAAGAAGGGATGAGAAGGAGGGCTGATGTCCTGTGCAGCTCATTTACTGAAGTCTGAATATGTATAAGAGGTACAGAGAGTAAACGATGAATGTTTGAAGTCATGGGATAAGCATGCCAAACTGCTGACATGGGTAGAGAATGAATCAGGTACCATGGTTGTGATTCCATTGGCGAAGGCAGCACTGTGCTTCCGAAGAGAAAGAAGGAAGCGTGTGTGAGATAACATAGGCTGCAAAACTGCAGTTGACTTTTCCAAATTGGGAGCAGGAACAGCGATTCTGATGGATCGATATTGCGCTTGTGGGGTTAGGGCCTACATGAAGCTTCCCAAGGATTGGGGAGGAACGTGTTCCTTGGAGCCTATCCATGTTCCATCATTAGTGGTTCCTCAGAGTGACTTGAATATTGGAGAATTTTCAAAGGTAGATGCCTATTTGAGAAAGAGAGGAGTGCTTGAATTTCTCAATCGAACCAGGAGTGAAAATTACTTTTCAGCCAAGTCAATAGAAGCATATGAGTCTATTCCTTATGAAGTAAGGTTGTTCATTAAGACTGTTTCAATATTCACGACTATCTTCATGCCTGGGATCCAGACGATGGGCAATGCTAAAAGGTTACAAATTACCAGATGGGGGCTTTTGCAGACAATCAACACCACCATAAAGGGATTCAATGCTATTAAGGAAGAGCTGACGGCCATACGACCAATGACTCTCCAAAACAGATATGTCCTTGACATGATCACAGCAATGCAAGGAGGAGTTTGTGCCAAAAATCGGGCCATCATGTTGAACGGTCATACCGTCTCATAATGACGAGAATGGGACCTTGACAGAGGCCACAACCCTGTTGACACACCTGCATAATCAGAATGAAGACGAGACAGAGTAAATTATGGATGACAGTTGGTTTGCATCCATATTCTCATGGATTCTGCAGCGGATGCAAACATTTTCAAGTTTCCTGGAGCGCTATTGCTCATGGGGATGTTTGGATTCTGTGAAATCAAGATAATAATTGCCCAATGTAAGAAGACAGCAAGATGTCAGAAAATACCTAGTGGGCAGCATCATAGCGCCTGAAGGTATGAAGTGTCTGTATCCAAAGAATCATAAGAAGTATGTGGGATGATGAGTCTATTGTAATCCGAATGTACAGTGCAGCTACATGACCTGGAGTGTGGATGAACATGTTAAATCAGCAGGCACCCTGTAGGGGGTGATGAAGATCTGGACTCCAAAGAAGCACTTCTTCAAAAGAAAGGATCAAGATGTGGAGACTATTGTTGAAGAGGTGGTAGATGAATCGACCAGAGGTGGGAGTGAAGAGGAGCAACTGAATGCCTCAGCAGGATGTCCTGCCCCCCTACCTCCTGTATGTTGGAGGCCTGAGATTGTGCTATGCTTGACACCAGCAGTTGTGACCATACCCCAACAAATATTCGAAAGAAGATACCCACTGAGAAAGCCCTACCAAATGTATTCCCGAAGAGACGGCAATCTGAAGGAGGAACTTCCTGAAGGAATATGATAAAGAGCGAAAGAGGAGCTGGTGACATCACAAGAGACCAGCGTGACGCACTAAGAAGACTGGGTGAAGAAAATGCATGGACCTTAGAGAAACTGATGATGAAGTTAAGAATTGAGTAAACTTTCATATGCGAGAAGAAGATTGCATGAGTGTGAGGCACTGCAGAAAATGCCACCCGGCCAATAACTGTACAGATGCAGCAACGCAAGTATATTAAGTAATCAAAGAAGCTGGCTATATGTAGTGAATAGACTGCAGGCGGAGCCGCCATTGTAAGAAGCTGGATATTGGTGTCATGAATTTAGTAAGTCCAGACCCATGGAGAGGAAAGGCTGAGAGCTGAGTCACAGCAAGAATTAGCTGAGATCGTGGATACGAGTTGCAAGGCTGTCTGGCCTGCTACTAAAGCTGAAGGCAGTCAAGGCCAGTTATCTATTCTCAAAGGAAGTGAACGTGAGACGCTGTCTGGATATGGGGGTGAGGATCTTCTCGATTGAAAGCGATGCCTCAAGAGCCATCATTTTTTGTAAGTAAGCAGCTCAATATCTGCTAAATATTCTATGATGGCTGTCTCAGAATACATTTCAAATTTCCAGTACAGAACCCTATAGTAGTCAGTGAACATCTCATTAATAGACTGGTTATCAGTCACTACACTGCAGTTAGAAATAGTAATCCCTGACATAAACTGCAACCTCCCTTCTGCTCTAATCGCATGGGCAAGCAACATTCCTGGTCTATACACGTCACCATATCTACATGCTAATAATGGTTTAGACATATAGTGTCCTTTTCCACCAAGAATGTAAGTAGGTCGGTTTTAATCATGCCCAACAAATTCTTATTTTTCAGGACCCTGTATTTGTTCACAAGAGAGCGAATCTTGCTTTCTAATTCAGACCGCTCTGAGCAAATTGTTTTGAGTATCTCATCCAGGGAGAACAACTTTATCCCACTCACATATACCTTAAACATCTAACAGATGGTGGACTGCAAGTAAACTGATCTCAAATTATTAACAGAGAAAGTATCTGAAGTCTGCCAGTAAAGTGTCCAATAGCATTGAGGTGGATTTCATCCACATTCCCTACTCTGTGTAACTGTAATTGGGTCATTACCTGTAATATCACCAAGGCAGCAGCTGAGAGGGCTCTACGTGGTCTATGTTTATGTCTAGAATGGTGTTGCAGCATCCACTCCATACTATATAGCTATCTGCCAACATGGCCAATACGTGTGTCAGTTGGTTATAAAAATCAGGGTCATCCACATTTAGCCTATACGTGTTGATCAGTGCCATATCAAGGCGTGCCAATCTGCATCAAACAATAACACACCTCCCCTGTGGGTCAATGTGTGATTGCAGATGCTGAAAGGGAATGAGGTGTTAGTACGCCCCGAGTCTGTGAGGGGTGCACAGTGTAGTATCTGCAATTCCCCCACTTTCTAGCAAAGCCTTCATGTACACCACCTTGGGCATGCGTCTCCTGAAGCCTGAGTATTTTAGGTGAGTGACGCTCTATGTATGCAAGTATTTCTCTGGCAATGACAGCATTATTCAGTCCCGTGACGTTCCAGGTGAGGATGAAACTAGATCAGACGTTACCTTGGACAGCATTCACAGCACATAACACAATTGAACTGCCAATACCTTCCATCGATACTCCCATATAGCATGAAAACAGGCGTTTCTGCCAAAACATTTTAACATCCCAAGAACAATACTCTCACCCTCACTATCCTCCAAAACACGGTAGTGATGACCCCCCTCCACTCCAAAACCAATGTATGAAAATTCAAAGGAGGTGTTATAAACAGCAACCCTGCTTCACACACGCTAAATGACTACACAGGAGCCATTGTGCACTCCAACCTTCTCTTTATTCCTCCATATCATTACTGCGCTTCCTCTTCCCTTGCCCCTCCCTTTCCTCCTGCTTCCCGCTCCCTCCCATAGTCTTGAGCTTCCCTCTTAAAGGGGCTCTGTCCTTTTTCACTTACAACACATCCCCCTTGCTTAACATGAGACTTCCCGGGTTACATTTGCTCGATGAGACGTTGGGGTCTCAATGTGGCTTGATGGGGCCTGCTTGGTTGCTCGTGGCTCTCCTCTGAGCTCTCTCATTGCAGTGTTTCATAAATCGCTGCTCTCTCTTTTTCCTCCCTCTCGATCGCTTCCTTTTTGTTGGTTCATGCTCTTCAAAGTATAACTCGTGGAGGAGGGAGTCCTTTGGCGTCATTTTGCCGTAGTTCCTTGTCGTGGTTGTCACTTTTTCTTTGTCCCTTGTTGCTGGGATGGGATCTGCGCAGTTCGTCTGTCATTTAACTTTGCTTGCCTCTCCCGCATCTTGCTTGGGCACGTGGTCCTTCTTGTGGGTTGCTTCGAACGACCTATAGTGAATGCTGACGAGTGCGTGTTGTAGCTTTGTCCGACGGCTGAGATGTCTGTGCCCTATGGCGGTACTCGGTATCATGCGGATGGTGTCATGCACTCTGCAGTCTCCTTGGGTTAGGTTGCGTCATGACTGTCCTTTTGGCTGCACTGTCTGTGCCGTCCCCCATTGGACGGCATGGTCTTGGGGTTTGTCTAGTGGGTATTCTTCCGCCCTTGTCTGGTACAGTTGCTTTGTACCGATGTTTCATGTGGCTTCCACATCCCCCCCCGTACGATGTCTCGAAGAGTACTGGGTGGTTGCGAGGCTCATAGTCCTTTAGCAGAATGGGTGAGGTTTGTGTGCCAAGTGCCAATCCATCCCCTTTTGGGTGGGTTAACTCAGGGTGGAGGGGGGTGTGCATGCCTATGATGTCTGGGTGGGCTGGTGTTCATGGCCTTGATGCATTCCTGATGTCTAACCGTGCCCTCGGTGGACTCGGGTATCTCGCCTGGGCTGGTGGTGTGGGTTGGCATGCCGAGCTTGTGGGTGGTCCTGTTCTGCACATTGCCTGAAGGTGACCTTCTTGGCCACAGCACCAGCATGTTCGTCCTGAGGCTGGGTATGGTTGTCTGTGTGTGTGTTTCCACCCTTGCCTGTGGCATTGCTCTTTGCTCAGGCTTTGTTGCCGGTGTCTTCTAAGTTTCCTCCTTCTCCAGGGTCGAGTGGGCTTAGTGTATTGCGGTTCCCCTTCCGTGAGGGCCGTGATGGCGTTGCATTCAGCTTTCCTTTCAATGGCGGCTGCCTGTGCATCAACTCTCTCGTATGTTTTTGCCAGATTGAGTATTTTCACTAGGGGTAGGGGCTTTTTGAGAAGGTGTTTTCTGAACGTTGACGAGGTGCACCCTTCTATGATCCTTAGTCTTATGGCTTCTTCATCATTGGAGTTGGCGAAGTTGCAGTCCACTATCTTCTGCTGGAGACGTACGACGAACCCTCCAATGGATTCGTGCAGACGCTGCCTATGTTGGTTGAATGCAAGGCGTTCGTAGTCTTTGTTGGAGACTACTATCAGCTTGTCGTTGACTGCATCGAGGAGGTGTTGGTACGTGGTTTTGTCTCTTGCTGGAATTGTCTTGATGATGTCCTTTACCTCTTTTCCTACCAGGTTCCTAAATATGCTGAGTTTTTTTGGCGGGTCTTGGTTCCTGATTGCACCTAGAAAGTCTTCAAACTCTTCAACCCATTCTTCCCATCTTGTTCCTTGGTCGTAGTGCGGGTTCAAGGCGAATGGGTCGGGCCTTCTCATGGCCGCAGCATGTGATGTGGGGCCCAGGTTTGCTTGGGCTTGCGCGCCTGCGTCGGCATCTGCTTGGTCAATCATGGTACGGGGCGGGTTGTGGTGCACCGCGTTGTTACTCGTATCCTCAAATTGAACAGCGGCGGCTCAGGCGCAGCCTTACTCTTTTGGGGCTGTTGGCGGTATCCAAATGGGTTCCCTTTGTCCTCTGCAGGGGGTGTGAACTGTGGTGGCTTTCCACCTTGTGGTTATCCTCGTGGTGTTGGTCAATTATGTTGTTATTGTCCTTCTGTGGGCCTGTCAATTTTCTGCACTAGTGAGCCTGCGTGGTGGAGGCCACTAAAGTGTCCCTTAGTTGTTATAGTGCTGCATTGAGGTTGTGATGACATAGGTCGGTTGGGTGGGTGGCTCCGGGGTTTTTGTGTGGTGGGGGTGTCCCAGTTAGTGCTCTCTCTTGTCAATTGTCCGGTTGATTCATTGTTATTGTTTTTTTTTTTTCTCTACGCGCGTAGGCGCGTTTGCGGGCAGTTCGCTGGGGCTGACGGAATTGGTGTTTGCTATCCTTCCCGTTGTTTATCTATTTATGTATTTGTTTTTGCTCTCGGGAGCGTTCTGGCATGCTTTTTTTTTTTTTGGACAGCTCACTGCCACTGGGTGTTGGCGAGATGTCAGTTCCTTGGTTGGGCCACCGTGTTGTTATTATTTTTTTTGTTGTGCCTACGCTCGCAGGGCGTTTCAGTACGCTTTTGCTAGGCAGCTCGCTAAGGGGGAGGGGTGTGGGCTTCTTACCCGCTCCTGGTGTCTCCCCTTCTGGGCTGCTGCATCCCGCTCTAGGTCTCTGGGCTCCTCCGTCCGTTTTCACGCCTGCTAGGCTTCCATGGCGGCTTCCTGCTGCTTTCCTGTCCCTCCATTTCTCTGCTTGCTTCTCTCTTCTGTGCAGCAGCGAGGTCCTCGGCATCCACTCTTCTGTGCGTCTTCGGGGCACGCTGAACTGTCACCACTGGCGCACTGTGACCGCGGCACTCCCCCTCGCTGCAGGGTCCGAAGAACCCTTCTCCTGCTGCTGGGGGCATTGTCTGCACCTTCTGTTCTCCTCTGCTGGACTGGGTGTCCACCGGGTACACTCGGTCCGTCACCTTGCTGCTGGGCACGTCCCTTCTACCTCCCGCATAGGGTGTCTCCTTCATCGCCATATTGCTGGGCTTCAGGCGTCCTCTCCTTTGCTGCCTGCTGGGCGCACAGGCTCTCTTCCGGGGTTCTTCCGTCACTGGGCTCACGGGTCCTCGTCCTGTGTTCTTCTCTGCTTCGGGGCACATGGGCCCTCCGCCTGCGTTCTGTTGCTGCCGGCTCACGGGTCCTCCGTCTCTCCTCCTCAGCTGGGCGCACAGGCCCTCCGTCACTGCTGGGCACACAGGCCCCTCACCACTGCTGGGCACACGGGCCCTCCGTCACTGCTGGGCATACAGGCCCCTCACCGCTGCTGGGCACATGGGCCCCTCACCACTGCTGGGCACACAGGCCCTCTCTCACTGTTGGGCACATGGTCCCCTCACCACTGCTGGGCACATTGGCCCCTCACCACTGCTGGGCACACAGGCCCTCCGTCACAGCTGCAGAGCATTGGCTCTCGTCGGCCTCATCGCCAGTTTTTAACCCTCTTCATGGGGCTGCTTCACACACGCTAAATGACTGCACAGGAGCCATTGTGCACTCCAACCTTCTCTTTATTCCTCCGTATCATTACTGCCCTTCCTTTTCCCTTGCCCCTCCCTTTTCTCCCGCTTCCCGCTCCCTCCCATAATCTTGAGCTTCCCTCTTAAAGGGGCTCTGTCCTTTTTCACTTACAACAGTAGGCAACCCAACAGCCGCTGCTCAGGATTACGACCCAATAGCACTTGATCTCCCTCTGACAGCCTAACATTCATTCCACAGAATTAGCCACACTAGCATCGATGTGCCATCCAAGTTCCAGTAAAACATAAGACCTATTTGTTTTTAGAGGTGTCAGTCCTTCAACATATGATCTCCCTTCACTTGCAGACTCAGAGAAATGTGCACGGCCCTCGTGCAGTATGAGCAGGCTGGAAGGAAAAAGAATGGCATAAGGAATTTGGTGTTCACACAGGAGGCATTTAACAGGAACAAAGGTCTTTCGAGTTGCCTTTAAGCACCTTGTTGAATTAAAACTGCAGTATTCCTCGCTCCCCTGCCACCTTGAGGATCAAGTCTCTGGGTCTCATTACACGGTAGGCGGTGGACCAAGGTGCTAATAGCACCTTGGTCCATGCCGGTAAAATACCGGCACCACCTTGGAGGAAAGGGGAATTACCGCCATATTCCAAGGTTGGCGGGGCGGTAATTCCCCCCTCCCCCATTGCCCTTCCCCATTCCCATTTTTGCCCCATAGGGCTCTATGGGAATGGGGAAGGCGCTAATTACGGTGCCGTTAATTGCGGTACCGTAATTGGCACCCGGGTCCCTTTGTGGGTTGGTTTTTAACGCCTGCTAAACAGCAGGCGTTAAAGTACCAACCCGCAAAGGGACCTCGTAGTAAGGCGGTAAGGGTTTACCGGTACCAATGCCCTTACCGGTACCGGTAAACCCTTACCGCACTACGTGTAATGAGGCCCTCTGTCTCTGTCTCTAAGTAGGCGTGCAATTCTAGCGTGAGGTGGATACTCTGGTTTAGGGATGGCCAGCAGTATTCTGTGCTTTCTCCACCAAGAGCTGCAGAGATAACTGTGTGTCTCCAAGCAGTGACTTCAACAGACCCTCCACCAGCTGCTCCATTGGGTCTTTGGAAGCCCTTTATGGAACGCAATCTTTTCGCATGCTACGCCATGAGCTTGCACCAGATTGTCACATTTCATCCGGACCACCGCTAAATGCTTCCTAACAGTATCAATACTGGTAATATGCTGCTCTACCTTGTCTTCAAGATCACCAATCCTGGCCTTAGTCTCTGTTATGCGGCCACTTTCATTGTCAAGCGTAGTATGTAAGGGATTGATGTTAGCCATAATATAATCCCGTTTGGAGTTCAGAGTTGCTGTACTGCATACCACGGTACTGCTCGCGGACATCATTGCAATGGGTCAGTAACCAGTAGCAGCACGTGGGGTAGAGGTTATGCACTGTGAGTCCAAAATAAGGGCCCACCCCTGCGCAGTCATGCTATTTCTCAGCATCTTCCAGCAAGGGTGCTAAAAATTCAAAATCCGCTCATTCCTCACCAGAGGACACCTTTTTGAACCATGCTAGCTTACCACCACCAGTGAGAATCCCTGTTGTGCAATCTCATGACCAGGCTTGGACGCATCTCATGGGGAACAGTAGAGGTGGCCTTGACAGGGGTACACATACAGCCAGGCAACGAGATCTTAGCACACAGTGCAGCAAAGGATGAGACAGACCCAACCTGAGGCCGCACCACTCTTTGCCGCTCCAGATGAAATTGCAGTGCGGCACGGCCTGTATATCCAGGGATAACGGCGGCTAGCCGATCCGAACAGGCCCGGCCCTGCCGCACCAGGGGTACTGAAATAGACGATGCACCCTGGTGCCTGTCCTCACCCAGTGAGTTCAGGTAAAGGACTACTCTCCACATTCAGGGCTCCTCCTTCAGTTCCTGCCATGCAGGCTCCAGCAGGTCGCTCATCCGCAAGGCCGTCGGGGTGCCCCACACACCTCAGCGCCCTTGCATCTACGGTCACCACAGCCCACAGCGACCTGGACTCAGTGGCCCAAGGATTTGTCCCACACCTTTCCACAGAGTCACCAGTTGGCAATGTTCCCTCACAGCATCCAAAAAGGCTCCGTTCAGGAGTTATTCAAGCAAGGAATTGGTCAGGCTTCGCAGCTCTGCAGTTATGCCACCATTGTTGATGCCGCTCAGCAGAGCCCCTCTCCACTCAGCTTCTTTTTAAATCACACCTATTGGAATCCTTTTCAATCATCATATCCACACTCTCATCGGAGCAAGAGAAACACATATCAGGTTTCCACTGTGTCGTAATGTTTATTTACTTTTTATGCTGGCAGTAAATAGGCCAGCAGGTTTATGCCAGAAGCAATTTGCCGCTCTGTTGTGTCTGGCACAATGTTGTCTTGTCCTACTGGCCATCTCTGAATGCTGATAGAATATTGGTGCAAGCTGTACGGAACTCAGGGTGGCAACAGTAAAGAAAGACACAAGTGATCACAGTTCAAGGTTGTTTATTAAACTGTATGCAGGTTGGAAAAACGCCTAATCTAAACCTCAATCTAAGGTGGGAGCAAGCGTCGACCATCAAATGAAAAATAAGGCAGACCTAGTGGCGTTGTGTCAAATTAAAATGGCATATACTAAGAAAAACCTATTGCCAATCCTTACAACGAATACAAAGAGGGTGTGGGATAGTTTTTAAGAAAAGAACAAAAGTGTTCACAAATAATATGTCAGGATGCAGTAGCCTGGGACTCCCTTGCCCATGTTTTGAGCACGGGGTAAAATGGGATCTTGGAGCACAATACACTCTCGAGCTTCCCGAGCACGAGACAACTGTTCTGCTTGCAGCTATCAGGGCCCCCAATGGCCAAGTCTCATTTCTCCTGAAAGTCTCTTGCCTTCGAGGACCAAATGTACTCACGATAACAAAAACAATGTTCCTTTAACAAATGATAGTTTGTATCCTTATGACACTTAGTATGAGGTTTCCTCACCCCTTTTACCCCCCTCTTCTGGACGCTGACCCCTCTTGAATCTTCAGCCTCCCTCCACCAAGTTCACTATGGCTTTTCTCATTCACGATTATCAATGTCTTTATAAACATTTCCAGGGGACATCCCTCTCCCGGGTTCACCTTTGTCAACACACTGTTTCTCGGGACTTTAGAGTTTGCCCCCTTTTCATCAGCCTCCCTCTGCTGGGTTCACTCTTGCCGACTTCCTATTCAGATTTGCTTTCAATGTCTGAGGGATTCACTTCCCTTGCTTTCTCACGATGCAGGATTCACTTCCCTCGCTTTCTCCACAGTTCCTAGGTCAAAGGCTTTCGATTGTACAGGGATTTTGCTAGACCTCCTGTATGACAACATTGATTTGTCTTGGCGGCTCTCCTATGGCTTTCTGGTATCTGTAGTCTCATCAATATTGGATAAATCAGGGTTTCTCAAGACAGAACCCACATGGTACCGGTCCCCTCTACAGTTTGTGAATTTCTCTCACAATGCCACTTTGTAACTTTCATTCAACACAGCCCGTTTCTTATCGGTTCTGCCCTCGACTCACCAGCTGTGATGAACTGCTTGGCTTTCCTTGTATCTGAAGTCAAGGCCAGTACTACGATAGCTGGAGATTCCCTCATTCCAGCTTATCGGCATAGGTGTAGGCATGCCCCGTGTACCGTTGACGTCTGTTGAAAGTCTGTACAGCTATTGTTCTCAGGCTTATGTTTTCTTCTGGGAATGTTTCGCAGGTCTGGGCTCGAAAGGGCAAGGTTGTCTCTCTTCTTGGCACGCTCTCGATTCTCGTCCCCTTTCTCCTTCTCTTAAACTGCTGTGCCATCTCATTGTCCAGTCTGCCTTGCTCGTACTTGTAGGTGCTCTCTTACTCCACCTTTTATCAGTTGTGTAATTCTGATCAATTGCCTGGCTTTGCCTGACCCTGTATTGGGACATGTCAGGTAAATGGCTCAGGTGTTAGTCTGTTCTCTTGGGTGTTTTACAAAAGTATTTGTGTCGGAAAGGGGGAGCGTTTTTGAATGTCCTACGTGGTAGGATGGGGAAAAGGTGCTGAAAGAAGGGGGATACCACGTCTCACCCATCAGTGTCCAGAGGCAGTAACAGTCCTCCGCCACGGCCCAGTTTGTTTATTTATTTGTTCAATATTTGTCGGGTCTGTGGACCCGATTAATTTATTCATTTCTGCAATGTTGGTCGGACCCAACATTGCAGGAATGAATAATTTAATCAGTTCCACGGACCCGACAAACATTAGAAAAATATAAAAATAAACTGGGCCGTGGCCTGTAAGTAACTGCCTCTGGTGCACCCTTTCAGGGAGCACCAGAGGCAGAAACAGTCCTCCACCACAGCCCAGTTTATTTATTTATTTGTTCAATGTTTTCTGTTCGGCCTCGCGGTCCACATGAAATAGCTTGGAGGGCCGCATTGTGGCCCGCGGGCCGTATGTTGGACCACCTTGGTGTACGTGATACCATGTGAGTCGAGTTTGTCAAAGAGAGGTTTAGTGAACAAGTTGTAAAGTGTGGGTGCAGTGCAGGATCCTTGAGGGACCCCGCAATGGATTGTAGTGGGTGTGGCGTTAGCAGTGTCCGAGAAGACTTTCATGGCTCTTCCCTCGAGGAAGGAGGTGATCCAGAGAGCTGATTCTTTAGAGAAATTGGCTGAGTGTGTGAGGTGTGAGGTGAGGGTCTTGTGATCAACCAGATCAAATGCGGGTGAGAGATCTAGGAGGACCAGTAGGGCTGGCTTGCCCTTATCCATGATTTGGGTGATCTGTTCGGTGCCGTGTCATTTCCGGAAGCCTGATTGCCTGGTCCCTAGGATGGAGTGGGTTTCCAGAAAGTGTTGGATTTGGCAGTGTGCGGCATTGTCCAGTAATTTCAAGAGGAATGGCACTGTAGTTATCTGTCTGTAGTTGTTTAGTTGTAGGGGGTCGAGGGTAGGATTTTTTAGGAGGGGGCGGACCCAGGCCTCTTTGAGGCTGGGTGGTATGATGCCTGATTTAAAGGACGCATTGATGAAGGCTGTAAAGAGTGGCGCACAGCAGTCTGCACAGTCTTTTATGAGCTTGGGCGGACATATATCGCCTTTACAAGGGGAGAGTTTGAGATTTTTTAGTAAGTTGATAACTTCTGGTTCAGTGACGTCCCTGAAGGAGAAGTCAGGTATGGTGGGCTTAGACGAGGCGGGTGTGGAGTTGGTAGGCTTGGTTCCTGTCTGTTGAGGTAAGGAGTTAAGGCTTTGCAGTGGTCCTTGATTTTCTTTTGGAGAAGGTCAATTTTGTGTTGCATGGCAGCTTGGATACTAGCACACCAAGCTTCATCTTTGATTATTTAATCAGGTGTATTGGGAGGGGAGATGAGCTCTTTGGCAAAGATTTCTTTAGAGTGCGATTTGGCATTAGAGATTTGTGTGTTGAAGGCGTTGGCTTCGGCAGTGGTGATAGTTGTTTTGTATTGGTAGGAGATTAAGTTGAATTTGTTTTTGGCACTGCTGCAGGGGTTGGTTTGCCAGTTTTTTAGTGCTTCTCTTTTGCGGGAGCACATTGAGTGCAGTTCTTCAGTGAACCAAGAGTTGGTGTGTAGTGCTTTCTTTTCTTTTTTCCATTCGAGTGGTGCTATTTCATTAATAGCTTTAGTGATGACATCTTTCTAGATGTCTGCTAGGATATTGGGGTCATTAGCGAAAGGGCGTGCTAGTTCGGGGGTGTTGAGGTAAGGGCACAGGTTCTCCTCTTTAAGCTTTTTAGAGCTTCTGACTTGTGCATCGATAGCAGGGGTCAGAGTTTTGTGGTTTTTAGTGATGGAAACAGAGAATTCGATACAGTTGTGGTCGGTCCACGGCAGTGAGGTGTTAGAGGTGATAGTAGCGAGGAAATTATGGTCCGCTATCCAATCTAGAATGCAGCCTTTGGATTGAGTTGGACTTTCTACTTTCTGGGTGAAGCCTAAGTCACTAAGATCCTTGGTGAGGGTGACCGGAGGTTTGTCGTTAGCGTCATTGAATCCCAGATTGAGGTCTCCTAGTAGAAGGGTTTTAGTGGAGCTTTTGATATTATTACTGAGAATGTGGATTATGTTTTCCTGCGAGTCTAGGGTGAGGCCTGGGGGACGGTATACTAAGTGAATATTGATGGTACTGTTGGGTGACAGTGTGAGTTTGGCAGATAAGAGGTCAGAGTTGCTGGTCGAGGAGTGACTGACAAGTCAGAGCTGGAGGTTCTCCTTGTAGATGAATGCTACTTCACCTCCTATTCGTTCAGGTCTGTCTTGTCTGAGTATGGTGAAGCCTGGTGGTAGTGCAAGTGTGGTTGAAACACGTATTGGCATAGGGGCAATTTGATTACAATTTCACTTAAGCGACACAATATCGATTTAAGTCAAATTATTGAACATTCTTTTTTAAACATATTTTTATTGGTTTCATAACAAGAAACAAAAAAATACTTTACCCAAATTCGTTGTCCCACCACCCCCTCGCCAGAGGAATGGTTTGGTAGGCAATGTTGTGAGCGTAGCCTGAGGGATGATCACAGGATATCCGGATCCTTATTCTGTGTGGGCGCCATTGGTGCATATAGTCACTTTGAAGCTACCTCAGCACATCTTCCCAGTTGCGTTTGAAGGAGGCTTGGTTCCCTTGGACCATGTGAGTTGCCCGTTCCAAAGAGATGAAATTCCACACCTTCTGAAGCCAATCTAGATTAGTTGGTACCACATTTCCCTTGTTTGAATGGAATGGGTGAGTTTAGAGATAGATCCCCAGAGGTGTTCCAATGTTTCCTAGGTGCAGTTGTCATGTGTGGCATCCTATTTTTTAATATAGTTCCATTGCAATTTATATAGGCTTGAGATTAGCTTCCTCGATACTGACTGGGTCGTAAAGTAGACTTCAGAGGGAGTCAATTGATGTGTAGCCACGGCCTTAAGCGTTGGGTTTGATAGCCAGTGCCGCAATTGGCCGTAGCAGAATCTGTCCTCCTCCCCCACCCACAAATCACTTTTGTAATCCTGAAATGTTCTAAGTGTCTGCCCCTGGTACTTATCCTGTATCCTCAGGCATCTCGCTTTCTTCCAGATTCTGAATGCTCCGGGATCCATACCCGGGGTAAACTCCAGATTTTGGAACATTGGGAGAAATGGGGATGGGGAAGTGAACAGGGTCCCACCCCTAACTGTGGAATCTCACACATCAGCCACCAGTCCCATCATTTTGCTAATGCTTATGTTGAGGGGTCTATGATTACATTACTGCTCTTTCTGATCTTGCTGCACCCATACCTTATGCCCCTCACACACAAACCACTCTTTTATAACCCACAATTGTGCCGCTTCATAATATCTATGAAAGTGGGGAGTCCCATTCCACCTTGTTGTCTCAGGGCCATCAAGTTGGTCATCGCTATTCTGGGGGGTTTGTTTTGCCAGATGAAGCCGATATAAGTTAAGTGAGGGAGCTAAAGGAAAATGTGCACACTTGGATCGGGAGCGCCGGGGAGTAGTACAATATTCCAGCTAAAAGGACCATTTTCGCTATGGTCATCCTCCCCACCCAAGATATCGTGAGAGGATTCCACCTTTGCAAGTCAGCTTTCACCTTAGTAAGTAGCTGGGGATCATTTGCACCATATAATTGTTCTGACGATTGTGTTAGTACCACTCCTATGTATGTGATTCCTTTTTCCGCCAACGTCAGCCGAGTGGGGGTTCGCAGATGATCCAAGGCATTGGGGCTAACCGATAGATTTAAAATTTCTGACTTTGCCTTGTTTATTTTTTACCCTGAAACCACCTCAAACTCGTTCAGCTCCACCAACAAAGATGGCATTGATTGTTCTGGATCTGCGAGCGCTATCAGCATGTCATCCACAAACGCCATTGATTTATGTTCTTCACCAGCCATACCAATGCCTCTAACCTGTTACGATGCTCGGAGCCGAGCCAATAGGGGCTCCAAGTAGATAGCGTATAATAGAGGGGACAAGGGGCAACCTTGTTTAGTTCTTCGGCTGACAGTTATGCAGTTGGACAGAGTCTCATTTATTGCCAGTCAGATCTTAGGGGATAGGTAGTTAGCTTGCACCATTCAAAGAAATTCAAAGAAACTCCATCCCGAGCCCCATGCGTTCCATAGTATGGAACATAAAAGACCACTCAACCCTGTTGAATACATTCTCTGCATCCAGTGAGAACAAAAGCATGTAATGGAAATGTTTTCTAACAGATGAAAAACCCTCCGTCTATTGTTGTGGGAATGTCTCTGCGGGATATGCCCTGATTGGTCCGGTCTTATTAGCTTCGGCAAAAGACCCGTAAATCGGTTAGCCAAAATGTTAGTATATAGTTTAGCATCTGTATTGATCAGCGCTATTGGCCTTTAAGACTCAGGGGACGTCGGGTCCTTGCCTGCTCTGGGAAACACTACTAACTTGGCCTCATTCATCGAATATGTGATCGCACCCCCCTGATGTAAAGAAGTTAAAGAGACTAGTGAGCCGTGGCATAAGGGTGTCTTGTTACTGCTTGTAAAAGTCTGCTGGGTAACCATCGGGTCCCAGCACCTTGTTCCTGGGTAGCGACTGGATCGCCTTGACCACCTCCCCATCCTGAATTTCCGCACACAGTCATTTCTTTTCACCAGAATAATGCGTGTCAAAGAGAGCCCATTCAAAAATGTGGCTTGTCTGCCTCCCAGCAGGGTGTCGGAGGCGTATACCTGTGTATAAAAATCTTGGAATATCCCCAGAATCCCCTCATTGGTAGTCTTGTGTCCCCCTAGCTTAAGAATTGTCAGGCTCCGAACTTTATCTTTCAATTCTCTGGCCAGAAACATATCAGCTTTGTCAGCTTTCACATAGTAGTGCTGTTTTGTGAATAGCAGAGCCTTTTCAGCAACTGGCCTTGAAAGTGTTTCATCGGTTTCTGCAATTTCCTACTTGGGCCTTTTGCCATCTCCGCCTGAATGTCTTTTAGTTTGTTTTTAAGTTCCTCCTCCCGCCACCGCCTTTGCTTGTCCCTTAATGCTTTTAAAGCTATCAAGTGTCCCCTCAGCACATCCTTAAAGCCATAGCATACAGTTTGCAGGGTCACGTCCTCGGTCTTGTATGTCTCAATTTTGTCTTTTATAGTGTTGACTAAGACTGGGTCCCGCCTAATGTCTGATGGATACTGCCATTTCCAAAGACACGCTGCAGTGTTCGTGATTGCCACTCGTATCGTCAGTGGTGCGTGATCCGAGAGAGAGATGGTCCCCTGATCCATCCCCTTCACCCTTCCCACTATACGGGTGGAGAACGAGATATAATCTATCCTTGACAGGGAAGAGTGCATGTGGGAATAATATGTGTAGCCCTTGGCTTTGGCCCCTGAGTGCCCCCCACCTCTGGCAATTCTGCCCCTACCCACCCCAACTTTAATCCCCAGTCCCTGAGGGGGGCCAAAGAACCTATGGCCACTCGGTCGCAGTGCCTGTAGAAATTGGCCCCCTAAAAATCAAGAGAGGTGTTGTGGGGGATTCTAAACCCCACTTAAGAACTCCTACTGACACACCACTGCCCCATGGCTCCCACAGGCCGTTGTCTTACTTAATAGAATGTGCTATCTTCATTACCAAGAACTAATAGAGTTTCTGCTAGGGATCCATTCTTCTCGTTGACTTGCCTTTGTCTCAACCTTTACAGGCTGGGATGTGGTCATGAGAGCTCTTAGGCCCTCAGCCTCCTTTTTGTTTCCTGATGCCTCTCCTCGTCGTCTATTTCCATTCCAGCGGTTTACTGGCCCTCCTGTCCAATATTTCAGATTTTTTGCTGTTGTCCTGGCTGCCATCTTCCTCATCTTGCAAGTGTAGAACATGTATTCCTTCATTGCAGGTCGTGATCCAGTGCTGCAGATCTTCCCACTTGAAGAGCAATCCAAAGGGGAATGTCCATTTATATTGAATTTGCTTTAGTGCCAGGAACAGTACCACCGGACCCATTGCCCTCCTCTTTTGCAAAGTACTATGAGCTAGATCTTGAAATAGCTGTACTTCGGAGCCATTAATACTCAAAGGACCTGAAGTTTGCGCTGCTCTTAGTATTCACCCCTTTTGAACATAGGAAGTAATGGCAGCCAGCACATCCCTTGGTCGTGAGCCCAGTTCTGCTCGCTGTGGGCCAACTCTGTGTATACGGTCAATGTGGCCAGACTCTTTGTTGTCCCCTAGGAGGTCCACAAACAATTGTTGCACAGTGACCTTCAGGGCTTTGTCTTGAACGGATTTGTATAGGTTCCTGATCCATATGTTAGATCTGTGGGAGCGATTTCGAAATCCTCATATTGAAGTTCCAGGTTGTGCGGGAGGCGAGAGATGTTGCAGCACCTCATAGTTATTTTTCAAGTCATCCGCTATGTCTTGCAGTGCTCTTTCAGATATGTCTACCCTCTCCTCAAGTTTAGCGACCTCGCCCCTTAACTTCCTGCAATGACTGCTTCAGTTCTGTTTTCAATTGTGTTAATTGGGACCGGAATGTTGCACTGAATTAATCCTGGAACTCCTTAAAGCACATTGGAAATCCTCCCTGTGCATTGCCATGTCCCCGGCTCCTGGGTCAGTCTGCTGCTGTGTGCCAAGAGCCTCCTTGCCTCCGGTAGTCTGTGGTGGCGTCCCGGAGCCCCAGAATTTTTAATACTGTTGTCCTGGCTTCTCAGTAGGATATTCTGTCTCGCCGTCGCTGCTTTTCCCCAATTCTTGGACATGAGGAGTGTGCACTCTTCACCCTGTGTGCCGCGATCCTTCGCCACCGTTGTCAGTCAGGCCTGGACTTTCTGTGTACGTTGGACAGGTGGGTTATAAGTGGCGTTCTTGTCGTGTTTTCTGAACAGATGATAGAAATTGTTAGTACTCCGGAGTATGATGGGTAAACGGGTGGAATGTTACTAATATCCCTGGGGCATGTGTCCTGCCTCGAATGGATGAAGCTCTCCCAAGCTGCAATGGGGTTGGGGGTCGCAGTGTCTCCAGCACCTCCTTGCAAGGTGCACCAAGGCTTCCTGGGGCACAACAGTCTGAAAATCCTCCCTCGACTTTCTTCTGCACCCATAGGGTTGGAAGACGTTACAAGTTTCCTCCTTGGGTAACCTCGTTGTCAAGGTTCCTTGCTCCTTTTTCTCCACACAGGGTGGATTGTACTGTCACACATGTGCGCAGGATCTACACCCCAGTGAGTGTCCTGCGCCTGAGAGGCCTCCCGGCTCGCGTCGATGGCACAGAGTCCCGCTCCTCTCCCTGTGTACCCCCCTGTATAGCCTGCTCTCTCCCCCTCTCCTTACACTGGTGTCTGAGCTCCAAAGCCATGTCGAAGTGGACACCCTGTCACCATCTTGGTACGGGCAATGTGCCGGTTCACGTCTTGACTGTGCTTCTCCCCTTTGGTCCGAACCGAGGGGTGGAGAGAAGTGCACCCAGCGCAATACCACGCTGTTACTAGTCCGCCCGAGCCCCTCCTCACCTCTGCTCCTGACACTGACACAGAGGGAGTGCGATGGCTGCCCCGAGAACACCGCTCGCTGCCGATCTGACCGCGAGTAGCTTGCTGGGTGTCACAGACCTTTATACTTGTCAGAAGCCTCAGGCAGGTGTCTCTCCGCAATCTACGTTTCCTGGCAGTCAATATTGCTTGCATCGCTGAGTTTTGTGTTTTATTGTGCGGCCCGTTGGGAACAGAGTGACTCACGCATGTCCTGCTCTGCCGGCTGCCATCTTGAAGTCATTGTTGAACATTTTTGAGATATTATTTGATTAATTAATCTACAAAAGGAGGCAGGCACTCACAAGGGATGACATATTTTGGCATGCTTTAATCAAACAAGGTATGGGGTACCTTAGCTCACCCGTGATGCGACAGCCCCACTTTTATAAGATATTTGAATGGTATAGCGCAGAAGTGAAATCCTAATCCCCAACGTGAACCTATTTTAAAAACTACCTGATGGATTTAACCCAAACCAGTCAAAGAAATTAAGTCACCACTTTGTGCCCAAGTTCTTTTTTGTTTGCTCCAAATCTGTCCTGTGGTTTTCGTGCTACAGCTGTTCACAAATTGCACTTTTTCTCTAGAGTAAAAATGAATGGAAGTAGGTCGAAAACAGTGTTTTTGTTTTTAGAAGAACCTTTTCATTTTTAACAAATCGTTCCCAAATAGTAAAATTTGGATGGCCGTGAGGAACTTTTGTTTTGGAAAATGCCATCCAAATCCATCCAGCGAGTCAAACGTTATTAACAATAGGTTGCCGCTTATGCACAGTAAATTAAGCTACCTGGACTTCATAATCAAGAAGCTCACAACTCACCTGTGTCTGAAGTATATCAATCCTCCTTCAAGTGGCAACACCTGCTGTTCCCACTCACCATTGTCCACTTAAATGCTAGCATATCCCTGCTATGCTTTCCTGTAGGGTCCTCCACAACCACTTTCTTCCTCTACCCACAGTTTTCCCCTTTCTATCCCCACACCCCACGTTCTGAATTTTGGGCATGTTCGCCCATGGTCCATGCCTTGTTTTCCTATATGCTGCCAGCCTTTGCAGGCACATGACACGCTGCATGTTGGCATATTCCCAACAAGCTCCTGAATTCCGGCTTTGACAACCGGGGAGCAGTCCTAACCTGCCCCCTTCTCTTCTATGCGACTGTGCAGCGTTCACAATCAGTCACATGTGCGTGCTGGCTCCCATGCCGCCCAGCGAGGAAGAGCGTGCTCCACCAACCACTGTGAAATTTAGGGTACACATCATTTTACAATCTTTATATATATGTATGTATATATATATATATATATATAACCTAACTTTCGTGTGGCGCAGGGGTTGTTATCCATCTCCAAGGAGGTATGCTCCATACCAGCATTTCAGAAGTTCCTATTTTTAAAGCGCCAAGAAGCAATTCAGTTATGCCTCGAGTGCTCTACAAATAATTACACTGCCAAGCACTGATTCTTGCATGATGTATTGATACGAGTACAAACCCAATTAACGCCTGCCTGGAAATCAGCAAATAGGACATGGTTACCAATCATGAGGCCTTGCAGATATTCTGCACTTCAACTCGTTTCATAGTCAGTGGAGAAGGATCATGGGAGTTGTAGTTCAAAACATCTGGAGGGCCACATAAATACAATCTTTCTATAGAATAATATATCCATTATTGATGTCACCAGAATAAGAACAGTTATTGTATTGTGCGGTCACCACTCTAGTGGGCTTATGGCGCATAGATGTGCCCAATTATTTCGTGTATTAAGACCCTGTAAGGGTTTTGCCAGACCTTGGTCTATAGGTAAAGGAGGGTTAGGAGGGGGGAGGTGGTGATGGGAGGGGAGGATGGGTTGGGAGCTGGTGGTGAAGAGGGAGACTATAATAAAATGAACACATTTAGTGAGCAGATTCAAAAAGGGTGAGGATGCTGGCATATGGTTGTGTTTGTAGGGATGCGTGTGCTAGAACTGATGATAGTTATTGGTCTTCATGAGAAGAGGCGTCGACTATGCGCAGCTCGGTTTTATTGTGATGGCAGTGTCTGGACCAGTCAAAGCAAGGGACTAGATGACGCTGGGAGCTGGTTCCATGATGGACTTGCAATGTGCTGAAATTCGGCCCTATTACTGGGGCTTTTCACCAGGTCAGTTAGTATCCGGGGAGAGAACTGGGTTTGCCAAGTCAGCTGACAGAAGCGTTGGCGCCAAGGGCTAGACGTATAAAGATGTATGCATGGTGGAAACATGAGGTGAGTGGGGGGGGCAGAAGAAAGATTAGACATGATGGCCTTCAGTCCAATTCTATTATATTTTCTATGCTATGCACTGGGTGTGAAATACAGTCGGGTTCCAAATATACGAGACTAACTAGATGGTGTGGTAGGACAGTCAATTTGGATCTGGACCAGTAGGGCAAAAGGTTACTGTTGTGCCCCATGTATGTTGGCAGTATTGCATAGTAGGGCATATATATCAAGTAAGGATAATATTAAGAACAAAAGGCCCAACAGGGGTGCGCCAATAATGACAGTGTTAGGTGTGTATTACCAGAGGGGATATTTTTTTTTATTTTTTATTTATTTGCATTTATAAAGCGCACAGAACTGCCCTGGGGCATCGTGGCGCTGTTACAGCAGTCTTGAACTTGAACATATCATAGGTATATAGTACAGTAAAAGAGTAAAACAGTTATTTGCAGTAGGACATTGCGATTAGGGGGGTTATGCTTGCTGTGGTTACAGTGCAAGCCTAGCTGTGCTTGGGAACATTCACATTAGCCTTGTGACAGTGAACTTAGGTTATGCTATGCTGTGGTTACAGTGCAGGCATAACTGTGCCGGTGGATAGACTTTAGTGGAATAGAAGGGTTTTTAGGTTTTTGCGGAAGGTGGGGTATGATTTTTCATTCCTTAGTGAAGTAGGTAGGGAGTTCCAGTTTTTAGGTGCGAGGTGTTGGAAGCTGGATCCTCCCGCCCTGGATCCTTGAAACATGGGCACATGGATCATGTCGGTAAGGTGAGCTCTAGTGGGTCTGATGGAGGCTTTAGGTGTGATTCTTTCTGCGAGATAGGGTGGGGCATACCGTGAGAGGCATCTATGTGTGATGGCCATAGCTTCAAAGAGTATGCGTTCTTTTACCACTAGCCAGTGAGCATCTTTCCTTGCTTGAGAGATGTGTTCCCTTTTGGGAATGGTCAGCGCTGCTCGGAGCACGTTGTTTTGCGTGATTTGGCGTTATTTTTTGTTTTGAGTGGAGGTGCCTAGGAAAAGGGCATTACAGTAGTCCAGTTTGGTACCTATAATGGCTCTAGCGATGGACAGGCAGTTTTTGGTGGAGAGAAAAGGCTTGACAGCGTTTATCACCTTGGTGGTGAGCGCTGTGGAGGAAACTATGGCGTTGACCTGGCGGGACATAGATAGTGAGGCATCTAGGTGAACACCTAGGGTTTTAACAGTCTTGGAGACTGTGATGGTGGAGTTGTCGATATTGAATCTTGATATTGATATCTAATCACAGGTTTAAGATATATGGCCTTCATTATAACTTTAGCGGCCCAGAAAAAATGCTGAAAAGCATGATGATTACAGGACAGTATTTTTTGCCTACCAGTAAAACTCACATTTTCCGGTGGGGTCCAAGGATCTCCTGGCAGGCTAGATCTGCCAGTAGATCAGGCCCCTAGCGACAAAGAAAGGCCTGAATCAACGGCACCAGTAATACCGGTGCCGGTGACTCAGGCAATCCCATCCCAAGGAGTCCTATGGGACTCCATGGAATGGGAATTTACCATTGTCTCTGCTGCCCGGAATATCCTGGCAATACCATAATTTTGGGCGGCAGAGACAGTAGTGCCTGTTTGCTGGTACGTTGGTAACGGCGGGGTAACGGCAAACTCGTAATTAGGGCAATAGAGTATGCACCGTGTGATAAGGAATAGTTCAATCGAATTCCTGTATTTATCTGTTTTAGAAACACAAGAGCATACAGAGCAATTATGGTGGTCCTTGACTGCGATATGAGCTAGGTCTCGTTTCCCTTAACGCTCTCTATCAATGGCGAGTATGTAACCTGTTTAGGAAATGTTTGATCTTAACAGAGCTAAATGTCATGTTAAAAGTATAGTCTACTTTTTTTGTTTTCAGCTCAACATCTATTTTTACAGAATTGGATAATGGGTGTTTATCGTATTCTTGCAAATGCAGATGTGTCGATTGAAATGTTACTCTCAAACCCAGATAAAGCAAAGAAGAATATCTATCAACATGACTGAGCTAAAAACAGAGTTTTGCTTAAAATACAAATACTTGCCTAATCAGAGGTTTGAGGACAAGCGACTGCGCACTATGGCTTGTTATCTTCGCAAGTCACCATCTCCACATCATCGGTCTGCCATATTGCGATTTCGCTTTCATTTGTGTCCCACAAGAGATGTTAAGGCAACCCAAAGAATGATATCAGTGGAGCAGAACTTTTGTCATTTTTGTTTGAACTCTTCCTGTCAGGAAACTTTGGAACATCTGATTTCGATATGCCCTGCCCTCTCTGGATTACGTATGACCCATTTTTCTAGGCATTGTAACCATCTTGGTTCCTTGTGTGAGCATGATCGGTGGTCCTTAATGTTATCAACACCTTCTGTTTCGATCCAAATTGCAATTGTCAGCTTTTTAAATGCACTAAAATTAGAAGAGTGATCATTGTTTACTATTAAGTAGACAAAAATTTAATTTAGGATTCGCTTGTTTTATTAATGAAATGTTATGTCAATTTTATGTTAATCTTTTTTTTGAAATTGTATGGTCAAATTGATGGACTAATTGATTAATTGTGTTTATATTATTGAAACGTTGACTAACCTCAGCTAAATCAATAAACAAAAAAAATAATAATACAGTATTTCTGTTGTGCTTTCTACCTCCAGATTTCAAGCAGAGATACCAAAATAATCCAGAGTTTTGTTTGTGTGGGTGTTTCACAAGATAAGATCGGACATCACGTTCATATTGAATTCTGGCTCCTAAGTGAAAACACTGTCACAGAAAGGGTTAATGTTGTGGACCCACTTTTAGAGAGACATGCAGTATTTGCAATTGCCTGTGTGCGGCCAGCTGCCCTGGGGCTGAGAGCAAATGCCGAGCAACGAGCTGCAGACGTGGATTTGTAGTCAGGCGCAGTTATCCTTCTGATAATGACACTTATTTACATGTGAATCATCGCAGCAGGGCTCTGTTTAGACATCCCCTGGAATGCAAGCTGGTGATGAGCTGAGTTCTTGCACATCCCCAGCCTTTTAATTAAAAGATGACTTCCACTGTTGTCGCATTTGCCGAGCGGCGACCGGATAGAATGCGCAGATCACTTGCAAGGCGTTGAATAATTGAGTCAAGCACACTGTGAACTTGCTCGATCTGGAACAGCTCAGCCACTTCTTGCGGAAGGGGGAGTGGCGCGCTCCATTGCGGCTTGAGTCAGGCCTTGCCTAGAGTTGGCAGTGAAACTGGGAAAACGCCTTAAAGATGAACAGATGAATGTATCGATGGTTGTCATACCTCACACTTCCAAGCACAGTTGTCAGATCTTTTTGGCTGGTATAGAAGGTCTGTAAACTCGGGCATGGACTGAATAAGCAACATATATTCGAGAACTCAGCACTGTGATTACAGTAGCTCGTCCCATAGGAAATTCTGGGCCTCATTACATGTCTGGCAGTAAATTTCCATGGAGTCCGTGTTGCCGGCGGCATTGTTTCTGTCACCAGTGTGCCCAAGTCACTGGCAAAATATGACCTGTCTGCCACGCACGTTCCGGAAAAGTTGCTACCGGTAAAACAGAATCACAGGCCCTCATTACACGTTTGCCGGTCCGGAAACAACGCTGCTGGTAAGCCTACCGGCACCGTTGTTTCCGGACCGGCAAACTACGAGTCTGCAGGCGGGTGCCGTACCACCTGTCAGGGTCAGACCTGTTGGGCGGAACGGCACCCGCCGCAGAATTTCACAGAAGCACCGACACGGTGATCCCCATTCCCATTGAGTCCTATGGCACTCAATGGGAATGGGTATTAACATTTACCGGCGCCTGACTTCCCGGAAAGCCGGGGTCATAATCCCCCAGTGATTCCAGCAAGGCAGCGGTAAATCATTACGGGTTTGGCGGCTACCTGCCGGTTTTACCAGCACGGTTTCAGCCGGACCCGTAATGAGGGCCACAGTGAAAATGCCCATAATCTGCCCGCATCCTAACTCACAGTGCCGGTTTAACCATCTTCCGCACGTCCATTCCTGTGGCAATGGAACCGAAAACAGCAGCAACAGAAATAAAGGTACCAGCCACACCATGACTGGAAATAGCATGTTTGACAGACCAAGAAACTCGCCAGGGGCCATTTTGGAAGACACAATCCACTGGGAAGGTTCCAGTAGCCATCCACTCCTCCTGACTGTGGAAGTCCATCACCAACAATGGCATCAAGGATACCGGAGAGATAGCAGCGCAGACCATGCTGTACGGAGGCCGAGCTGAACATTCTGACGGACACCTTTGTCCAACATGCTAGGGAAATTTCTGCTACTGACCACCGCTGCAGCACCCAGCAAAGAAAAAATACTATCGGTGACGAAGTTGCACAAAAGGTGTCTGCGCTTGGAACCACACCTGCACAGTCTGTGACTGCATAAAGTGGTGGATGACCTCCGCCTGAGGGAGAGGAACCTCCTGTCAGCCCACTGCAGGCAATGCATGGCTACAGGTGGGGAACATTGTCACCCATACGTTCCATGCCCTGGGAGTAGAAGTGCAGTAGCAGGCTTCAAATCGAGGGGATAGAAGGCAATGCAGCTGCTGAGGCCGGAGCTGGGACACGTGTCGAGGGTGGTGAGTACATAATGCCCCAATACAATAATCACATTTGACAGCCTTGCTGGTCCCACCCGCTTGCCACTGGGGTGTGTGCACCCAACATGCACCAAAGTTGCACTGCCTGAAACCACGTTGCCACTGGGACAGCACCTGCCCCTGTGGTCTGGGACGTCAGGCACGGGAAAACCTAATTCCACATTCCTGTGGAGGCAAAAAATGACACTCAGGGCAATGTTGCTGGCATCACCCAGGCCCCTGGACATGGGACTGTTCCAGGAATCTCTGATGGACACTACACAGGTGCCTGTGCTGCCAAGGGGAATTGCATGCGCCCCCAGACACAGATGCAAGGCCATCTGGTACCACGTACAGAATGTGTGCCTACCGTGCCTCCACAACAAAACAACAAAGGCAGCCCTAACCAGCACGTACACATAGCCACCCTCCCATGCCATGGTGATGACACGGACCATCCAGATCCCTGTCAGACCAATCACAAACCCAACATGCACTCCCAGCTCCCCCGTTCTGGACAGAGCTGCATGACACAGTGCCCTGCTAATGCAAGATCACCACGCCAGAAGAACAACTACAGCTGTGTTGCATGTACCAACATACACCAACTTGCCGCTGACGCCCTGTTACACATGCATGAGCGCATCATGCCATGTCCCACAGCATGACCTCCCCACCCCCCCAACACCATGCCACAAGATGTCCATTTTGCATGTATCAAGGTTATGGGATGCCACAGAGGTGTCTAATATCATGACTTTCTTCCACCCTCAGGCACATCATCTGGCAGCGATGGTGCCGGTCAAGACACTTCTAGGGGAACAAGACATGGCAGAAGGGCAACGCCACCCAGCACTACCACCCGGGACATGCCAGCACCACACACACAGGCCACAGGCCCGGAGAGAGGGCCGCCTGCCAAAAGAGCCCACTCGTGCACCAGCTCAAATTGCAGAGTCATGGCCGGCAGCCACTGAAACTGCTTAAGCCCAAAATGGGGAGGCACAGCCGGCAGCCACAGAAACGGCTCCAGCCCAACATGCGGAGGCACGGCCAGTAGCCACTGAAAACTGCACCAACCCAAAATGCGGAGGCCCAATTTGCTGTAACTGAACTGGGTCTATCTGACACAAGGATGCCAGCAAGAGGACAATCATTTCACCACCCACAACAGCATCCACCATACATACCTGCCTCAAGTGAAGAGGAAGTTTCACAAGATCCTGGGGACTCAACAGAGGGTACCTCAGATCACACCCCATAACAGAGGCCAAGCGTCAGCCCCTCCGAAATCCACAGCCCTCCACAACACCATTCCCCTTTGTCAGGGACATGGACAGATGCCTCTGTCGAATGGAAGAATGACATGAACACATAGCTGGCCTCATGCAGCAGCACCTGGAGGCGGCCCGTCTGATGCGGGAAGACCCTGCTTTGCAGCGTGCTGAGGCACAGATCATTAGAGAGAGTGTCCAGGCCACCAGGTGCCGTAGTGCACTTGCCATGGGACGTGCTACCTCTGCCACGGTGCTCCCTGTTCAGAGGGTCCGTGAGGGGGATGGGGCCATTTTGGTCATGACCGAGTCCCTGTCCCTACAGTTGGCCCTGGATCAGCATGCCATTGACACGTCCCGCACATAAACAGCATCATGCCCACAGGCTCACTGTAGAGCAGTCCGAGGAGCAGGTCCTGGTGCCTGTTGGTGGCACCGCAAGGGGGCAAGGCTGCCACGAAGAGACCAAGAAAGTGAGCCAGGATAACACTGTAACTGTCACGGATGGCGTTGGGGTTCATTTGGTGGTTGTGTACCCTTGCCATTCTAGTGGGGAGTGACTGGGGTGGGGGTTGATTGTGAGGAAGTGTGAGTTGTATGGTAGTTGGTTGTTGAGGGGGTTGGTGGGAGTTTGCGTGGGGAGAATGGTGGTTTGGGATGTTTTGGGATTGTGTTTGTTGGGTCACATGTCTCATTTCCATTTTCATTTTTCAAAACACCTGGTATTGCATACATAATCACGACTGGACATTTCATTTGTGCTATGTCTTTAATGGTGCATAGTTTCATGCGCAGGGGCTGTGTGCTCAGAAATAACCGGAAATGACAGTGTGCACGCATGTGTGCAGGAGCTCCATCATCACTCTCATGCCCATCATCTGCTGGGGGCATGTCCATGTCTGGGGGCAGGGGAATGTTGCGCCTGATGCACATGTTAACACGGCACAGGCTAAGACAATTTTTCCAACATTACCAGACTGCACATCAAGGCACCACCAGAGCGGTGCAGGCAACGGAAATGGGACTTCAAAAGGCCGAAAGTCTGCTCAATTGTTGTCTGGGTCTGTATGTGTGCGTGCTTGTAGGCTGTGTCGTGGTTGTCCTGTGGATGCCTTATCGGGGTCCACAATATTACATAAAGTAGGGCATCCCCTTGTGGGCATGCGTGGTTGGGGTCAAAGTATAGCAATAAACAAAGAGGTGTCCACTCTGCAAACAATTATTATTTTTAAAAATTCATATTGTGCAAAAGAAGAGTATCTCAAATATGGGTTGATTTTTTTTATATATATATATATATATGCAATAAAAGAACATATTTTAGATATACATGTGAAACTCAAAGAACATATTTGCAAAAGTTAGATTATGAGTCAGTTACTGATTGAAAACAATAATAATGTGAGAAAATATATATAATGTTAGTAAAATAACCCAATTGATTATTTGCAATCCTAGTTATGAAATACTACAGGGTATAATTAATGATACAATGAAGATTGAGGCATGATTAATTCATAATCATGCCTTTAGTCTGCCAACGTGAACGTTTAGAATCTAATGTTTAACAATGCCCTTTTGTTTTGCATCTTTTTGGCCTTAAGCGGAAAGCACTAACACTTGTGTCTCCCCGGCCCCTTTTGCAAAAATAAGCAATTGGACGCAGACTAGCAGAAAAAAACAGCAGAAGAAAACACACAATCGGTCACAGTTATATATATAGATATAGATAGAAATTAGAATATAGGTAACTTCACCGTTAGAAAAGAGGCAGAAGAAAACTTCCTCTTGGCCACCAGCAACACTGCTTATTCCCTCAGGAGGAAGGCAAAGAGATCACTGTGTCCAACCGGGTCTGAAGCGAAGCGTCCTCCCTTTCAGCGAGACTGCATCACCCGGGGTTTCAACATCCAACTAACTTTCTCTGTGATGGCCTCTCCTTTATGGAGGTATTCCCCCGCCGTTCCCAATTGCGTTCTGCCCTCGTCTGAAGAGCAGATCACAAGTCGAAGGGACAGAGGGTGGAAAAATCCAGTGCGAAGTGAAAAAGAACAGCACCCTTTCTCGTGCATGCATTCCCAGACCCCTTATCATGCACCTGCAGTGTGTTCCGACTCCCTTTCTGTATTCATCCTTCAATGGACAATACAATAACTATTCTCTGCAGTTAGTCCACTCGGGTAATGTTGTCGTGACCTTGCTCTGTTTTCCCTGCTATTTGCTCATTCTGTGAGGCCCGCGGAAACGCATACTTTATTACTATAATGGGAGATGAGTGTTCAAAATGGCTGCGCATCGACACCATGTTATTCTGGCTCACACTTTTAACACTAGCATTACACCCTTCTTGTCTTCTGGGCATTGATACACGTTTCGGCATGCCAGTAGTAATAGCAACCGGTCTCTGTAGGATAGCTCAGTGGCAACATGCTTGCCTTCGAAGCAAGACGACATGGAGCACCACACGCTTGATCCCCGAGTCCGTGCTTAGAAACCTCTGGGTATTAAGCGTGTTATAAATAACCTATCATATCATATCATGCACGCCTTCCTCATGGCAGGAAAAAAAGGACCCTAGGGGGGGCAGAGAAAAGAGGATTGTTTTAGAATGGTAAAATGGTAGATGTTTGAGATACTAAGTAGTTTATTAACTTGATTGCCCATCAAATTCAAAATACCCCACATGTCACTTACCCCGTACTTCTCACAAGGGTGTGTGAGGGTATGCCCAAAATTGCAGTTTCCTCATATTGGGGCACCCAACTATTCTGAAAGTCTGCCTGGTAATCCAAAGTATGGTGGGCTAGAATTAAGCAGATGGGCATACCATTTTAAAACCAAAACAGCACATGGCATGCATGAGAACAACCGCATATTGCCAACCGAAAGTGAGTCACTCTATATAGTGTAAGTACTAAAGCAAAAAACAGGAGTGTAACTGGTATTCTCCTGGTAGTGGAGAATTATCAATTTCACATCTCAATATGCACAGAAATAGTAAAGGCCTCTTGAGGCACAGTTATTTGAATGCCCGTAGGTAAAAAGTAAACACAGGGCTATAGTCTTCACGTCAAATGTTAGTGTAGTATTTTAAGAAAAGATCAAAATAATGCTGATTATACATTAGGTACCGATCAGCATGAGGACATGAGGATACATTCCCACCTTGCCGTTTTCATCTTGGCGGGGTGCAGTACTTAGAACTGAGACAGGGGCCAGTTATAAACCACGGCACCGGATGACGATCATCTGACTGTCCTAGTGCTAAAATGAGGGGGGTCAACAGCCATGACAGCAATGTATATCCAGAGTCACCTGAATGGAAAGGGACAGAGAGAAGGACACATCAATGTGGGTACGGTGGAGTATTTCAATAGTGCAAATAGATGTATTTATTTATTTATTTATTTATTTATTTATTTATTTATTTGTATTTATTTGTAACACGCATAAGCACAGGCCCACAGGCCTATTAGCACTGACATGACAAACAAAACACCAATACAAATTACACAGCAAAACAAACCAGCGTCAATAGGAGTCAAGAGGAGTCAGGGGTCAAATCATACAAATGTTTTCAGAGTTGTTTTAACTTGGGAAGCGAGTAGCATACCATCAGATCTGGTGGGAGGGCATTCCAGTTTTTCTGGAGCCATATAACAAAAAGACCCCTGTACCACCATTTCTAGTTGAGCTCTAGGAATCTGCAGGAGATCCACATTGTTGGATCTTAAAGCCCTGTGTGCTGGTAGCCATGTCAGTCGATTACATAGGTATCGTGGACCAATTCCGTGTAGGCATTTATGCAGCATGCAGAAGGATATCCTGCTTGCTAGAGGAAGCCAGTCTAATACTTGCCTAACCGCTGAGATATGATCTCTCTTTCGCAGGCCTATCGCTTCTCTAACAGCATTGTTTTGAACAGTCTGCAGTTGCTTTATTTCTCCCTTTTTGGCTCCCTGCAACAAGCTGGAACTGTAATCCAATTTAGCTCCCACCACTGCCCCTGCGATCGTTGCACAGTTCTCTCATGACAAGAACTGTCTCAACAGTATCAGGAGCTTTAGGTAGTGAGAAGTGGTTTTCCCCAGACCACTTACATGTGCCCTCATGCTAAGCCCCTAGTCAAACACTACCGCCAGTGTCTTAACTTTCGGGATTGGAGTGATATTACAGCTGCAATCTGGAAATTCTGATAGTCCGGGCTGAGTTTCTTCAGGCGTGCTGCTGTGCCAATGATCATCAGCTCCTTTTTAGCATCATTAAATGCCATATCGTTCTCTACCATCCACATTTGTATGATAGAGTAAACAGAGTTGATTACCTGAGTGTCCCTGATGCAATCTCCTGTGAGTGGGATGAGAGACTGAGTATCATCCGCATAGTTTGTGTATATCACTCCTTTGTTGTCCAACAATTAAAAAAGTTACATAATGAAGATGTTGAACAAGATCTGCGACAGGCTGTCGAACTCCTCAAGATACCACAAAGTCATCTGATTTTTGGCAATCCGGGCTGTATGGAACATGCAGCTGTGTCAGTGCACTTGCTGGACGTTTGACACCTCGCATGACACAGTGACTGGCACTGCTGGTCAGGACGTGCTTAGGTCTGGTACAGTGACGTGAATTTTGTGCCTGGGGTTGGGGAATGGGGCAGTCATGCTGTGCTTTGTGCCGTGGGTGTGATTTATTTATTTTTATTTATTTGAATTTATAAAGCGTGCAGCTGCCCTGAGGCATCATGACGCTGTTACAGAGGGCTCACTTGGAAACAGTTTCATAGGATGGAATACGATACAAAACATTTACCTGGTTGCTTGCAATAATACAGAAATTATGTTCCATGGTTACAGGAGACCTACATCACATACAGTCTAATTAAAGACTTTTGTTTTCAAGGCTTTTCTGAACCCGGTGAAGGTACATTTCTGAGCTTGAGTGGTAGTGCGTTCCAGTTTTTAGGTGCTACCACTGAGAAGCTAGCCCCACCAGCTTTAGTTCTTTTGAAGGCCCGTTTGGTCTGATTGCGGGAGTCGGCTGAATTCTTTCTGACAAGTAGGGGGGTGCCGAGTGGGATAGGCATCTGTGGGTGATGTCAAGGGTCTTAAACAGTATGCGCTCTTTGACTGGGAGCCATTGGGTGTCTCATCTGGCCTGCAAGAGATATGGTCTCTGTTTGAAACACTTAGAGCATCTCTAAGAGCATTATTTGTGCAATTTGCAGTTTATTGAGATTTTCGGATGAAGTGCCTAGGAGCAGGACATTGCTATAGTCCAGCTTGGCCCTAATGGTGGCCCTAGCTATACTAAGGCAATTTTTGGCTGAGAGGTGCGGTTTAACTGCATTAATGATTTTGGTTGTAAAAGCCGCTGATGATGCGATGGCACTGACTTGACACTTCATTGATAGGGTGGAGTCAAGGTACACACCCAGTGTTTTCTACTGCAACCGAGACCTTGATTACAGTGTTCTCAATGCTAAAGTTGCTGTATTGTCTGTCTAGTTTTCTCAGAATTTCGTTGCGGCCTACAAGAGGGATTTCTGTTTTGTCCTCATTGAGACATAGGCCGTTAGCCGCCATCCAGGCCTGGATGAAGGCATAGGTCTCCTTGAGGGTGTTTAGGTCTTGCTCGTAAGAACCGGTGCAGGGGATGAGAATTTGCGTGTCGTTCACAAATGCTATGCCGTACTCTAGTCATTAAAGAGGGCTATGGTGAAGATATTATAGAGGGTGGTGGAGGTGCATGACCCTTGTGGGACTCTGCAGTGGATGGGAGATGGGTGTCACTGAGGCCTGATCAGAGAAGTCTCTCATGACTCTACCATCCAGAAAGGACGTAATCCAGGCTGTGGCTTCATGGGAGAAGTGGGCAGCCTCTCTGAGGATCTTGTGGTCGACCAGATCGAAAGCGGCTGATAGATCTAGGAGAAGAAGCAGTGTAGGCTTACCTTTGTCCATTGTTTCTAGTAGCTGATTTTTTAGATCAAGTAACGCAGACTCAGTGTCATAGCGTGGACGGAATCCAGATTGCCTTTTCCTCAGGATGTTGTTTGATTCCACTTAAGACTGGATCTGCAGATATGCTGCTTTATTTCAAATTTTTAACAAGAAAGGCACAGTGGTAATTGGCCTGTAATTGTTGGGAGAGTCAGGATCAAGGGTTGTTTTATTTTAGCAACTGTCAAACCCATGATTCCTTGAGGGACGGTGGGACGATGCCTGAGGAGAAAGAGGCATTGTTGAACGCTGTGAGAAATGGAGCTAGTGGTTCTTTACAGTCCTTGATAAGGCTAGCTGGGCAGATGTCACCCTTGCAGAGGGAAGGCTTGATATGTTTCATGATACAAATAACTTCTGCTTCAGTTATTGCTTTAAAAGCAAAGGGCTTTTGGCCTTTATTCAGCAGAGAATCGACTGGCACTGGCCCAGTGTCCTTGGTTAGGGTGCTGAAGTGAGCGTTAATTTTGTTCTGGAGGATGCTTATTTTATCAAGCATGGCATGTTGAATATTATTGTACCACACATCTTTCACTGTTTGTTGTGTGTTGGTTGGGGGTATAATACGTTCTTTGAATATTGCGAACAACTCTTTAGACTCAGATTTGGCATTTGCGATTCTGAGGTTGTATGATGAGGCTTCAGCTACCATGATAGCCTTCTTGTATTGCTTGCCAATAGTTCTGTAGGCCTCTTGTTTGAGGTCAGTGAAGCAGGATTGCCATTTGTGTGTGCTGCGCGCTTAAGGGCTCTTAAATCAAGTAGCTCTTGGGTGAACCATGATTTGGAGTGCTTGATGGTCTTAGCACCTTTTTTCTGTAATGTTGCGATGACATCTATGGCATCTTTGAGAGTTGCGTTGTAGATATCTACAAGCTCTTTGGGGTTGTTAGAGAATGGTGATTTTAGAGCTGATGCTTCTAGGTATGTTAGAATCCTGTCTTTAGTGAGGAGTCGTGCGGATCTGGCCATGGCTGATGGCACTGGTGTGGTGGGTTTAGATGTAGCTCTGGATGGTAGGTGGAAGTGTAAGAGGTGGTGATCGGCCCAAAGTCGTGGTGTATTAGAGCTGATGTCAGCTTCGCAATTGTGATCATCTATCCAGTCCAGTATATGACCTTTGGAGTGAGTCGGGTTAGTGACTCTCTGAATGAAATGTCTAGGAGAGCTTTGGCAAGGGATTTGCCTTTCTTTTGGGTCGTTAAATCCCAGATTGAAATCTCCTAGGAGTTTTGCTCTAGTGTTGTTTTTCAGATTGTCTGTTAGAGGGTATAGGAGATAACCTTGAAAGTCATGAAGAGGGCCCGGAAGGCGATAAATGATGTGGAATGTTGTTGTATTGTTCGGGGAGAGGGATATTTTGACTGATGGGGCATCCAAGTTTTCAGCAGTAGTGGATTTTATTTGTCTGGAGTCGAGTGATTCTTTGACTATGAAGGCGAAACCTCCTCCCTTATTGGAGGTTCTGTCTTGACGGAATATGGTGTATCCCGATGGGAGGGCTTGACAGATGGCTGGTCCAGAAGCTTTGTGTAGCTAAGTTTCAGTGATAGCAAGAATGGCAAGATCCAGGTCTGTAATCAAGTCATGAATTTCTGTGGTATGGGCTGGGATGGACCGTGCATTGATTAGAGAACATTGGATTTATCTGGTGGTGGGTATGCTGGTATTTCTGCCTTTGGTGGCTTTTTGGGAGGAAGTATCCTTGTGGATAGTAGGCGGGATAGTGGGACTGGTGGGGGTAGAGGGTAAGGCCAGATGGTGAGTTTGCCTTCCTAGGTATTTTTGACTATGGATGAGAGGTGTCCAGAGCAGGTTCCTAGCCTTTGATTTCTGAGGGAGAGGGGGATTGGGCAGGTAGGGAACTGTATACCTACTGGGGCCGCTTGTGGGTGAGGCAGAGTACAAATAGAGTGTAGTGTGGTCATCGGGACTCCGGTGGGTGTCCTACCAGGGGGAGGGGGAATGACATTGCGGTGGGCAGAGAGGAAGTGTGTTGGTGGACTCCGGTCGGAGCAAGGCAATTTGGGTGCCATGCTGGAGAGCAGGATTGCCATGCTGTGGGCAGATAGACCCCTTCTTAGGGGTGGCAACTACAATACAGCTACAACTACCACAAGCAGATATGGGTGCCTGGCATAAAGGACCGGTTGGGTAGTATGCTGATGGTATATGCTAAGCCTGTGACTTTATACTGCTTGCATGTAAAACGGAGTTAGTCCAGTTTTGGCTAAATGCATATTAGAAGTCTAGGCATGTAATAAAATGAACACTTTTGAACTCAAAAACCTAAAAACTTAAAGCGGTCTAAGCCAGGCATGTAAACACACAAGCAATGTGGAGGACTGAGCTTAGCGTAGATAAATTACAAGATCAGGCAAATGAGCTGTCGTATCATACTATGGAAGGTGAGGAGGCTTGCAATTGTTAATTTAGCAGTCAAAAAGTAATGCATAGTATAAGACGCTGGATGTGTAAGTTACTGCTAGAACATGATGAATACAGACATGGGTTCAATCAGTAATCAGTAGAATGGACGACATGCAGCGAGCGACATAACAATACGGGTAATATAGGCTTTCAAATGCTTACATATAATGACGGCTCGTGTGCAGCTATGACTGTGCGCTACTACAATTTACAGCTTAGCAGCGTAGTTAGCTCATATTAGGCCTGGTACCTTTGTCATCGAAAGGAGTACCACTTAGATGGCAGTGCAGGATGCTCGTGGAGCGGGTGCCATGAAGGATCTAAGGACGGTAGTGAACAGCAGCAGACGCTGGCTGGAGGGCTCAAGAGATTAGAAAAGTTGGATGCGGGCAGTTGGAGGGCGGAAGCGGTTATTCAAGTGGGGGGGGGGGGTGCAGCGTGTCAGGCCAGCGGCTGCACACAGCCTGGACAGGCACAGATAGTCTGTACCCTTAGTGGTGGCCCTTGTTGGCTGGACCAGCTCACGACTTCCGGTGACTATGAGTCACAAAAGTAGAGCCTATCAGCCTAACAGAGGCTGAGAGCATTGCTTAGTAATGCATAAACATGCGCGAATCTGCCATTTTGGATGGCCTACTCTCCTGGTGGTGTGCAGGAAAATCCACGGCTCGGCAGGGCACTGCAGCTCGGCAAATGGGAGGGAAAATCAGGGAATAGGTTGCAGGCAGGGTCAGGCAGCACGTTAGTAGATTTCACGGTGTTGGAAGAAAGGCACGCTTAACCGCAGGGCATTGGAAGCGTGCGTGCGCTGCATACCTCTCAACCTTTTTTGATACCAAGGCGGGTGAAAACCCAGAAAGGCCATAAACATAAAAGTAGGACTGCCGTAAAACATGAAACTGCAGTCCTACTTCTATGTCGCTGACCTTTTACGGGAGGGGGTGGGGAGGAATGCTCCCAGGCACAATTCTCTCATTGGAGGAGAGCGCCAGGGAGGGGAAGGGAGAGGAAATGGGGGCGTGAAAAGCATGACACTTGCTTTTCACGCCTCCATTCGCGCAGGAAGAGTCGTGCCGGGACCCGATTTCGGGATCTCAAAATCGGGTCCCGGCAAAAATATGAATCGTAGCTCCCACCTTTGCCAAGGCGGGTGAAACAGATGAGCTGGCGGGTGGGCGGGTGTGTAGATGCTTTGGTGGGTGACACCCGCCAAAAGCGGGTGAGTTGAGAGCTATGGCGCTGGCAACCTCGATGTTGTCACTTCTCCTGGTGGTTGCTGGTGAGGCCAGGGGGCTTCTGTCCTTCGAGGCTACAGATGTAGTGATGCATTGTGGTCTTGTAGTGCATTACATGTGCCTGTCCATTAGTGCCCAGGTTGTGCTGTTGTGTTCCTCAACAAACCCAGGTAGTACGTGCCTGTCGTGGCCAGTCACTCAAGCATGGGAGGGGGTCACTGGCTTTGCTTGCTGCCTGTGTGACATGCACTGCTGACAGTCTACATCTGTCAGAGACCACGCCAGGTAGAGTTTATGGATGGTTTATTATCTATAAAGAAGATGCATGCAAAAGACCCCCAACCATCACTGCCAGTTCACTTCCAACTGTTTCCTCTCAAGTAATAACACTCTCCTGGGGTTCCACAGTCTGGAACCTTGAGACAAACACTCCAGAACCAGATAGGAAGTCAAGAAGCAAATACATGAACAACAGCTTGACCAAAACAGAGCATTTACACAACAATCTCCACCCCCACAATCGCTGAACATGCAATGTGGTTGATGTTACTGTTTATAATCACCCAATAGACAGGTCCGTTGTCCAGCATAACGCATCATGTAGCTGGGCAACGTGCTGTTGCACTGGACCATTGACTCATGAGTGGAGCCAGGAAACCTAGCACAGCAATGTGTAATGGTCATGTTTACGTCACATACCACCTGCACATGCAGGGAGTGGTACATTTTGCGGTTGCGGTAGACCTCCTCTGTGGCATGCTTTGCCACTAGATCCACATGTGTGCAATCCAGGGCCTCAATCACGTTTGGCAGGCCACCGAGGGCATAGAACCAGACTTTTGTGGCATTGACCTGGGTTTGCGTAGTTGGCAGGGAAAAGTGCCCTGACACAAGGCGGAGGAGTGCATCGAGGACCTGACCCAGCACTTTACAAAACGCTGGCTCTGAAATTCCATGTAACTCTCTGACTCTGTGCTGGAATGTTCTAGTTGACAGGAAATGCAGCACGGACAACACCTTCTGCAGGGGTGGGTATGGCAGTGCGGTTCCCTATGGTGCTGTGGATGTCATCATGGATGAGCTGTACTAATGTGAGGACGGTGTCCCTGTCTGATCAAGCAATACACAGTATGGATTTGGCTGTCTGTCAGGTACCAGGGTGTGGCCCTTGTAATGGGGTTACGGTGGCCCCCTACGTGGCACCGTTTGCTGTCCATTGTTCCTCACCATGTCCATTTGCCTCCTCCTTCTCCACCGTTGCCTGTCAGCATGTTGCCGGTCATCAGCGTTCTATACATGTATATTTGCTCCTGCATGGAGCACCACCGACTCCATGGCTGCAGCTACGAGTTGCAGTCTGTGTGAGGTGTGGGTGTGGTCCTTTTCCACAGCCACCGTGCTCATGGTGTGCAGCTGGGCTGATTGGGCCCACCTGTGGGCTGTTGATGCACACCTGAGGCTGCTTACGGCCTGCCCTGCGCTGCCAGTGTTTCCGGCATGATTTTCACAGTGGCACCTGCATTGTGGTGCTGTTGTTTCCATGTGGGCAGCAGTTGTGATGCTGTGTTGCTACCGCCCTGCCTGTGTTTACGGAACACACTCCGGGGTTTTCGCTGTTTACGATGACGGTGCTTTCAGCGATGGTCGATACGTGCCCAGTGTTTGCAGCACCGTTGTATATGGCATCGCGTGTTGTTGTTTGCCGGTCTGGAAAGCGTACCAGTAATCAGTGTTACCAGTACGTTGTTTCTGGACTGGTAGCCTTGTAATGAGGCCCTATGTCTCTTGTCCTGGGGAAGGAAAGACTCTCCAACGCTAAGGTGGCCTAATCATTAGGTGGACTATCTCTTGTAACAAAACACTCAACGTGAAACAAACCCTCTGCCTGCACCCTTACAATGCAATGTCACATCTTTCATTGAGCGCTGTGATCTTGAGGTGGATGACCGGCCAGGGAGCGACTGCTGCCAGATCTTTTGGTGTTCCTGCTACGCTACAGACCCAGAAGTTTTAGGGAATACAAGTGTGGGCCCAGCTTTCCCACCAACATTTAGCGAAACCATAAGGCGAATGTTGCCTTTCATGAATTTCCATGAAATCACACAAAAATTATGTATCTTGGCTTCTCAATAGGGACAAGAGAGGTCTACCACTGATCAATGTACCCTTGATGAGTTTGTTATATTTACCCCAAACCGCTTGCCTGTTCGTCTTCTGTTTTATCACTTACGGGTAGCCCAACCCTATTGGAAATCTTTTCATTCATCATATTCGCCATGCTCAACCCAGAGAAACACATATTTGTTAAGATGGATTTCTAAACTGTACCTGGTGGGCAGAGGTTTAGAAGGCCACCCTAGTTTAGTGGAACTGGTGTACCTACTGGACAAACCAGACCAATCTCCGGTAGCTTGGCAGGCGGTCAAGACTAAGTCTCAGGTGGGGTGAGAGTTTTATTATATCAAGATTCCACTTAGGTCTGTGTGGTAATGCTGCTTTTTTCATGCTGGTTGTTAATAAGGTCTGTAGGTTTGCGCCATTAGCAATGTTTCTCTCTGTTGTCTCTGGCTGAATGTTGTCTTGTGTTGCTGGCCATCTATGAATGCTGATAAAACTCAATCCCATGACTGACATCTCAGGAGAATCCTGATGAGTGTTGTGTGTGAATGTGTGGTATGTGTGAGTTGTGGGCCTGAGATGGAGTCCATGAAGATGGCCGGTGGGCAGTGTCTCGATGAAACTATACTTAAGAGTAACAAAAACCGATATACACTGTAAATTAAGTTACGTGGACGTTTTAATTAAGATGCTAGCAGGTGGTCTGTGGCTGGAGTATATCGATCCACTTTCAAGTTAGAATACCCTCTGTAAAATCAGGAAATGAGCATTCTACCAATCACGTTGAAATGTTGGGTACACACAGTTTTACAATCTTAATGTATATGTTTATGCTTTATTTCCATATGGCCCTGGGGTTGTTGAATCTCCAATTACGTCTGCTTCATAACGGCATTTGGAATGGATTGTATCCTCCCACGTATTCCTCATCTTATGATAATATATCTCTCCAGCTTCCCTGCTTCAGAAAATCTTTTACGACAGAGGGCGCAATATTCAGTGCCGTCGCGTTGATGTCCCTCGAGGGCCTCCGACGACCGCCAACGTCATCATCAGCATAAATATAGCATGCAGCACCTGTTGGCTTCAGTTCCTTTTTTTTCCGAGCTTACGCTTCGATTAATTATGGCACGCTTCAGTTTTTTTTTTTTTGATAACACATTTTATTGATTTTTAAGACGAACAAACAAGAACAAGCACACTACTAATGAAAAGGTCATTGTCTGTTTCCCCCCAGTACATGCAAATAGTTGAGAATGAGTCTACATGTTACAAAAAAATCATACCCCATTCCCCTGTTATGAGCACACAAGAATCACCAAGATGTGCCCCAACGTGTCCCTTCAATCAACTATTCCGAGTTGTATTTCAGTGGACGTCTTCCCATCTTTGCCATACTTTTTGTACCTTTGCCGGGCATCCTCTGGCCGTATACACCCTGCGCTCCATTGCAACACAAATCTCCACATCTGTCACCCATTGATCATAACTCGGTGTCACTTCCGACCCCCATTTTTGTGCAATGTTCCTTTTAATTAGTGCGGTGGTGGTGAATAGAAACAGATTTTCATATCTTGACAGCTCAATTTCATCCTCCATTCCCAGCAGTAGTAGTTTTGGGTCTCTAGGAATAGATTTGCCCATGACTGTTGATAATTCATTGCAACATGCCTCCCAGAATTGTTGAATGTGGGTGCAATCCCACAGGATATGGAAGTAGTTATCCTCTTCAGTTCTGCACCGCAGGCAGGCTGGATCATTTATCCTTCCCCATTTATAGAGGGCTACCCTAGGGTAGTATACCCTATGCAGTATCTTTAGTTGAATCAGCCTAAGTCTTGACGATATAGCCACTTCCCTGGGAAACATCAGTGCAGAGACCCATTCCTCCGGTAGTATAGTACCCACGTCAGTTTCCCATTTGACTTGTAGCCCTGACAATTCTGTTGTGCCGAAGGAGGTTATGGCACTGTACAAAACCGATGTTACTTTGTGGGTGATTTGTTCTGGGAATAGTTCTATTGGGGTGTATTCCGGCAGGGAGTTCAAATCGGGGAGGCTGGCCGGTAGTGCGTGATGCAGCTGGGTGTAGTGGTATTGTTCGGTTTGCGGGAGTTTGAAGCGGATTGCCAGTTCCATAAATGGAATTATGTTGCCTTCTTTCACGACATCGCCTAACGTCAGCGTCCCATGCTGTGACCAGTTCGGCCATTTGGGAAGCGTGTACACTTCCGGGAGGTTCTTGTTGTTCCATAGTGGCTGTGCTTGGGATAGCTTATTTTCCCATCCCACGAATTTATGTATGTCTGCCCAGATCTGGGTTGTGTGTAATTGCATGGTGGCAATGGTCGTTCGGGTTTTCCTCTTATAGAGGTATTTCATGATAGGTTTTTCGGGAGTGTCTGTCTCTGGTGGTCTGTTATGTGTTGCAGAGGTATCTCCATGCAGTTTATCATTCACGACTGCCATTTGGCTGGCCCAGTAGTACGTCTGCAGTCGGGGGAGCCCAATTCCACCCTCCCATATGGACCTCTGGAGAGTATCGAGCGCCATGCGTGGCCATCATTCCATAGCAGCTTCTGGAGTGTTTGATCTATTTTCCCAAACTCGTTTGGTGGGACACGTAACGGGGCATTTTGTAATATATATAGGAAACGGGGCAGGGCCATCATTTTGAAGAGTGCCGCTCTGCCTAATAGTGTTAATGGAAGGGTTGACCAGTGTCGAACATCTTCCGAAAATTTTGACATTACCAGGTGTAAATTCTTAGGGATGTAGTCGTTCAAGTTGTTCGTGATTTATATACCAAGGTATCTGAATTGTTCCCTTTCTACTTGGTAGGGGCAGTGGGATGGTATTGTTTCTTCTTCCTGTCCTAATGGGAACAAAATGGATTTGGCCCAGTTTACGCGTAGGCCCCTAAACAAGAGTTATCTCTCCAGCACAGTAGTTACTATGGGGCAGGATCTTACTGGGTCTTTTAAGTATATAAGCAGGTCGTCTGCGTATAGGGACACTTTGTCTTCCCAGTTTTCCGACCAGCGGAAGCCGTTCCATGTCCCTGTGTCTCTTAACACTATCGCAAGGGGTTCGATCGCTATCGCGAAGATCATAGCTAATAGGGGGCATCCCTGTCGTGTCCCTTTTCCTAATTCAAAGGGGTTAGATACATAGCCGTTCACTTTTGTTATTGCTACCGGTGATTTATACAGTAGTTTGACCCAGCTTATGAATTGCGGCCTGAATCCCATTCTCTGCATTATTTCCCAGATTGCTTCCCAGTTGACTGAATCAAACGCTTTTTCAAAATTCCACTGCCAGTAAAGCTAATGAGCCCTGAATAGTGGTGCTTTCTCCAATGTTGTGGGTAACCTGTGTATATTCATACGCGTGGATCTTTGCGGCATGAATCCACATTGATCCGTGTGGATCAAGGAGGGTATGATCTGCTGTAGTAGGTTAGCTAGTGTTTTTGCTAGGATTTTGGTTTCGGTATTAATGAGAGAGATGGGTCTGTAAGAACTACATCTGTTTGGAGGTTTGTTTGCCTTGGGCAATACTACTACAGCGGCTTTCCTAAGATCCTGCGGGAGACATCCCTCTCTGCGTGAGGCTTCGTACATCCTCAATAGGTGTGGCGTTATCGCATTTGGGCCTATTTTTTTCCACACTTCTACTGGCAGGCCATTGGGTCTCGGGGTTTTCCTGGATTGGAGGTCCACTATGGCTGTGGTTAGTTCATCTTCTGTGATATCTTTTTGTAACAGAGATATCTGGTTGGGTTTAAGGGTGGGAGGGTGATTCCTGTTAGGATTGAAGTGTCTATGGGGGAGGTTGGTGTTTTATTGAGTTCAGCATAATAGATTGGGAATCCTTCCGCTATGTCCCGATCTGCTGTTATTGGTGCGTCGTCTTGTATCCTGATTGCCCTAACATGTCTGAGACCCTCATCTCTCTTCTCCAACCATGCCAGCATTTTGCCCGCTTTGTCTCCGGTTTCATACACTCTGGCTCGCAATGCTGTGTGTGCCTGCTTGGCGCTATCTAGGGCAATATTCTGTAGCTGTTTTTGTGCCGGCTATAATGCGCGGTGTGAATCTGGTTGGCTTAGGGATAAATGGGTTGCCTCTGCTCTTTGTACTTGCGCTTCTGCTTCCCTGAGTGATTTAAACTGTTTTCTCCTGTGGGCTGTGATCCAGGAGATGAGTTCCCCTCTTAGTACCGGTTTATATGCCTCCCACAGCACTGTCGGGTTTTCCACTGAGGCTGCATTTAGTTAAAAATACGATTCCGTAGCTTTCTGGACATGCTCCACTAGTTCAGGGAAACCCAAGTAATAATTGTTTAGCCGTCAGGTGAGCGGGGGGGCTGGCCTATTGGTGGTAAATTCTAGCATGGAGGGGAGTAGTCTGAGATACCTCTGGGTAGTAACTGTGCCTCGCTTGCTTGGTGTAATTTGATTGCCGGGAGAAAGAAGTAGTCAAGCCTTGATAGGGAGGCATGCGCTCCAGAGTGGAACGAGTATTCTCTTGCATCAGGGTGTAAGTGTCTCCACACATCCTTCAATCCCAGAGCATCGGTAAATGTAGCTAGTTTGGTACTTGTGGAGGGGTTTCTTGTGCATGTATGTGTGCGATCGAGTTCCAGATTCATGACCTCATTGAAATCTCCCCCTATTATCATCAGGTTCGAAGGGTCTACATTGATTATGGGTGTTATGTCCTTAATTAAGGAGGTAAGCAGGGTTGGCGGTGCGTAGATAGCTAACATGGATGTAGCGTGTTCCCAGAGAGTTCCGGTTATATGTACGAATCTACCCCCTGTGTCTTGTGTGACGGATATCAGGTTAAATGGTAGCCGTTTGTGTATTAGGATGAGTACTCAGCGGTACCCCATGGATAAACCACAATGTAATGCTATGCGGTAGTTGGTTCATTTAAATAAGTTGCAGTTCGTGCCTGCCAAATGCGTTTCGGTCAGGAACGCTGCATCTGGTGCATACCGATTTAGTTGTTGTAATACTAGGCGCCTCTTAATGCTACTGCCTAGCCTATTCACATTCCATGTCATAATCATAATGGATTTGGTATTGGTTCTATTGGGGGATCCTGTCATTCCAGCTGGGGGATGGGTGTGTCAGGGTGTGTTGTGTGTATCTTGCTATGGTGCATTGCATCCCTACGGTGGGAGCCAGACCTTGACCCAAAGTGTGCGTTAACTTCCAGGCCCAAGTATGAACAAGAGTCTTCTTAGAACAATGAACTAAACAAACAATTGCAAATTCCCCTAACCCCTCCCCATACTCCGCCCTAACTCAAAGTACCTGTCGCCCGAACATCAGTCGGAGCTTAACTAGAGTCTACTCCAGACTGCAATTAACAACACTTACAATGTCCACAGCTGTTTCCAAGGAGCTGGGGGCCTGCGTTCGTTCAAGGCGGCCGCTTATGTATTTTCATCCATATCGAGTGTCTTACTGTGTTACTTTCGTGTGTCGGGAGTCCCCTGCTGCTTTGGCGCCGGGTTTTCAAGTGTGTGGTGCGGCACTTGTTCTTGTATCAGCCCTCCCCCTCGTGCGAAGGTAAGATTTCATCTTGGTCTGGTGGTTGTTCAGGGGGGGCTCTCTGACCGGTAGGATTCCAATGTTCCCATTTCTGTTTCTCCGAGTCGGTCTCCAATCACCATCTATGTGCAGTTCCGCCCATCTCCAGGCTTCCTTCGGGTTGGTAAAATGGACTGTCGTCCCTTTATGGAAGATTTTCAGTTGAGCTGGAAAGATTAGGCTGTGTTTAACGTTCAAGGAGTGCAGTTGTTTCTTAAGTTGGTCAAATGACTGCCTTGCCTTTTTCACTTCTCTTGTGTAATCTGGGAAAAGGCTATCCTTGAGCCATTGTGGGTTATCGTACCTTTTGTGCATGCCATTTGCAGCAGTGCATCCCGGTCTCTGTAGTTTAGAAATGTTGCCACCTCTGTGCGTGGCGGAGTGCTGGGTATTGGGCATCTGGTGGGTACTCAGTGAGCCCTTTCTATCGAGAAGAATTTTGAGAAACCTTTTTGGTCGAACAAGTCTGTGAGCCATTGCTCCAGAAACAACTCCATGCTGGAGCCTTCGGCTTTCTCCGGCAATCCTAGGATCCTTACATTGTTCCATCTTGATCTGCCCTCTCCTTCATCCACCCTCCCTTCCAGTACTTTTAGGCAGGTTGTAGCTCTATTCAGCTGCTGTTCTAAGTTCCTCAGTCCATCCTCCGCCCCAGATATGCGCTGCTCTGCTTCCCCAGTGCGGGAGGTTAGTTTTTGGAGATCGTTGCATAGTAGTGAGACATCCACGCTAATTCCATCTATTTTCTGCTCCATGGAGGCACGTGAGTCGGCGATTGCTGCCATGATGTCCTTCAAGGATATTGCGTCCCCTTCCCCCTCCATTGTTTCCAGGTGGGTCTGTTCTGCCAGCGTGTTTGTCGCGGATGTGGTGAATTGATCAATCCTGCTTTGCATTCCCGGCTTTTTAGTTTATTCTTTGCTCATATTGGAGACTCGTGATTGTGCTCAGCGAGTTTTGCCTTACTCGTGTCTGGGTGTGTTGGGGACTGCTTATTTTGTTGTCATCTATCGCCGACAATTTGCAGTTTGTTGCTGCTTGTACGGGTGCCCTTCGGATGTTGCACACGTCTGCTGCTCCTGAATTGGTCCAGTTGTTCCCACTGAAACAGTGGGGTCTTTACTATCACATTTGCAGGGCGTTCGTGGCCTTTGGTTTTGTGCGCTCTGGTGCACGAGCTAACTCCTATGGGGGAGTTTGTTACTGTGGTCTCCTGCCATTGGGCATTTCCCGCTCACCGCCACGGCGGAGGGTGCTGTGCTGGTGCGCAGATGTTACGGTCTGCCTCTCCCTCACCTGCCGCCTAAGTAGTACCGGCCAGCCCCAGGATGGCCCTGCCTCTCGTGGCGGCACGCTCGCACCCACTTTCTGCAGGGAGTAGCTGTGCACTGTCTCTTCTCGCTTCTCTTGTCCTGGCCGCCTCCCGATCAGGTACTTCTGTTGCACTGGTGGGCTCACATCCGAACCGCGTAGTATGGCGCCATCTTGGAATCATTTCTCCGACTAGCCTCGGAAACTTCCTTGCTCGCCTGCCGCAACAATCCTTCACCATCCACAGCGATTTCCTACTATTATCTGTAGCAGCAGTTCCTCTCCTGGTAGGTATATTTTTATATCGATCCGACACGGATGACAGGCTATTTCATCCAGGATATGTGCAGCGGTCACGGGAGCTCGGAGGCTCATGTCCGCATCGCTCTATTGCTGACCACGCCCCTCCACACTTCAGTTTTTAATGAGAAAATGTCTTCTTCATCTACTCCCCCGACAACAAAGTCGAGTTTTAAAAAATTCCACTACTGCAGATCGAAAATGTCTATAACGTTGGCGCTGTTGGGCAGCCAGGAAGATGGCTGCCTAGTCTGTGACCTCTGGCTCCGCGGAATGCTTATTCTGAATAAATCCTGAAATATCCATTGTTGAGACATTCTAAAGGTGGCTGTGCACACCGGGTGGGACACGGCAACTGCAGCCGGGGAACAGGGCTGAACCGCTGACAGCTGGTGGTGCGGATGCATTCACAGGCTGCACCGGCTGACACGCGACATGGCCTAGTGGTTGCTCCCATGTGGGATGTCCGGCTGACCTGCAGGGCTCCTCGTCGTAACTACTGTAGTGTACGTGTGGGACAATGGTCGTGGCTGCTGCCTGCCCGGGGATCCTCCTGACTACCTACTTTGACTGTCAGTCCAGAAAAAGTAGATACCCCTCAATGATGGAGGCAATGTATTTTGTTGGCCGAAGACCAACCGCCTGATGTGTTCGTCATTAGTAATACGCAACTATCAGCTTGACTAAAGTGCGGCCATTTTGATGTGATTGAAATCGCCATTTTGTTTTTAACTTTCGCCTCTTGCTTTCTGTCGAAACTGCTTTGCTGAAAGCTTATTCTGCTCAACTATTATTTTATTGTTCATGCATAGACCAAGGCCGCGAGATACTTGTTGAAACATAACGCAGGCGACCCAGATAGAAATGCCCGGTCTCCTCCCTCACAAGTCCTTGGAAATAAGCAGCAAGGCATTTAATCATTACACAGGTGCCAGCCAGTCTCGCTCATGCGGTAGAAATGGTAGAAACAAACAATTAATGGTTTGAATTATGCTCTTCTTTGCGGCCCCACTTCTCTGAGCCCTGTAGAGTCCTGGAGAGCGAGTTGACCCCTAGCACACGAATAGAAACTAGCAGATAGCGAGGCCTGGAATGTGTCTCTCCCCTGCACGCAGCTTGCATGCGAAAACAGAAGCATTGTGTTCTCTAAAACAAAGAATTGTGTCTGCAGGCTCATGAAATTGCAAACTGTTGCTAAAATGAATGTCTGAAGGTGTCATACTCGTCACAATTGTCAATCATCAAACCCAATTCAAAGGAAATACATTATGGCCAGTATTGAATATGTCATTGCTGATAGGGAGATGGCCATTTTGTATATATGTAACTGTTGTACAATGCTCGCTCTCTTGCATCCCTCAGGGTCTGGAGACACACGTCACGGGAGTGAGACCCAGTTGACCAACTGAGACTATTTGCTTTGCAATAAACCCTAGCTTTTGGGAATACAACCTTGTGTCTGGCGTATCAGTTCAGGTGTGGTGATTGTGCCTTGTTTCCATACGCGAGGGTCCCCTAAGGGCCCTTCAAAATGGCACCCGAATAGGGACCCTCCCCCACTTGTTCCATCGTGTACGTTATAAGATAAGGAAGGCGGAGAGAACGGCGAGGACGGGACGATCGAGTCGGGATTGAGAGGTGTTCGGGGCACCCCTGTGAAAGTGATGAGAGACCCCTTCGCAGATCTGTACACAACTGATCCCTGATCGACGTGTCCAGCCAGAGAAGAAGGAGGCGAGGGTCCCGAAACAAGGCAGAGTGAGCCAAGATATGCAGACACAATGATTATTGGTTGCATCAGTATACGGATGAATTGCGTCTTGAAAGACGAATTGATTGATCAGGTGAGTCGTGCCCCAATTCGAAGTAACCCTGATATTGGTTGAGAGTTGATTTTGAAAAATCAAACGCCCAGTGTAAGGTTGATTAGCCAAAGTGTAAGGTTAAAACATGCCTGGGGTATTGTCCACCTTAGCAGGATTTTCCCACTGCGGTAGACAATCTTTGGAAACTCGACAGGTTGCGCCACCCGTGGGGTCGCCGGCATATGATATGTATGTTAAATATGGTGTAGGGGCGATAATGTTTTGTGAAATTTGGCATAGTCAAACCAGAAAAGAGGAAGATTTACAATGGCCGAATCACGGGAGTTTTGAGATTTTAAGGATAGATTATTTGGAAAAAATGCTGTTGAAAAAGAACACAGGTCCGGTGCCATTTGACGTCCTTAGAGACTGGACAAAGGAAGCTATGCTTCGCTGGAAAAGCAGAGAGAAGAATGCGCGCAGGCATGAGTCGAAAGCAGAAAGAGTGAAAGAAAAGCAGGAGGAGGAGTGGGATGATAGTTTGAGAAAATCAGACAGATGTGGTCAGTTGAGTATAGACAAGATATATCCATAACAAGAGCTGCATTCATCAGATGAGTTGATAAGCAAAATATTAACTGAAACAAGGCGAGAGTGCCCAATAAGAGGGACTAAGAAGACCGAACCAGTGCCTATTGCTCAGCCCCCTTCAGTTGCTCAGCCCCTCCATATTGATCAGATCCCAGCACAGCCACAGATCATACAACCAGTGCCTCCCATTAGTCAGTCAGCGCCACAGCAGTTACTTTCCGTTCCTGTTGTCCCATCGGCACCTCCCTCCCAAGAGATTGCTACTGTCCCATCTGCACCTCCACCAATTGAACTTGAACTCACTGAAGAGAGAGAGGGGACGGGACAAAGTGAATGCACTAGAGTGACCCGTAGTGCGATTAGCAAGGAGAGAAAACGGGAGTTGTAAGAACAGGCAGAGATGAACATAGAGGAGAATGATGAAACGTTGACACTGGCTTCGATGTATGATTTCAGGAGGAGCAATGAAAGACAGGTATTGTTGGAATGCATGGGGGAATATTTAAAGAATAGATGAAAGCAGTTAATTGGGAGAGTACCGCCACAGAAGTTGTTGGATTTGAATGCGTTGGCACGTTGTAGAGAGAGAGATGAAGAAATAAAGGAACATGTAGATAGGCTTTTGAATTAAAGAATGAACTTGATGATGCATATGCTGAAATGTTTGCCATACCGGGGTATAGGAATAAAGATGTTAGGAGAGACAGGAGAGAGGCGGTGATACCATATGTGCAGTGGCGATTCCTTCCTTCGTCAAGACAGGCGAGTGAAAAACTAAAAGTATGTATACGAGAGGCGTTAAAATGGATTACAGATCATAGTATTCCCACAATGGAAATACATGACATATTTGATAAATACCCCTTACCAATGAAAAGAAAAGCACTACAGACAATGGTTGAATATTTGGTAGATAAAGATATAGATGATAAGAAAGCTAGTCCCCCGGAATTGATGGCGACATACAAGAGAGCATTAGAATGTGGAAGAAACAGCCTTATCACTTGATTTGGGAATAGTATTGCATATGAGAGAAGGGGGAGGAAAAGTGAGTGCGGTATTTCCTATGAGAGAAGTCCCACCCACTTTTGTGCCGAAGGTAGAGATTCCTGCAGCAAACGGCCAACCTGCGCAAGTAACAGAAGCACATTATACAGCACAATATGTGCACTTCCCCTTCTCCAGACAGGAAGTGAATAAATATAAAACAGACGGTTCCCGATATAAGGAAGAATCTGGTGGGATTCTATAAGGAAATAGAGTCCTATTTGATATCGTCCATGTTTAATATGAATGATATAGTTTTAATATTCCCAGTAGTTGTGCCAGCAGATATATGGAAACAAATAAGAAAAGTGATTGATGACGTGGCCTTAGGCGCCACTTGGGCGGATTTAGTAGCAGAGGATAAGAATAGAGAAGCGGGAGGGAAACCATCGCCAAATATGGCGGCGTTACCAGTGCGGATAATACAAAAATTGAAGGAAATAGTTCCAGAAAAAAGAATTGTATGGGACAAATTAACTGCATGTGTTCAGGGCAAGGATGAGTTATCCACAGATTATTTCAATAGATTCGAAGAAGTATTTACGGATTTTAGTGGACAGGACGTAAGCACGGAAGCAGGTAAAAAGACTATTTGTTGATAAGTACGTGAGAGGGTTAATACCTCCAATTCAAAACTTAATAATGAAAGTGCATGGCAAGCAAAAACATTGAGTAAAGTATTGCAAATGGCCCGATATAATGAGAACAGAGTGAATACAGAGAAAGAGAAAGAGGTAAAGGATAGGGTGAATTTGAAAACAAGAGTGTTACTTCAGCAAGTGACGGGACACAATAGAGGGAGAGGAAACGTGCAAGGGAGAAGTAATTTGAATATGCATGGAGGGCCTCTGGGACTAAATCAATGTGTGTACTGCAGAGAGGAAGTTCATTGGCGAGCGCAATGTCCACATTTACAAAATAGAAATGGATATGGTCAGAGAAGACAGCATAGGGGACACCTGGGAACAAATGGACAGAATAGAAACAATATGCAGCAGTACCAAAATAATCAAGGAAACGTTATCCAGAATCAGAACCAAGCTCAAAATCAGACTGCTTTTAGCCAAAATCGGAGCCAGCAAAACCCACAGTATGGAAATCAGAGTGATCGGAATAGAGGAAAGGGCGGAAATATTTTTGATACACAACCGAATACGTACGATAGTAGTGATTACACATCGGATGATGTGTTGTTCCCTCAATAGGACAGCCCAAGACAGGGATTGGAACCAGTGTCTATTCCCGTGAATTAAAAAGGACCCTACGTAGAAATGAAAGTCGGGAATAGAGAGCATAGCTTTCTCGTAGACACAGGGGCGTAAAAGTGCTCAATAGATCATCACTTGGTTCTGGACATACCACTGTCAGGGCAAAGGAATATTTCAGTAGGGTTCGCAGGTACCCCGGTAATCAATTCAGTGTCCTAACCAGTACCAGTAACATTAGGTCCATTCACTGAATATTGTCCATTTCTTTTAACAGAAAATTGTGAGGAGAATCTTTTGGGATTAAATCTATTGAAAAAACTAAGTGCAGTTATCCATTGCACTCCGGATGGAGTGTTCCTGACAATTTTGCCACAGAATGTACCAGTGTCTGAATTCCTGTCCAAACCTTTGCCAGGAGAATTGAGTAAAGTGCCAACTTGCATATGGGCGATGAATGACAATGATGTGGGATGTTTGAAGATAGAGCCAGTAAAGATTGTTCTAAAAGAAGGAGTAACGCTACCGCGTATTCCACAGTATAAAATTTCAGCAGAAGGAGAAAAAGGATTGAAAAGTATTGTTTCAGATTTGGTAAAACTGGGAGTGATTGAAGAGATTACAGGCAGCACATGTAACAACCCCATTCTCCCAGTATATAAGATAGGAGGTAATGAAGTACCATATTGTTTCATAATTGATCTGCATGCATTAACCAAAGTGGTTGACCCTCAATTCCCATTGGTCCCAGACGTCACCACGATTTTGACCATGATACCCGCCTCGGCAGAATACTTTAGTCTTATTGACTTGAAGAATGCCTTCTTCAGCATTCCAGTACACAAGGAAAGTAGATATCTGTTTGCCTTCACATTAGGAGGACGATCATTTACATTCACACGCATTCCACAGGGCTACACAGAGAGTCAGAGTATTTACAGCAGGGCATTGAAAGAACAACTGGATATGCTAGAATTACCAGCAGGTTGTGTATTGTTACAATATATAGATGATCTATTGATCGCTGCTGACACAGAGGAGATTTGGAAAAAAAAAAAGTTTTATTGTTGTCACACTTAGCAGCACATGGCCACAAAGCAAGCTTAAAGAAATTCCAATATTGTCGAAAGGAAGTGGCTTATTTAGGCTACCTACTTTCGAGAGAGGGGAGAAGACTAACGCCAGAAAGGATAGAGAGCATTTCTGGTATGCCTATTCCAAAAACACAGAAAGAAGTCAGAGCTATAATGGCATGGCTTCTTATTGCCAGGAGTGGACTGTGAAGCCAATGGTGGCATTGACAAAAAAGGATGCTGTGATGCCTTTGCAATGGAATGAAGAATGTCAGAGAGCATTTGATCTGCTCAAAACTGCATTGTGTTCTGCTCCAGTTTTGGCACACCAAATTATGAAAAAAATTTCAGATTGTTTGTACACGAGAGTGAAGGCTGCGTGTTGGCTGTTTTGACGCAGGAACAAGGTGCAAGAAATAGGCCATGCAGCTATTTTTCTTCCGTGATGGACCCTGTAGCGCACGCACTACCACGTTGTTTGCGAGCTGTTGCAGCGGCTGCTGCGTCAGTGAAGCAAACTGAAGGAATGGTGTTGGGGCACACCTTAATTTTGATTGTGCCACATGCCATGGATGTTCTATTAAATAGAACGCAGACGCACACTTCACATCTGCTAGATTGACTAGATATGAAATTGTCCTGTTCGCGCAACGCATCCAAATTATGAGGTGTAGCACTTTGAATCCTGCAGAATTAATGCCACTGCCCACGGAAGAATTAGGTGACAATGAATCACCTCCCCATGATTGTTTGATGGTCACTGAGGAAGAAACGAAAGGAAGAATTGACTTAACAGATACCCCACAAAAAGAACCAGATGGAGAACTTTTTTGTGACGGCTCCTGTTTTAAATTACCTGATGGCACATAAACTGCTGCCTATGCTATCACCACACTGAAAAGTATTGTAGAAAGCAAAAGAATCCCTTACAACTCTGCACAAGCCGCGGAGATAATAGCGTTAACAAGAGCTTGTGAAATATCTGACAATTTAAGTGTAAACATATATACTGACAGCCAATACGCCTTTGGGGTAGTTCATAACTTTGGCCGACTCTGGGCTGAGAGGGGTTTCTTGACATCACATGGAGCCAGAATTCAACATGGCCCTTTGATTGTACGATTGCTGTCTGCACTTACGTGTCCAAAGCGCCTAGCAATAATGAAATGCGAGGCGCATAAAAACATAAAAAGGTAACATGTAAAGTGGGAGAGGGAAACGCATTTTCAGACAGGATTGCGAAGCAAACTGCCACTGATTTGAATACTAAAATGTTGACAGTACAGTCTGAGGAAGTACCCTGCATAATAGAAAATGGAATTGCTACTGTTAAAGAGATGCAGGCGGAAGCCACTGCTGACGAAATACATGAGTGGGCTGAGGGCTCTGCAGGGTTAGATCTAGAAGGGTGCTGGGTAGACAAGAAAAGTAAAAACTGGATGCTGCCCAACTCCTATGTAACTGCGATGATCACAATGGCCCATAGTCCTAAACACATTTGTGCTAAAAAGATAGTCCAGCATTTAGCCACAGTATGGGAGAACACACCCAAAGAAAAATGCCGAAAGGCTGGTACAAAATTGTATTACGTGCTTGCAACACAATGTGGGGAAGGGAACGGTGACTCCAACAGGAGGTTTTGGCCCTCTCTCTATGCCATTTAAGGAAATCCATTTTGATTTCATAGAGATGGAGAGGTGCCAAAACTTAAAGTACGTTTTAGTGGTTATATGTGCGTTTAGTGAGTGGGTGGAAGCATAGCCATTAAAAGACTGCACCGCCATGAGCACTGCAAAAGTAATGTTGAAGGAATATTTTTCACGGTTCGGTCTATCCCCAGTCATATGGTCAGATAATGGCCCGTATTTTGTGGGCACAGTGATATTACAGATTTGCGTAGGTCTCCAGATTGACAAGAGATTTCACTGTTCTAGACACCCCATGAGTGCCGGTTTTATTGAATGTCACAACGGCATATTGAAGGCCAAAATAAGTAAAATTTGTGCAGGAAACAGGTTGAGTTGGGTAGACGCATTACCGCTAGCGTTACTGTGCATGCGCACATCTGTGCAGGCGAGAACTGGGCTCTCCCCATACGAAATCGTGATGGGGAGGCCGCCAAATGTTTGGTGTGCACCACAGCCAAAGAGGCTAAAGGAAGTGGAATATCCTGTGCTCAGTACTTATTGTAACCTTTTAATGCAGAAATTGCATTTGATTCATCAGCAGGTGCAGGAGGCTCTACCCGTCAGGTACACTGGTCCGGGGCATTCACTGGAACCTGGAGCGTGGGTTCTAGTGAAACATTTTAAAAGAAAGTCATTGCTTACACCCAGATGACGGGGACCCTACCAGATACTTTTGGCACCACAGACCGCAATCCGCGTGGACGGGAGGAAGGCATGGATACATGCAACGCATGCTAAAATGATCCCATCGCCGTTGAAAGAACTGCCTGACCCGGACGACCAAAAAGAGACAGCGGCCTCAGAGACGAAAGAAACTGTTGCCACAAAATCTGTTTGATCCTGAAATAAAGCCAGAAACGAAGCCTGGAAAAATTGCTATAAAGGAGGAAGGGCAAAGAGTGCCCCAACGTTGTCCAGCAGAACCTGTATCACTGCTGGCTGACACAAAGCGTGTACCACTTTGGCGCCCACCATCTGCCATTGCGCCACAAGCTGACTCTGAGCCTGAGTCTGGAAGTGCACCTGCACTATTAATTGATCACACGATACCAGGAGCAAGGCGGTATAATGTATGGCCTCAGAAGAAGGAGTGATCAAATCTTCATTTCTTTTGATCTTTTGTTGCCTCTGTTTCCCATAACGGATGAAGTGGGAACCGGAGGCTTAGGGGAGAGCGGCGTGAGGGTTGTGCAAATCGGACAGCTCAAGAGCGCGCCTCCACAGTGCTAAAAAAATCCATGTGCAGATCACCCCTCAAGGACAAGAGTGGCTCACATGGTACGCAGGCAATTGATGACTGCTCTGGAGTTCTTTGAGCAATGTGCAGATGCACAGAAATCTTGCCCAACACATAGCAAATCCAGGCTGCTGAGAGCTGGCAGAACAAACTGTTGACATTTCCAAACTGATTGACATTCGAACAAGTGCAACGATAAGAGATATTCACGACGAACATTGTTGGAGAAGGACTGCGAGAGAAAAAAATGCTGGAACACGCTTTTGCCCCCTCCTGCACCACTGCTGATAATGAGTTAACTATAGAGACAGGAAGTATAGTAGCCCCGATAATGACAGTACTGGTATTATGGTATTTAGAAGAAATACACCCATTAGAAGTGTTCTTGCCAATTAGAAACATCTCCACTACTGAAAGCCCGGCCCATGTGATTACTTACACTCTGTCCCCAATGGAAGAAAGACACAGGGAAGGTTATGGAAATAACACATTATTGTTGATAATGAATATGACTCACTCAATATTGAGAAAAAAGTATTGTTGGGTATGTGCCCACTTGCCACAGCATGGTGGCAAGGCAATAGGTTGGTATGTGCAGCCACTGCCATTGAGTTCTGCATGCTACGCGTCCTTAAGTGCATTATATTATGGGAAATGGAACAAAAGTGAAACGGGTCAATTAGATAGAACAAATATGAATGAATTCAAGGTGATTATCATGAAACCTGTAGGTTGTTCTATATTTCACAAAGCATGACTGATCACACCAGTAGTGATGCCACAAGATAGATTATTTGTACCCTATAAATCATCTCTAATCTCGTTTCATATCAACCCAGAAGGGAATAAAGATACAGTGCCTCCCTCCTATACAGTAAACTACAGTCCACGCTCTGTCCCCTTTTGCCTAAGGAAAAAGGGCTCCTATTTAGTGGGGACATTCACTAGATCTAGGAATATAGCATTTCTTGAGAAAGAAGTAGAACCAGTTTATGTAGGTGACCCTGTTTATTTCATATGTGGAGAAAAAGCGTATCCTTGGTTACCTAGAAACTGGGGCGGTACTTGTTACTTGTGACTTCTGTTCCCGGGGGTATTCCTGTCAAGAACAGCAGATATAGCCAAATAGTCCAGGTCAAGACCACGGCGAGATGAGGAAGGATGTTTGATTGTGGAAGACATAGCAAAATCCTTTATACCATTTTGGGGCCAAGCAATAAACTCCTATAATATAAGACAGCTGTCCAGAATATTGGAGAAAACAATAAATGGAACAACAGATATATTATATAATATGACATTAGAGTAAAAAGGAAGTAGATTAATGACACTCCAAAATAGGATGGCTATTGATGTAATTCTGGTTGATCGTGGGGGAGTTTGTAAAATCGTGGGATCAGCATGTTGCGTATTTGTAAGCGACTCCTCCCCTACGATTTTTGAAGCAATGAGAAAGTTGCATGTTTTAAGCTCTGACCTTCACCTCCCCGAAGGAAGTTGGGAATTAAACATAAGCTCCTGGTTCTGGGAAGTATTACGCACATGGGGATGGAAATTAGTTGCGATCCTAGTAGCAGTATTAGGAATATTCATGACATGTTGTTGTTGTATACACTGCTTACCTATAATTTGTACTGACATAAGTGAGGAGTGCATAAAGATAGTAACAAAAAAGAGCACAACTAAATCAGATACTCAAATAAATGATGAAATGAAGACAGTGAAAGAATTAATGTCAATTAATATTGATGACAATGACAAGGAGAAGGAAATAAGTAGTATGCAAGATTCAGAATCAGAATCAGAAACATGGTCAGAAGGGGATGCAATGTATGGATGAGGCGTTTGGCATACGGCCAAAATGAGGGTTTGTCATTTCAGAAAAAGTAGATACCGTTCAATGATGGAGGCAATGTATTTTGTTGGCCGAAGACTAACCGCCTAATGTGTTCGGTATTAAAAATACGCAACTATCAGCTTGACTAAAGTGCGGCCATTTTGATGTGATTGAAATCGCCATTTTGTTTTTAACTTTCGCCTCTTGCTTTCTGTCGAAACTGCTTTGCTGAAAGCTTATTCTGCTCGACTATTATTTTATTGTTAATGCATAGAGCAAGGCCGCGAGATACTTGTTGAAACATAACGCAGGCGACCCAGACAGAAATGCCCAGTCTCCTCCCTCGCAAGTCCTTGGAAATAATCAACAAGGCATTTAATCATTACACAGGTGCCAGCCAGTCTCGCTCATGCAGTAGAAATGATAGAAACAAATAATTAATGGTTTGAATTATGCTCTTCTTTGCGGCCCCCCTTCTCTGAGCCCTGTAGAGCCCTGGAGAGCGAGTTGACCCCTAGCACACAAATAGAAACTAGGAGATAGCGAGGCCTGGAATGTGTCTCTCCCCTGCATGCAGCTTGCTTGCGAAAACAGAAGCAATGTGTTCTCTAAAACAAAGAATTGTGTCTGCAGGCTCATGAAATTGCAAACTGTTGCTAAAATGAATGTCTGAAGGTGTCATACTCGTCACAATTGTCAATCATCGAACCCAATTCAAAGGAAATACATTATGGCCGGTATTGAATATGTCATTGCTGATTGGGAGATGGCCATTTTGTATATATGTAACTGTTGTACAATGCTCGCTCTCTTGCGTCCCTCGGGTTCTGGAGACACACGTCGCGGGGCGTGAGACCCAGTTGGCCAAATGAGACTATTTGCTTTGCAATTAACCCTAGATTTTGGGAATACAACCTTGTGTCTGGTGTATAACTTCGTGTGTGGTGATTGTGCCTTGTTTCCATATGCGAGGGTCCCCTAGGGGCCCCTTCATGACTGTAATCTGGCTGTTGTGATGTGATATCAGCTGTGAGGGTGCTGCAGACGCCCCCAGGATACAACCCACAACATCGGAGCGAGGCCATGAGGTTGGTGTTGATCTGGCGGGCGCTGCTGAGACACACTGTGCTCTTACCGAAGGACAACCGGCTGTGATGCTCAGTGTGGTGGGACTTACACAAGAGTGCTGCAACTTCTCACATCTCAGAGCGACTTCTCACACCTCAGTACCCGGTGCTGCTGTTGGCCTCCTGGTCATCCCGGACTGCCCTCTGGCTTTGGCTCGCCTTGGGGCGGGCTGCTGCAGTGGCTGGCCATGCTGACACGGGGCTTGCCCCACTGAGTGGGTCACATGAAGAAGCAACGCATTGCCGCACCAGCCCAGCCGCAATTGGGATGTGATTGGATGGGCTGGTGCTGTTGACTGCCGGGGACGAGTGCTGGAGACCACTGCCCTGCTGTTACCCACAACCTGTCTAGTATACTACATGGCCTGTTGCAGAGGCATGGATCTGACATCAATAATGCTGACAATGATTTAGCCTCAGCAACCTCCATACTACGCCCGGGGGTGATCCCTGCACTGGAGCCGTGGAAATACCTCTCGGCTCCTCGACTGTTGGCTTGGACAGAATGTGCACCATCCTACGAGAACCTTGCCCCTTTTCCATCACAGGTGACCAGAGGCCATCATTAGTTGCAGGGGGCTCCAGCGGGGAGGCCTCTGCGACATCTCCCCCACCCCTCCTTCTTTTTAAACACCCGCACCTGCGGCAGCAAGCTGCTTTGGAGTGTAATGGTAAGTGAGGTGTGCCGCGGACCCCCTCTGTGACCCTACTGGCATGGATGCTTGGGGACACCGGCGTACAGGATATAAGACCCTGCATAGACACTAGCCAAACTATATTCGCTAAACGCTGACCATCGTGTGCAAAGTGTACTGGCCTTCACCATATATTAGCTTGGGAATTTGGGGCTGCTGCAGAGTTCCGGCGATTCTGGCCTGCAAGGGTCCAATGGAACCCTTCATCAAAGACCTATTAAAATCAATGTTCGACCCCTCAAAGTTCTCCCAGCATTATCTTGTGGAGAGAGCGTATCGTTTGTTGGCCCCTGTCCCCAAGCCGGGTGCTCCCCCTGCACTACCCTGCCCAAAATGCTCAACTATCATGACAGGGATCTTATTTTACGCTTGGCCAGAGAAAAGTGTACGCTGCGATATGAGGCCTCCAATATACACATATACCCAGACTTTTACTCCAATGTGCAAGCTAAACGTGAGTCATATGACTCAGTTAAGATTGCTACAGGTGAGACAAATCCCCCAGTATCCGTCAAAGCTACGCATGCAGAATGGCAGAGGTGCACACTTCTTTGAGAGACCGGCTGATGTCACAGCCTACATAGGAGCCTCCGCCCCCATACCCCTTCGGAGGCGAGACAGTGAGGGTTGCCACGGCCCCCACCCACACCTCAATGATCCTTATATAATGTATAACGACTGAACAGCATGTGCAGCGCAATAATCTTATCCGTCATAGTTCTGAAAATGGATATGCTATCCCAGTATTTTTGGGGCGGGCTGCAGACTCTGCAGCCTTTCCGAGTTCTAGCTTTCCGTGCTCACAGTGCTACCCAAGGGATATCCAATTAGGTTTTGTTCTCTTATGGGGTCCATCATCAAGTTGGGGTTGATGGTGTGGGTAGTGGGAAGGAAATACAATTAGTTTTGGGGTTAACGATGTACAATTAAATCAGCAGACACAGGGGTTTGAATGTTTTGTTATCAGGTTGCTATGTTCTTTACTAAAAACCGGTGCAGACTGCTCCTCAATTACACGTTGCAGTATCATTCCTTGTTTCTTTTTATGTAAGTTTGTACCCTCACTTAATACAAACCTGATACTATAGACAATAAGATTTCTTTCATGACCTGGAATGTTCTGGGGCTAAATCATCCTATCAAATCGCGCAAGGTGGTCGCATATATCTATCGGCAGGCCCCCAAAGTGGTGATGCTCCAAGAGACACATGCCCAAGGGGTGCTTAATGAAAGGTTTGCCACAAGCTTGGGATTGCAACATTCTTACACTAACCACTCTTCCCAAGGTAGAGGTGTGCTAATGTTAATACATCGCTCGATTCCCTTTCAGGAAACCAGGGAGGTAGATCCACGAGGGAGGTATGTGATCTTATGGGGAGACCTGGCTGGAATAGACACAATACTGGTCAACACATATGGCCCCAATCTAAATGACCCCGAATTCTATGGCCAAGTGATGGGCATTTTGTTGGGAGGAACCCGTTCATGTATTATCTGGGGAGGCGACCTCAACTCAATCCTGGACTGCACGCTCGACCGTTCTAGGGCTACCCAGCAAGACTTGACTAATTCAGGCCGCACGATTCTACATAATATGCAGCAACTTGACGTAATTGAGGCATGGAGAGATTGCAACCCTGGTATACAAGAATACACCTATTAATCGTTAGTGCATGACGCTCAGTCCAGGATTGACTATTGGTTGGCACGGCCACATTCATGGCACAAGTACAAGACTGTAAGATTCTCACCCGAACAATCTTGGATCACTCTCCCGTTACTCTTACAGTACTCTGGGACGGACCGATCTCACCGCGCCCTCCCTGGCGCATGTCTTCTACATACCTTCTGGACCCCGTCTTCTTGGAAGCACTCCGAACAGGGGTTATAGATTTTTTTCATAGAAATGAGGGCTCTGTACAGCACCACTCTACTGTTTGGGAGGCCTTTAAGGTGTGGGTCAGGGGGAGGTTATCTCCATATCCTCAGGTACTCTGAGAGAAACGAGACGGGAGTTGGGTAGAGTTGAGTCTGACCTGAGATGGCTTGAGAACAAATATGGCACCACAAACAACAGAGCATTACTGGGCCTCATTAATGGAAACTTATTACAATTCAGGAAACTGGACGACGGGGAGGTCTGCTTGATGTATTACCCCATTCAGGCAAGGCAGTATGGGGAGGTGGACAGAACAGGCGATTTTCTTGCTCATGCTATCAGATCTGAGAAAGGTGTTCAACATATTACTGGAATCAGGGAAGCATCAGGGTTTCTCATCACTGCCCCGGGGGCAATCAATGGTGAATTCTACCAGTACTACAATACTCTATATGCAAACTCTGATGTGTGCACTACAGTGGAGCTGGAGAATTATCTGTCTGAGATACCTCTACCTGCAGTGACGCAGGAAGCGCAGCTGGCACTGAGTCAGCCTCTGACCATTGAGGAGATGACTGAGGCAATCATGCTACTGCTGTCCGGTAAGGCTTAAGCATCTAATTCTATAAAGAGTTCCGCGTCATCCTTGCCCCCCGGCTACTAAGGGTATAGGAGGAATCTCTCTGGCTCGGCCGGCTTTCCCTCTCGCTCTGGGAGGCTGCCATTACAGTGCTCTTAAAGCCCAACAGACCAGCCACCAAGATGGCCTCGTACAGGCCCCTATCCCTGATCAATTTGGATACTAAAATTTACGCTAAACTGTTGTCTGCTCGTCTTCAGCCTGCATGCTGTCCCTGGTCCACCCAGACCAATTTGGATTCATTCCCGGCCGTTCCACCGCATCTAATCTACGCAGATTGTATGCCATCATTTCGCAAATTAACCCACAAGCACAGGCCGTGGACGCCTCACTTGATGCCGAGAGGCTTTTGATTCAGTTTCCTGGCAGTTTGTATTTGCGGTACTCCAACAGATGCGATTGGGGGACCTTTTTGTGCAATTTACCCATCTGCTATATGCTTATCCAGCCAACAGAGTCCACACTGGAGGCACGATCGCACCTGTTTTCATGATGGGTCACAGTACACAACAGCGCTACCCTTTATCCACTTTGCTCTTTGTGCTGACAATTGAGCCCCTCACGTGAAGAATGCGGCTCAAACACTCCCATAGAGGTTTACACATAGTAGGCCCACCACAAATAATATCTCTTTACTCCGATGATATGCTCTTGTACATTCGGAATCCGGCATGAAATTTGACTCTGCTGTTGGAGGAGTTATGTAAGTTCTCTACACACTCAGGGTATCGTACCAACGAATCTAAATCAGAGCTGTTCCTGCTGACTGATGCCACTAACACCCCGACTGCCCTGATGGGATTTAGGTGGGTCTCACACAAGTTTAAATATCTGCACATAGTAGTTTCTCGCACGCATTAGTCATTGACAATGGTGGATATATTGGGTCTATGGGCCGGATTTCCAATCTCAATATATGGTACACTCTCTATACTCAAGATGATTGTTGTCCCCAAACTACTGTATTATTTTACCAACATTACCGTCTGGCCGGGACGTGCATTCTTTCATAAATTACGATCCTTGGCAATTGGATATGTATGGGGTCCTGGAGCCCCGTGGATGAAATGGGAGGGATTGACCAGACCGTGTAACCAAGGGGTCCTGCAAGCCCTTGACTTTGAGTTATACTATGTTGTTCCGCAAAGCACAGTTTGCAGGCTATTAGTATTCCCCCGCCCCCCCAGGAATGCCTGCTCCATATGGCCTTGGGGAGATATAGTTCCTCCCCCTCTAGCCTGCAATACATTGTCCTAGCCAAACAGCATGCTGATACTTGCACATTCGATCCGGCTCGCACAACTGTGAACGCGTGGGCAAGGCTGTTTAAAGTGCTGCTCCATACTGTGGAGCGCTACCATTGTGGAACTGCCCTGGCCTCCCCCCAACATACAACAAAGACATTCAGAGGGCGAGGGACCCTGGGGAAGCCTTGACGCTTTATGACCTTTTCCAGACGGGTCCTTTGTCACCAATGAGATCTTTTCTGAAAAACTGGGTAATAACCCAATAAAGTCATTGCAGTCTTTTAGAATGAGAGCGGCAGCCTGGAGGCTATGGTCCTCGTTCCCTGTGGAACCCAATGATTGACAACCGCTGGGGATGGTGGTGTCTGGCAGTGACCTCAGAAGGCTGGTATCTAGGCTGCATAGGAAATGTCAGGATACTCACACATTTACTCACAGTGCTAAAGTGGGAAACAGATCTAAATGGTGTGGTTGATGACAAAATGTGGGTCTGTGGTGCCGACTGAAGAGGGAAGTGTCCCTAAATGCTAGGTACAGGCTGAAACAATTTAAAGTATTAAAATAGCTACATTACGCACCTGCACACGTGGCTAGGTTCTCACCCACGTCCAGTAGCAAATGTGCCAAATGTGGTCAGAAACTGTGAACTCTATGCACATATATTGGAGTTGCTCAAGGATTGCCCAGTTCTGGTGATCAATCTTGGTCTGCTCGCATGAGATCACAGATGATCCCCCGCACTCTCGCCTCCCAAATACTTGTTTGGAGACAGTGGTAAGGTGCCTATTAAGATACGCCGCCTCTTAAGCTTGGGCTGCCTGATCGCCAAAAAATATATACTGAACCACTGGAAATAAAAAGAGGCTTCCAATATTACCATATGGCTCAGAGAATTGACTTTTGCTAACGAAAGGGAAGAGGGTTACATTTCATTGGTTACACCCAGCTTCAGACCCAAGGACATATGGGAACCATTCCGGGAATATTTACGGAGAGAGAGCCCTACCCAGTAGCTGTGACATGAGCTGCTAGATCTAACATTTTGTATCATTTTTGCAATTCTCGTCTGGTTGAATATTGTTATGCTCAAACTGAAATGTATTAAAATTCTATATGCATGTGCTTTGAGGTTGTAAGTCTGACACTGCACTAAATAAAGTAAAAAAAAAAAAGAAAATGTCTATGACGGATCCTCAAGGCATCTGCCTGTGGTGTCTGGGCTACGGGCACCGTACCGATGATTGTGGGTCCTATCAGGCCATGACAGAGAAAGCTCTCAGGGAGCATAGAGGTAAACTGGTGGTGGGGAGGTTAGCTTTAAATTCTTCTTCAAAGCGGGAGAAAAAGTCTGGTGAATACAGAGACTCTTCCCAGAGTAAAAAGTCGAAGAGGTTCCGATCGAGGAGTTGATCGCGGCAATCTTCATCTTTTTCCTCGAAGAAGGCGAAGAAGAGACGCCATAGGTATCCTTCATCCTCAAGTGAATCCTCCACAGAGGTAATCAGATGCCCAACGAAGTCCGATTCCCCGGCAAAGTGGGACGCATTTCAATCAGAGATGATGTGGATTTTCGAGAATCTGGCCTCGACTCCCTCGAAAGAAAGGCACAAGAGCCATGCCCCAGTCGCTGCGAAGGACGACAAAGTGAAATCGAAGGCTCCAAATTCGAAGCTGCGCTCACAGCCGGTGTTGCGTCGAGAAAGTTCTTGACTCAACGAGAAGTCGTTGAGAGTGTTGATGGGTCTAGAAATTAGTCCTATTTTGGTTCTGACAAAAAAGCGTAAAAGGGTCAAAGACCTCGACGACTTTGTTGACTCCGTTTGAGTCAGACCTGTCGACACCGAAGTCGAAGTCAACGCTGAGTAAACCAGAGCCATTTTCTAAACCGGCTTCAACGCCGTCGACAGCTACTTCAACTTTGTTGAAGCTTTTCAGCATACAGGACAAAGGTTTATAGACCTGTCCTAAAAAATACTATTTTAAGTCTATGTCTGCAATCTATGAGGAGGAACAATCCTCTCATGAGGGATCCCCTCCTTTTGGTTTGCAGTTTGGCACCTCCAATGTGCCAGAAGAACTCATTTCTGATTAATCAAAAATGAGGGATTTGTATGACAATCTCCAGTCGGCTAATGGTTTGGATATCTCCCCTGAACTGGAATTTGGCTGGCCTGACACCTCTGAGCACGCAGATTCGTCCTATAGAAAGCTCATGAGTAAAGTCACTGAGTTTATGGGGTGGAGCAGGCCTTCTCCATCATTAGAACAAGATGACAAACAAATCTTCAATTTGTTCTTCAAACAAATGGCCCTCCAATATAAAAAAGCCATCTTAATAGCAAAATCTAACTCTTTCAATGACAGGATTTCAAAGGCCAACTCCCAAGCGAAAGAATTATTCGCAATCTTCAACCCCTAGCTACTGCAGACAAAATAAATAAAGACAAAGCCAGGTGCGCGGGCATCCAGTCCGCCATGCTTAACAAAATAAAACTCTTCCAAAATAAAATTCAAACCCATTGCAAAGCCCGCCCGAACCCAAAAACTAACAGCCCCACACCGGATAAGGGTATTATTTTCAGCCACGCCCGATTTGCATTCAGAGACATCACTGTACCAGAGGCCCTTCATCTTATCAAAAACCTCAAACCATCTCTCTGTAAAGCAGACATCTGCCCTCCTAAAATCATCAAGGAATGTGCCAACGATCTAGCACCCCTTATTACTACTTTGATTAACGCATCATTCCAAACAGGTATTGTCCCAAACAGTCTTAAGGAAGCATGGGTGCGGCCTCTACTAAAAAAGGCCACACTTGACCCAGCACAACCAAACAACTACAGACCGATAACGACTGTCCCGTTCCTCTTGAAAATCCTGGACAAAGTAGCCCACAACCAGATCCAGTCATACATAGAAGCAAACTCCATACTAGGCAAAAGGCAATCTGGCTTCCGCATTGGGCACAGAACAGAATCAGCCTTACTAGACCTTAAAAACCAAATTTCACACATCATGGACAAAGGCAAACCCGCCCTGCTCCTTCTTCTTGACCTATCAGCAGCTTTCGACCGGGTAGATCGCCAAACACTCACCACCCACCTCACTCACGCAGCACACTTCTCTAAACAAGCAGCAACCTGGATCACATCCTTCCTCGAAGGTAGAGCCATGAAGGTCTACTCCGACACTGCAAACGCAGACCCTACCACTATAAACTGCAGTGTCCCCTAAGGTTCGTGTACAGCCCCAACCCTCTATAACCTCTTCACAAAACCCCTCTTCGACCTACTTGATTCCATGGGTGTTGCATATACCCACTATGCAGATGATACTCAAGTACTTATACCCCTATCTGGAGTCTCTCACCAAGACGCTAAGGCCCTCCACAACATCTATGCCACCATCCAAGCATGGATGGCACTCAATGGCATCTGCCTAAACGGGGAGAAGACTAAAATTCTCATCCTCGGCCAGAAAAACACTATAACGAAACTTAACCCCCAGTACGCCAACTTCAACATAGACAACTTAACCATCCCAGTATCATCTTCCGTCAAGACACTAGGGGTTCACATTGATGCAAACCTATCTATGAACAGACAAACCGCGCCATAACCTCTGCATCAGCGCTCCGCATCAAACTCATCAATGCCATCAAACCCTACTTATCCGCGCCCAACTGCCTAGCCATAGCTAGAGCAACCATAGGCGCCAAACTCGACTATTGCAACGCTCTCCTAGCTGGCACCTCCGCCAAGAACATTCATAGACTGCAAACCATGCAAAACAATGTCCTAAGAGCCGCACTGAGCATCCCAGAAGAGACCATATATCTCATGCCAGACATGAAGCACAGTGGCTTCAGGTCAAAGACCGCATTACCCTGAAAATCCTTACCATCACACATAGATGCATTAACAACACCGCTCCCACCTACTTAGCCGAAGCTATATCAAGAACCACTTCCACTCGCCCCACCAGAGCTCAGTACACCAACCAGCTACACATACCTCGCATCAAGAGTGTCACAGCTAGAGGGCTAGGCTTCTCTTACATTGCACCAAAACTATGGAACTCACTCCCTGTCAATCTCAGAGCTGAAACTTCCAGCTATGTTTTCCGCAACAACCTCAAGACCACTCTCCTCTATGAGTAACGCAACCTCCTACCCTACCCCTGTCTTGTATATTGTAACATAAACACAAATGTAATATAACTATATTATAAACCTGTATATATATACTGCTATCCTATGTAACACTAATGCTCACTATGTAACATATGTATGATTCTTGACCCTGTAACTAAGCTTTGTACTGTAACAAGTGCTACGATGTCCTCGGACTGTTGTGTGCTATATAAATGCAAATAAAACAAAAACAAAAAAACAAAGACATGACTGACATCTTAGACCAGGGTCCTCAGAAGGACCCCATTTTACCATTCCACATGGCCCTGCAGAGAAAAGTCACTGCTAATTGGGAGACCCCGGAAGCTGGGCCTGCAGTCAACAAAAACTTTGCAAGGGAGTACAGGCCTTCCAGCAGTGACCCAGAATAACCGTCTAAGCATCCCACTCCTGAAAGCTTGGTAGTTCAGGCATCTATGTCAATCAGACAATCGGCTTATCCCTCCATACCTCCGGACAGGGATGACAAGAGGGTGGATGCCTGGTAATGTAACGTTTTCACTGCAGGCAGTATGGCCGTAAAATCTACTAATGGGATTTCCACTCAATCCAGATTCATGTTTACCTTGTGGGACTGTATTGCCATGGTGGCTGATCACTTCCCGGAAGGTGAAGAAAGAGACGGCATTTTATTGATTATTAAAGATGGTAAGGAGGCATTGGATGAATGTCTCCAGTCAGGTTTGGATGCTGCTGTTAGGCCTGCCGTATGCACTGCTCATGCATACACTGAAATAACGACATGGAGCCTGGGGTCCTGTCAACTTTCTTTATTCTCTCTCTCACACTTTCTGCCCTCTCCCCCTCTGCCCCTCCCCTTCTGTCTTTCTCCCGCTCCCTTCGCCTTGGTCCTCTTAAAGGGGCCATGTCCCTTTTCCCTATACAACACCTCCCCCGTGCTTAACACGAAAGCCCAATTACATCTGTTCGATGAGTCTCATTGGCTTCTTTATTGTCCGAGGGGGTCTCCCTGGTGATTCGCGGCTCTCGCCAGTCGATTCCACTGGGGGCTCTGTTTCTTCTTCTTCGCTGTGGTCTTCAGTGGGTGTTCCTTGTGTCTCGGGTTCCTCTAAATACAGTTTCTTGAAGAATGAGGAGTTTCGGGTAATGTCTCTTAGGTCCCCAGTTGCTGTGACCATGGGTCCCTTGATGGCCGTGATTATGCGCGGCTCAGGACTGTACCGGGTGTCTGTTTTCTTGCGCTGCTTTTGTCGCACGAGGACAGTTTGTCCGACCTCTAGCTGTTGTTCCTTCGCTCTCCTTCTCGTGTCGGCCCATTGCTTTGCTTTCCTCTTCTTATCGGCGTCCCGCTCTCTGATGGCTAGGTCTTCCTCGGGTGTATAATCTTCCCATCGGGGAATGCGTGTTCTGGGTTGGTATCTCACCATGAGCTCGGCTGGTGGTTTTCCTGTCGCGTCATGTTGGGTATTCCGATAGCCCCGGAGCATGCTGCAGATGGCCTTCAGATGTGGCGTCTGCTCTGCCACTGCCTTTTGTCTTGTCAGTTTGATTGTAGCCATAAATCGTTCCACCATCCCGTTGGCTTGGGGCCACAGCGGGGTGATCTTTTGGTGGTGGAATCCCAGGTGGCTTGCAAAGTTTGCGAATTCCCTTCCTTGGAATGGAGATCCGTTGTCAGTTTTGACAACATTGGGGATGCCCCATTAGCTGAACAGTTCATCCACTATGGGTGCGGTTTCCTCGAAAGATGTTGACATCGTTTGTTTGACAAAGGGAAATCTTGAATACTCATCTATTATTACTAGTAGATAGCCCCCTTCTTCTAGGGGTCCGTAGAAGTCCATTGCGACTCTTTGCCACGGTCTTGTCGGGAGCGTTGTTAGCTGCAGAGGGTTTGGGTTCGGTCCTTGCGCTGCTAGTTGGCAGGGTCTGCAGTGCTTAAGCATGTCTTCTACTATCACATCCATGAATGGGAACCAGACGTAGTTCCGGAGGAATCGTTTGGTGTTCTCTATGCCCCTGTGGCCTTCGTGAGCTAGGGTTGCTAGGGTCTTTCTCAGGTCTCTGGGTGCTACTAGTCTCTTCCCCCGTAACAGGAGTCCTTGGTCGGTTGCTATGAGTTCTTCGTGTATCTTGGATAGCCGTTTTTCTTGTGCGGTGCTCTCTCCATTTGTTGGAGCGGGTGAGGGAGATCGCGGCTCTGATTGTCGGGTCTGCTTTGCTCCTTTCCTCAAATGTTGTTAAGGAGATGGTGGGTGGCGTGGCGTTTGCTGACAGGTATGAGATGTATTCAGCGGCTTCGTGTTCTAGTGTGTCCTTTTCGTCCCTTAGGGGATGCCTGGATAAGTAGTCCGCTGGATTGGCACCTCCCCCTGGTTTGTGGATGATGGAGTAATCGTACTCTTGTAGTCTAATCCCCCACCGTTCAATGCGGGGCGGCATTTTCGTCCTGGGGTTTCCAAAGATTGACAGCAGGGCTTGGTGGTCCGTGACCAGAGTGAAGTTTCGACCAATGATGAAATGGTGGTACTTTTCGCATGCCCATACATCGGCTAGGCTCTCTCTCTCCGCTTGAGAGTACGCTTTTTCAGTGTGTGACAGGGCACGGCTGGCATATGCGACTATTGCGTGATGAGTACTGTCCGAGGGGTCGGTCTGGGCTAGGATGGCTCCTAGTCCCACCGGGCTCGCATCGACCGTAATGATGGTATGCCAGTCTGGGCGAAAGTATGCCAGTTGACGGTTATTGGAGAGGCCTTCCTTGATTGCCATGAACGCTTTCTGGCAAGGTGTGTCCCAGGTGAATGGTGTATTTTTCTTTAGGAGGTTGCGGAGCGGGTCAGTTGTTGAGGCATAGTTTGGGAGGTAGCGCGCGCAGTATCCTGCCATTCCCAACAGGGAGCGTAGCTCAGCAGCAGTCATAGGTGCTCTGAGTTCGGTTATTGCTTTTATTTTGTCCGGGTCGGCTGTTGTGCCCTTGTTCGAGAAAGTGTGTCCGAAGAATTTTAAGCTTGTTTTGTTAATGTCGCACTTGGGTTCATTGAGGGTCAGTCCCGCGTCCTGTAGGATGGAGCAGACAGTTCTAAGGGCTTTGTCGTGCTGGTCCTGATCTCTCCCAAATATCAAGATGTCGTCACTATAGTTTAGTGCATTCATTTCCGATGCTATGAGCCGTCTGATGGTCTATTGAAAGATCTCTGCGGCTGATGATATGCCAAAATGTAACCTTTTGTATCGGAATAGCCCGTCGTGCGTTGCAAATGTAGTGATGGGCCGTGACTCTGGATCCAGGACAAGTTGATGATATCCTTGGTTGAGGTCAAGCTTCGAGAAGAATCTGGCTTGGTTGAGCCTGATCAGCATGTCTTCTAAGCTCGGGCCCGGGTGCCTTTCCCTTTGGATAGCGGTGTTTGGGATGCGCATGTCAACGCATATGCGAAGACGGCCGTTATCTTTGGGGACGATGACTATTGGCGATACCCACGGTGTTGGACCATCTGCTTTCTCTATGACATCATTGGAGAGAAGAAGTTGTATTTCCTTTGATACTTGTTCTTGAAGCTGGAAACCCACTTTGCGCGGGTGTTGTGGGACCGGTCTGACGTTGTTGTCAATGTGCAGCTTGATGCATGAGTCTTTTAACATGCCCACCCCTTCGAATAGCCTGGGGAAATGGCGTTTGAGGTCTTCTTTCGATAGGGGCTTGTCTGTTATTGATCTGATGAGTCCGTGGGGCAGTGGTAGCCCTTCTATTTCTTCAGATGGGTCGTAGTGTAGGTCAATTAGAGCGAGGGCCTTAGCTGTTCGGTAGCTGAGGAGGCAGCGGCCGACGGATGGGCTCCTCGCGACGTGTATGGTGGCTGGTATTGTGATGTTTCTGTGCCGTAGGTTGCATTGGAATTTCCCTTTAGACGACATGGGCTGTGTCACTCCCCATTGAGAAATGTGTGTTCTGGATTCTTGTAGGGGGTATGACGACGCTATGTTGCGGTAGATGTCTTCATTCATGACATTTACTGTCGCTCCCGTGTCAATGATGAATCTGTTTCTGATGTTGCCCAGTTGGACCGTTACTCTGGGGGCCGACGTGTCTTCATCTTCCACACTGAGGAGACATACGTACTCTCTGTCGTAGCCATCTTGCAGGTATTGAGTGTGGTCATTCTCTCCTGGGTGATGCTGGGGGGGAAGTTGAGGTATGGGTCTCTGTCTTGCTCATATAAACTTGTGGTCTCTCCCCTGTGGGTCACTTCATACTCCACGTTTTGCATGATGTTACTCCTGTGTGTGTCATATAGTTCATGATCTTTTTTGTCTGGCTCGATCTGGAGACCTTCAAGGGCTCTTATAGTGTTTGGCCGTTGATACCCACTCGCGGAGGTTGGCGTGTTTCTGTCCGTCTGGCGCAGTTGGTCTGTGTGGGCTTCCATCGTGCGAGCAACGGGTCTCGGGCGTGATGATCCTCCTTCCGGTAGTAGTTCTTTACACATCACCTAGAAGTGATTTTCCATGCCGCATCTCATGCAGCGTTGGCCGATGGCTGGGCAGGGACCTCTGTGTGGGTATTCAAAACCACATCGATAACATTGGCGGTCACTTTGTGTCCGTTGCGACGGGTACCTTGTGTTCATCCTTGTTTGTTGTGCTGTGTTCCGGGCATAGGGATGTATTGCTGCTATTACCTCACCCTTCTTGGGGTTTTCGATGGCCGCTGCTTGGATGTCCACTCTCTCGTAGACTCTGGCTAGGTCTAATCCTTCCTTCAGGGATAAGGGCTTCTTTAGGAGGTGTTTCCGGAACATCGACGATACACAGCCTTCTATTATACGCAGCCTGATGGCTTCCTCATCATTAAAGTTGGCGAAGTCACACTTCGATATTTTCCTCTGTAGGCGAATGACAAATTCTCCCATTGACTCGTGGGGTAGTTGACTGCATTGGTTGAACGTATATCTCTCGTAGTCGCGATTGGGTGAGATGACAATTTTGTCATTGATGGCTTGTCGTAATTTTGCATATGTGGAACGGTCCTGTAGCGGGATCGTGCGTATGATGTTCTTAATTTCTCTGCCAGCTACATTTGCGAAGATGCTTAGTATGTTGGGTGGTTGTTGCGTTCCTATGGCACCTACAAAATCCTCAAATTCTTCCATCCACTCTTCCCATCGTTGGCCCTGGTCATGTTGTGGGTTTAGAGTGAACGGCGCTGGTCTCCTCATTAGGCTGGCATATGAGGATGGTACCTCTAGTGGTGCAGGCTGTGCATTGGGGTCTGCGGCGTCTGAAGCCGACATGATGGTGTCACTAAAGTTCTTTTTATTGGTTGGTAGCACTTGGGTGCATGTGGTGGTTACTTACGGCGTTATGGTCCTTTTTGTACCGTTACCACTTGTGTGCAGGTTTCCTTTTCCTGCGTGGTGTGGTGATCGTCCTTTCTTCGATTGGTTTTCTTTTTTTTTGAAGGTGTCACGTGGGAAGACACAGGATTGTTTTGTGGGATCCTCTTTGTGTAAGTTGCGGTTTCTGCGTATCGACTGTAAATGTCACATGGGGAGGCACGGGGCTCTTTTGCGGGAGCCCCTTTGTCTGAATTACGGTTGTCGCGTGTTATCTGCAGATGTCACGTGGGAAGACACAGGGTTCTTTTGTGGGGGCTTCCCTGTGTAGGTTGCGGTTTCCGCGTGTCACCTGTAAATTCACATGGGGAGACACGGGGTTCTTCTTCTCCCGTGGTATGTGAGTTTCACGTGTGGGGGGGGGCACGGGTTCCTTCCCCGAGGTGCGGTCTGTCCCGACTGCTTTAGCCTGTCACCGTCGGGAGACGCGAGGCTCCTTTCCCCCTCTCCTTACTTCACGTGGTCGTCACGGTGCCAGTCTCCACGTCGGACTGGGTTCTTCACTCCCGGGCGCACGGGCCCGCACTGGTCCTCCGACACTCTTCTTCTCTCCTGGGCGCACGGGCCCACTCTGGTCCTCCGACGCTCTTCTTCCCTCCCGGGCGCACGGGCCCGCTCTGGTCTTCCAACGCTCTTCTTCCCTCCCGGGCGCACGGCCCCGCTCTGGTCCTCCGGCGCTCTTCACTTTCTTCTTCGGTGTTCCGGCGTCGCCCCTTCGAGGTGCGCAGACTTTTTCTGTGCGGGCGCACGGGCCGCCGGTCGATGGCGGGCGCACGGGCCACACCTTCTCAAGGCACACGGGCCTTCAGTCAGCTACGGGCACACGGGCCCTCCGTACGGCCCTCTCCTTCTCGGGGTGCACAGGCCTCCGGCTGCAGGGCACACGGGCCGCTGCAGGACTGCTGGGCACACGGGCCCTTCTCACGCAGGTCTCCTCTTCTCGAGGTGCTTGCAGAGCACACTGGCCACTGCTGGGCTCCGGGTGTACGGGGCCGCCTCCAACTGCCGGGCACACGGGCCCTCCACGCACAGGCCTCACCTCGCACGGGCCTAAACTGCCGGGCACACGGGCCCCCCTCAATTGCTGGGCTCACCGCCCTCCAGTTGCTGCTGCCGGCACGTGAGTTTCCGCATCGGCTTCGTCGCCAGTGTTAGGCCTGCCGTATGCACTGCTCATGCATACACCGAAATAACGACACAGAGCCTGGGGTCCTGTCAACTTTCTTTATTCTCTCTCTCACACTTTCTGCCCTCTCCTCCTCTGCCCCTCCCCTTCCGTCTTTCTCCCGCTCCCTTCGCCTTGGTCCTCTTAAAGGGGCCATGTCCCTTTTCCCTATACAACAACTGCTGACAGCATCAGCAGATCCATGGCTGCTAGCACGGTTTTACGCAGATTTGTGAAGTTGAGGAAGTCAGGGTTTGCACCAGAAGTGCAGGCTAGAATGCTCAACGTGCCCTTTGATGGCTCAAGTTTGTTTGGCAGCAAGGCGGATGAGTTTGGAGAAGCTGCAGACCTCGAAGGCAGCGGCTAAATCCCTTAGCGGCACCATTAGACAACCTCAACAACCCTATTCAGGCTCATCTTCCTGGAGAGGTAAGTCCTTTTGTTTCTATTCTTCAATTGGAAGAGGAATAGGACAAGCTGGACAAAGGGGACAAAAAGATTCCCTCACCGTGGACGAGGAAGGGGTGCTAAATCAGCCCTACCAGGGGCAACCTTACCCTCAGGTGCTTCTGCAGCTGCCTCTAAGCCACTCGGAGGCCTTGACCCACAAGACCCGGGTGGGAGGCAGAATTTCTCAGTATCTGAACGAATGGCAGGGCATTACTTCAGATCCGTGGGCACTGGAAACAGTAAGCCAAGGTAACTATTTTCCTTTTCAAAAAAGGCCTCAAGATCATCCACCGGGATACAACGCAGTCAAAACTCCAGACCCGCTCCTTGTGCAGGAATTTTGAACCCTGCGAGAGAAAGGTGCAATAGAACATGTACCTGTAGCGGAGAGGAACAAGGCTAGGCATTCCCCTTATTTTCCGAATCCCAAGAAGGATGGAGGATTGTGACCCATCTTGGACTTAAGAAACTTGAACAAGTTCCTCAGGAAGAACAAGTTCAAGATGGATACCCTTTCTCAGATCCTTCAGGCTCTCCAACTCCAGAACTGGTTGGTGTCATTGGACATTCAGGATGCTTACTTTCATGTGCCAATCCATCTTAAGCACAGAAAGTACCTGAGGTTCGCAGTTGACGGTTCTCATTATCAGTTTCGAGTTCTGCCATTCGGGCTATCATCCACCCCAAGGGTTTTCACCAAGTTGATGGCGGTAGTTGCAGCAAGTCTCAGGAGAGGGGAATTCACATCTACCCCTTCTTGGATGATTGGCTGATCAGGGCTCGTTCACCCGAATAAGCACAAGAACATCTCAGTATCACCGCCCACACCCTCCACAGACAGGGTTTCTCCCTCAATTACAAGAAGTCCCATATGATACCTTCCCAAAGACTGGAGCAATCCTGGATTCTTCCTCTAGGAAACCATTGCCTCCTGAGGTGAGAGCTCAACACATTCTGCAGATGGTAACAAAATTCCAGAATTCCCAGCATCTTCCGGCCTTGAATTTTCTGAGGTTGCACGGTCTTATTTCATCCTGCATTTTCTTGGTGCCAGAGGTCTGCTTGAGAATGAGATCCCTCCAATGGGCTCTCTGGACTCAATGGTCCTAATTCTCAGGCAATATGTCAGACCATCTACAAGTTCTGCGCAGAGTTTCTCAGGATCTTCTGCAGTGGGACAAGGGAGAACCTTTTTGGCTGCCATGGCCGGAGATAATGGTAGTGACCAACGCCTTACTCACGGGGTGGGGAGCCCACACCAACAAACTGACAATCAGCAGCCATTGGTCTCCATTGGAGTTCAAACTACACATCAACCTTTTGGAGCTGAGGGCAATCAGACTAGCGCTGAAGGCGTTTCTGCCCTCTGTACGGGGAAAGAATGTCCTGATAGTGCCGGACATGTACTACCTCAACAAGAGAGGAGGTGTAGGGTCACTACCACTGTGCAGAGAGGCAATGCAACTCTGGTTCTGGGCAATAAAAGAAGGAAGTTCACCTAGCCGTAGGGCAGAACACAGCGGTGGACGCGCTGAGAATGCAGAGCACAGTCTCCCACGAGTGGGAACTAGCTCAGCAAATCCTTCGAGAGATCTTGACCCTTTGGGGAACCCCTCAAGTGGGTCTGTTCATGACCAGTGTCAACCGGAAGTGCGAACAGTACTGCTCCAGGGAATTTCCTCCAAGAGGAGCTCTTGGAGACACGTTCATAGTGGACTGGACGTTTCCACTCCTGTATGCGTTTCCTCCAGTCCCCGTCATTCCTCATGTGATCAGGAGGTTGAGACAGTGTGGTAAACACATGATCCTAATTGCCCCAGATTGGGACAGGAGGATGTGGTACTCGGACCTTCTGGACATGTCCAAGCCTGCACTTCTTTTGCTCCTCGACCTATCAGCAGCGTTCGATTTGGTTGACCAAAAGATCCAAGGAAGACACCTCACAGACTCCGCACACTTCTCCCAAGAAGCCACAATCTGGAGAACATCCTTTCTGGAGGGCCGAGGGTTTTCTAAGACCAGTCATCAGCCGCTCCATCCCTGATTGGCCGTGGGGTACCACAAGGCTCGTGCACCTCCCCTACCCTCTACAACCTTTTCACCTTACCTCTATTCAATGACTTAGAAGAATTCAGCATACCCTTCACTAATTATTCCGATGATACACTAATTCTTCTCCCACTATCCGGTGACTATGAGGAAGACCATAAAACCTTACAGCATACATATGCAATCATCCAGGCTTGGATGGCAGCCAATGGCCTTTGTCTCAACAGGGACAACATGGAAATCTTACTGGTAGGCCCTAAGGGGACACTAAAAAGACTAGACAGCAAATACCGCAATTTCCAAATTGAAAGCACTGTAATCCCAGCTTCAACCGTGGTAAAAACATTAGGAGTCTTCCTGGATTACACACTATCCATGGATAGACAAGTTAGTTACATCTCGTCATCAGCAGCACTCACAACGAAAATCATTAACGCTGTCAAACTGCACCTCTCCACCAAAAACTGCCTCGATATTGCAAGAGCCACAATAAGCGCAACATTGGACTATTGTAATGTCCTCCTTCTAGGTACATCCTCCAAAACCATCAATAGACATCAAATAACACAAAACAATGTTCTCAGAGCCGCCCTCAGCATTCCCAAGAGAGATCATATTTCTCAGGCAAGACGCCCACTCCCTATCAAAGAGCGAATTCTGTTCAAGGCACAAACACAATCACACACAGATGTTTATCGCAGTTAGCCCCCCCCTATTTTACCGAAATAATACACCAAGCTCCCACTCTTAGACCCAAACGTGACCTATACTCACACCAACTCACTATCTGTGCCTTTAACAGAGTCAAAGCAGGTGGCTCCAGTTTTGAAGTGCTAGCACCAACATCTTGGAACTCCCTACCTCTCAAACTCAGGAAAGAAACTTCAATCATGACCTTCGGAAAGTCTCTGAAGACCATACTTTTTAAGTAGACTACACCCTCACCACTGTTTGAAAACCATTGTACCTGTATATCATGTATTGTATTCATCATGTGCTGAACATGTAAACTATATTTATGAAAAACACACACATTTGTATGTTAACCTAGTAACTAAGATTTTCTACCATGTAACCTGCACCTACGTGAATATTCTGTGACAGCGCCACGATGCCCTAGGGCAGCTGTGCGCTTTGTAAATGGAAATAAATAAAATAAATAAATAAAATCTGCCCTCCAATATGTCTTCCACAAAGAGAGGATCTTCTCACACAAGAGGAAGGTCGAGTTCTCCATTCAGAGGTCAAGACACTCAGCCTTCACGTATGATTTCTGAAAGGCTGAGATACAAGGATTGGGACCTCCCAGATGACATAATGGAGATTTTGCTTTCGGCCAGAACGCCAGAAATCTTTGTGCCGTTGGAATAGGTTCAGCAACTGGTGCAAGGATATAAATGTAGATCCATTTCAATGTGACACACCCACGGTGCTCTCTTTTCAATTACACTTAGACAATCTGGGGCTCCAGATTGGAACCATTAAGGGATACATAGCAGCGCTTTCCATTTTTTAAGCATTCCTCAGAAGAGAATTAATATTTTAAAATCCCTTTGATTGTCCAATTTTTGAAGGGACTTACTAATGTATACCCTCCAGTTCCATTTAATGTACCTGTTTGGGATCTAAACCTTGTATTGAAGTTCTTGACATGTATCCCATTTGAGCCTTTACATTCATATCCTTTAAGCCTTTTGACATTAAAGACTGTTTTGCTTATCGCAATAACATCAGCCTGCAGGGTATGCGAGTTACAGGCCCTTTCTTGCAAACCTCCTCATACTACTTTCTATAAAGATAAAGTCATTCTCAGGGTAAAGCCTTCTTTTTTACCGAAGGTAGTCTCCGACTTCCATTTGTCACAAAAAATAACGTTGCCAATATTCTATCCACCTGCTCATTCAGGTAAAGAAGAGGAGAGATTACACAGACTAAACCTAAAAAGGCCTCTACATTTTTATATTTCAAGAATGGCTAAATTCCGCCAGGTTGATCAACTCTTTATCGGATATACCAGTCCCAAATTGGGCATGGCAGTCACCAAACAAACACTATCCAGATGGATTTTCCTGGCTATTGGCGAATGTTATAGACTAGCGGGTAAGTGGCATGGCAACCTCTGCGGCCCTTCAAAGGGGTCTCCTAATAAATTATATCTGTTCAGCGGCCACGTGGTTGTCTATAAATACATTTGTTAAACATTACTGGCTGGATTCTTCCTCCAGTCAGGGAGGACCTTTTGGAAAAGCCGTCCTCCATTCGGTCCATGATTAAAATCTAAATTAATTGATATTCCCACCTCCAAATTGTTACTGCTTTGGGAGTCTATCATAAGATGAGGAATACGTTGGAGGACACAATCCATTTGAAGAGCAAGTTACTTACCCCTGGCAACGTTATTTAGATTGGATGTTCCTTCCACTTATTCCTCATCGACCCTCCCAGCCTACCCTGCCATACAATTTCTGTGTTATTACACCCTGTGATTTCTTGAGAGGCTACGGACTTGGGTACACCTGGTAATTCCTCTGCGAAGGGGAAAGAAAAACAGAACTGAAGCCAACGGGCGCTGCATGAGCTATTTATGCTGATGATGACGTTGGCGGTAGATGGAGGCCCTTGAGGGACATCGACGCAATGACACTGCATGCATCGCCCTCTGTCTAATTTATTTTTTCCAGAGCAGCGAAGCTGGAGAGATATATTATCATAAGATGAGGAATACGCAGGAGGAACAGCTAATCGAAAGAATGTTACATGGGGTAAGTAACTTGTTCTTCGCAATTCTATTTTTTAAAGTTTTAATAAGCATATGCGGGGAGTGCTCTACAATTCAATACATGTAAAGATACACAAGCAGATATTCTTGCATGATGTATTGACACAAGTACATACCACACTTTTGCCTGCCGGTAAAGTACCCTCAAAGTTACTAACCATGAGGCCTTCCAGATATTTCAGATTTCAACTTGTTTCATAGTCAGTGGTGAAGGATCATGGGAGCTCTAGTCCAGAACATATGGAGGACAACATAATTACTAACCCATGCTCTAGGATAACATATTAATTATTGGTGTCGACAGAAGAAAAATGATTATATTATGCTATTATGTGTTTGCACTGTGACCGTCACCACTCTAGTGGTTTTACGGTGCAGTGCCTAGTCAAATTATTTAGCATATTCTAATCCTGCAAGAGTGTTGCCAGTCATTGGTCTGTGGATAAGGGGTAAGGAAGGGTGAGGTTGCAGAGGTGGTGATGGGAGAAGGTGAGGATGGGGGGATGATGGCGAAGTGGGAGACTATAATAGGATTAACAAATTCTGATGTCAGATATGAGAGAGATTAGGAGGATGGGATATGGTTGTCTTTGTAGGGGTGCGTGTGCAATAACTGATGATAGTTATTGGTATTAATGAGAAGAGGAGGTCACTATGTGCAGCTCATATTTTCTGTGATGGCAGGATCTACTGCAGCCAAAGCAAGGTACTAGATGATGCCGGTGATTAGTTGCATGATGGACTTGAGATGTGAGCTGGTCAGCTCAGTATTGTGGAGGATTGACCAGATCAGTTAGTAAGGACCCTTCCTGCATCAAAGGAGAGCAGTGGGTTTGCCACACGTCAGCTGACAGGAGTGTTTGGCGCCAAGGTCGCAACGTGTAAACATATATGCATGAGGGAAACATGAGATGAGTTGTGGGCGGGAGGCAGAGTGGACATGATGGACTTCAGTCCAGTGTTATTAGGTTCTCTACACTATGCATTGGGTAGGAAATTGTGAAAACAAAATCCAAATATCGAGGCTGAGTACCCCAGAAGGAAACACACCGAACACGGGTTCCAAAGGAACATACAAAGTACTTTATTATATACTGAATCCAGTTACTAAGAACAGAGCAGAAATCAGATAGCTATTGGCCCTCAGTGCAACACAACAAACTCCAGCGTGGTTCAATGTGTTCAGTGAGAGACGCTGTACATTAGAATGCATTGGTTTTTATACTTTTCGTGAGCACGATGTCCAGCCCCACTTCGGGTTAATATTCCACTAATACATCACAGATCTAGGGTTCATGCCAACTCTCGCACATCCGCATATAACTGGTTTGCTTTTAATACATATATCAACAAGCCTATACGGCAACTGTGTATTCTGGGATTTTCCATGTAGGTCTTCCTAAACATTAATAATGTAGTTAAACAAGTGTTCCACGTTCAGTATTTGGATACATTGTTCTTATGGTATACTTGCGGATTAGTTTCATTGCACAAGTAATCCTTTTACACACAGGTCAGCGAAGGACAAGGTCTCAGTTCACGACCTCAACAAGTTACATATTAGCTACATACAGAGGTCAAGACGGCCATGTTGTATTTTGGAATGACATCGTCCACAATTTTAACTCACAGGGTGACTTTACAAAGCGAACCGAAAATGGCGGATTGATCTAAAATGGCGGCTTACTTTGATTCTAAGGTCAGGACCTTACAACATGGATTCCTTTGCAAGCGACTTGTGAGCAGCTTGGCGTAGGCCAATATACATATATTTATTGCGATAGGAGGCACAATATAATTTCTCATTTGACAAACCCTCCTTTTGGCCTATGCCAAATGCTAAAACTATTTTGGATCTCCTTGCAAATAACTCCATGCATCATCGTCCATGCACCCTGAATCGCTGTCGGAAATATCTATTGCCATTAGGTCATTTGCTAAAATTTCTTTCAACACATATTCTTGGGAAGTTTTATCTGGGGCATACACTTTATGTCCTATCGTACCTATCGCTTGTGCCCAACATCCCCCTAGCATCGAACATATTCTAGGTAGACACTGAATACAGCAACAAAGAAACAACAAGATTCCCAAAATAATCAGCAAGACCGAAAGTCCAAGATCGCAAAAAGTCCCAGAACCAAGCGCTAAGATCCCAATTTCCCTCGGGAACATGCACTTCTGAACTAAGGACTGCAGATTCTATATTGCCTTGAAGCTGGTTGGGGTGGAATCTGGAGCGAAAACACAGCAAGCGGATCCCACTAATTTACACACTCCACCACGTTCAGCCAGAATGACATCTAATGCCATCCGGTTTTGAAGTGCTACTAGTCTTATCGCCTTCTGTTCTAACGTCATATTATAGAGTATATCTGTGGTCTGGTTATTGGTTCTCTCCAGTACTCTGGCTAGTTTTCTGATATCTTCTGAATTCGCTATCTGCCCCTAAAATGGCATAACTGATTTTGCTACATCTCCCAAGATTTGTGCTGGGGTGTCACCATTCTCGTCCTGCCGTGGACGAGCCTTGGAAACTTCTTTTGTACTAGCTATAAACACCCCAGGTAACAGGATCCCTAAATAACAGGTTCCCTGCCAAACCCTGGGCAACCATGGGAATGCTACATTACCGCAGACAAAGTAGACAGGTTCGCCTACATACAAAGGTCTGTTTTCCCCAGTCAAATTTGCAACGTTGGCACAACCTAGAAAATCTCCCATTGACTGAGTTCCATTCCTCTGTATGCAAAAAGAAACTGAATCAGGGCAATGATTAACAGTGTAAGAAGCAGGCATGGCATCCTTATTGCCTATCAGAGCAATTGTAAAGGAAATCAAAGATTGGAAAGGACGAGACAGTCTGTCAGAAGGCCTAATAGAAGCAATGTTAGGTTTACTCCTGTTTGCGAAAAGCGAGCATCCCATGGGAGTCAAAACATGTTTCTCAAGACTATTCAAATTGGAGCTAATCAAAGTTCCCTGAGATGCTATCATTCCAACGCCCAAAGAACAATGCTCTAAGAGAAGCATAGCAAGCAGTTGCCAAAGGTAAAGGATTAATATACCAACCTAACCCCTTATCCCCGTGTTGCGGTAAATGTGAGCAGACCCAACAGTTAGACTTATTAAAAATGGCATGCGTAGCATTCATGATAAGTAGTAGAGTATTATTGTGGTACCTTTGTCTATGCTGAGAGTCCAAAGGGGACAGAGTATGCAAATGTACAAAGGGAGTGGGAAAAGTAGGTATACTTTCAGTAGGTAACAAAAATTCTAAAGAATGAGTTTTCTCAAAGTACCCCAACCCTAAGGCAGCGACTATTATAAACTCAAATGTCAATATAAAAACCCAGCAATACATTTTCAGGGCCCATGCGTTTTGGCCATTGTCTGGGTTGGTCACCCCCTTATTTACAAGTCCCATACGAAGGGTAGCGGTGGCAGGCATTGTAGTCTTCAACGGATACCCCAAATGTTCGTTGTTGGCGACATCCCGGCCGCGCGACTTCTTAGTCCTTCCACAACCGTAGCCAACAGAATCCCCTTTCTCAAATTTGGGCACAAATAAGCCCTCGATGATCCTTTTCTCCTTCGAATGCACAGCTGAACTGTGCCGTAAGTCTATCAGAGGCACAGCAAAACCGTGCCGTAAGTCTATTTTCTTGGACGCAGATTGTACCTTGCTTTTCCCAGTACTGAGTGGTCCGGAAACAATGTGTCGTTATTTCCCGTTGGAAGCAACGTATCAGAGACGAGTGAAGATGCCGAATTTGGAACAGCAGTTTCCGGATGCAAAACTTTTGGAGAGTGTGGAGACAAAATGGCAGCTTCCCCAAGCCCCACGGGCTCAGAGAGATTCTCTGACACACTCTCGCCGCTATTTACTGCTTTGGAATCGTTGGTTGCAGCATTAGCGAGGGGTTCTGTTTCTTCTGTAACGTGTGGCACTGGGTGAGGAAGTTTCTTGACATGGGATGCGTGGATCCAGTTCTTTCTTCCAGAGACCTGCACCTCTGTTTGGGCGACCAACAGGACTTTGAACGGGCCACGCCAGCGAGGCGCAAGGCAGGAAGAGCGCTCAAATGCCTTGATGAACACCCAACTCCCAGGCCGTATACTGTGGCCCGGGCCCTCGTATCGCACAGGTAAAGCTTCTCGTACCTGGTGATAAATCAAATACAAGTTTTTAGTCAACTGGCTGCAATAATCTGAAAGTAATACTTTTTCAACATTTCTCAATTAATTGCATTTAGGAAGGTTCCAAATATTGGCAGGTCTCCCCATTACCACCTCAAATGGAGAGAGCCCCGTCTTAGTTTGAGGGATTGTACACATAGATAATAACACAATCGGTAAGACGTCCGGCTATTTTAGTTTGGTGCCGGCACACGTCTTAGCGAGCTTGTTCTTGATGATACCGTTGTGTCTTTCTAGTAGTCTGGCGCTCTGAGCATGTCTGGCCGAATGGAACCGTTTGCCAATTTGTAATGCCGCACATATCTGCAGAATTACAGCAGTGACAAAATGTGGACCATTGTCCGACCAGATAACTCTTGGTAGCCCGAACCGGGGGAAGTATTCCCTTAACATGGTTTTTGCAGTAGCCCTGGCGGTAGCATCCTTAATGGGGAAAGCCTCAATCCATTTACTAAAAGCACAGATGACCACCAGCACATATTTTTTATTGTCACATCGTTCCATTTCAATAAAGTCAAAGTGGATAACTTCAAAGGGGATAGAGGGTGGCCCAAAACTTCCCCTTGGAGTTACTGTCCCCCCTCCCACACTGTGTTGTAGGAAAATCATGCAATCCTGGACGTAGCGCTGGGCAATTTTCGAAATGTTGTTATTTACCCAAACTTTCTCTAACATTTTTGTCATTTTCTGGGCACATACATGCGTAGGACCATGGGCCATGATGACCATCATCCGTATATACGGGTCAGGGAGTAGCCATTTCCCTTCCGCTATATCCACCCAACACCCGTCATCATCAAGTTTCCCCAAGCCTTCAGCCCACCTCTTGGATTCTTCTAACGTGGCATCAGCTTGGATATCCCGTACAGACCCAACACCCTCATCCATTGCATAAGCATTTACAGTCTCCCTCGAAACATACATCTCCGTAAGGGGATCGGTAGCAGTTTGTCTAGCTATCTGATCAGCAAAAGCATTCCCTTTCCCTATGTCATCTGTAATCTTTCGATGTGCTGCACATTTCATAACTGCTAACTGAGTAGGAGCGCAAGCGCTGAGAGTAGTTGTACTATTAGGGAGCCATGTTGGATTTTAGTGCCATGTGAAGTTAGGAACCCTCTCTCTGACCAAAGTCTCCCAAAGTTGTAAACCACCCCATAGGCATACTGACTATCAGTATATATATTTTCTGCAAGCCCTTCGGAAAGTTCACAAGCTCGCGTCAATGCTATAATTTCTGCAGCCTGTGCAGAATTATACGTGATTCTCTTAGTTTCCACAACCGTGCTTATAGTAGTGATTGCATAAGCAGCTGTGGATGTACCATCTGGAAGTTTGAAGCAGGAGCCATCACAAGACAGTTCTCCTTGCGGATTATCCAAAGGAGTGTCTTTCAAATCAATTCTACCCTTTGTCTCTTGTCCGGTCGTATACAGACAGTCATGTGACTCTTCATCGCCGCAAGTAGTATCTTGAGGGAAAGGTAGGAGTTCAGCCAGATTAAGAACACAACACCTCTTAATTTGAATGTGAGGAGCAAACAAGATAAATTCATATCTTGTCAACCGTGCAGAAGTGAGGTGTTGCGTTTGGGTTCAGTTCAGTAGAACATCTACAGAGTGAGGCACCATCAGGGTTAGATCATGGCCTAGAACCATTCCCTCACTCTGCTTTACAGACGCAACAGCAGCGACAGCTCGCAAAGAGTATGCTACAGGATCAAGGGCGGAAGAAAAGTAACCGCATGGCCTATTCTTCCCTCCATGTTCCTGCATTAATACAGCCAAAGCACATCCATCACATTCATGCACAAACAACACAAAGGACTTTTCATAGTTTGGTGTGCCCAAAACTGGTGCAGAGCATAATGCAGTCTTAAGCAAGTCAAACGATTGCTGGTGTTCCGCGTTCCATGGCAATGGCGAAGAAATGCCCTTCTTTGTCAAAGCCAACATCGGTTTGATCACTAGTGAAAAATGTGGGATCCACAACCTACAGTAAGAAGCCATACCTATCAAGGCTCTAACTTCCTTCTGTGTATTTGGGACAGACATGCCAGAAATATGTTTTATTCTTTCAGGTGTCAATCTTCTTCCCTCCTTTGACAGGAGATAGCCTAAATAGGCGACCTCCTGGTAACAATATTGACATTTGTTAAGCACAGCTTTGTGACCATGCTTAGCTAGATTGATAAGCAATAACACAGTGGCCTCCTTACAGGCGCTCTCAGATTCAGCAGCTAAAAGCAAGTCGTCAACATACTGAATCAATGTACAAGTAGAGGGCAATCCAAGGGTATCAAGCTGTTCTTTCAAAGCCCTACTATAGATGCTAGGACTCTCTGTGTACCCTTGAGGTGCACGAGTAAATGTAAACGAGCGTCCCCCTAAGGTGAACACGAACAAGTATCTACTATCCTTATGTATAGGAATACTAAAGAAAGCATTCTTTAGATACACCACACTAAAGTAAGTAGCTGTAGCTGGAATCATGGTTAAGATTGTCATCACATCAGGCACAATTGGAAATTGTGGAGCGACGACTTTATTAATGGCACGTAAATCAATTATGAAACGGAATGGAATTGCATTATCGCCTTTCTTGTACACGGGTAAAATCGGACTATTACACAAACTTCCTGAAATTTCTTCAATCACCCCACGATGCACAAAATCGGAAACAATGCATTTCAAAGCTTGCTCGCCCTCACCTGAAATCTTATACTGGGGAATGCGGGGCAGCTCAATTCCATGTTTCAAAACTATCTTAACAGGTTCAATCTGTAAAACACCGACATCATTGTCATCTACAGCTCATAAGCTCTCTGGTACATTAATGAATTCTGGCGGCAAAGGTCTAGTCAAGAATTGCGAGACAGAAAATTGCTGGGGTGAAATCATCAAGCACACTCCATCAGAAGAACAATAAATCACTGCATTTAATTCTTTTAAACCCCAGCAAGTTCTCTCCACAATTCGAAGTCAACGGAAATGGACAGTGGTCCGTAATGGGACCCAGAGAAATGGGTACCGGCAAAGAAACCGGACAAACAACTGGTGTTCCAGAAAACCCTACAGAAACATTGGTTTGCCCTGACAGTGGAACGTTTGGAACCCGTGAATGATCAATGGAACACTTCTGTGCTCCAATGTCTATCAAAAACTGATGTTTCCTATTTCCCACCACCATTTCAACGTATGGACCTTTCTTATTGACGGGAATAGGTGTAGGTTCCAAACCCTGCTTCGGGCAATCCTAATGAAACAGAATGTCATCAAAAGGAAGCTCTTCAGATAAATATGCAGCGGAAGGATGATCAAATATGATCCTGGTGTCCACACTCGAAATCTGATTGTCCTGTGAGAAAGGTTGCTGAGGATCCTGTGTAAACTGGCCTCTTCCAGGGCTCCCTACACCCGGTCGACCTCTGGATCGTCGACCCATATTCCCGAATGTGTTATTCGACCTTTGTCGAAGGACGGGGCATTGTGCACGCCAATTACCCTCTTGACGACAACAGGCGCACTGGTTAATGTTCACAGGACCCAAGGGCACATTCACTTGTGGGACATAGGACAAGCTGGACAAAGGGGACAAAAAGATTCCCTCACCGTGGACGAGGAAGGGGTGCTAAATCAGCCCTACCAGGGGCAACCTTACCCTCAGGTGCTTCTGCAGCTGCCTCTAAGCCACTCGGAGGCCTTGACCCACAAGACCCGGGTGGGAGGCAGAATTTCTCAGTATCTGAACGAATGGCAGGGCATTACTTCAGATCCGTGGGCACTGGAAACAGTAAGCCAAGGTAACTATTTTCCTTTTCAAAAAAGGCCTCAAGATCATCCACCGGGATACAACGCAGTCAAAACTCCAGACCCGCTCCTTGTGCAGGAATTTTGAACCCTGTGAGAGAAAGGTGCAATAGAACATGTACCTGTAGCGGAGAGGAACAAGGCTAGGCATTCCCCTTATTTTCCGAATCCCAAGAAGGATGGAGGATTGTGACCCATCTTGGACTTAAGAAACTTGAACAAGTTCCTCAGGAAGAACAAGTTCAAGATGGATACCCTTTCTCAGATCCTTCAGACTCTCCAACTCCAGAACTGGTTGGTGTCATTGGACATTCAGGATGCTTACTTTCATGTGCCAATCCATCTTAAGCACAGAAAGTACCTGAGGTTCGCAGTTGACGGTTCTCATTATCAGTTTCGAGTTCTGCCATTCGGGCTATCATCCACCCCAAGGGTTTTCACCAAGTTGATGGCGGTAGTTGCAGCAAGTCTCAGGAGAGGGGAATTCACATCTACCCCTTCTTGGACGATTGGCTGATCAGGGCTCGTTCACCCGAATAAGCACAAGAACATCTCAGTATCACCGCCCACACCCTCCACAGACAGGGTTTCTCCCTCAATTACAAGAAGTCCCATATGATACCTTCCCAAAGACTGGAGCAATCCTGGATTCTTCCTCTAGGAAACCATTGCCTCCTGAGGTGAGAGCTCAACACATTCTGCAGATGGTAACAAAATTCCAGAATTCCCAGCATCTTCCGGCCTTGAATTTTATGAGGTTGCACGGTCTTATTTCATCCTGCATTTTCTTGGTGCCAGAGGTCTGCTTGAGAATGAGATCCCTCCAATGGGCTCTCTGGACTCAATGGTCCTAATTCTCAGGCAATATGTCAGACCATCTACAAGTTCTGCGCAGAGTTTCTCAGGATCTTCTGCAGTGGGACAAGGGAGAACCTTTTTGGCTGCCATGGCCGGAGATAATGGTAGTGACCAACGCCTTACTCACGGGGTGGGGAGCCCACACCAACAAACTGACAATCAGCAGCCATTGGTCTCCATTGGAGTTCAAACTACACATCAACCTTTTGGAGCTGAGGGCAATCAGACTAGCGCTGAAGGCGTTTCTGCCCTCTGTACGGGGAAAGAATGTCCTGATAGTGACGGACATGTACTACCTCAACAAGAGAGGAGGTGTAGGGTCACTACCACTGTGCAGAGAGGCAATGCAACTCTGGTTCTGGGCAATAAAAGAAGGAAGTTCACCTAACCGGAGGGCAGAACACAGCGGTGGACGCGCTGAGAATGCAGAGCACAGTCTCCCACGAGTGGGAACTAGCTCAGCAAATCCTTCGAGAGATCTTGACCCTTTGGGGAACCCCTCAAGTGGGTCTGTTCATGACCAGTGTCAACCGGAAGTGCGAACAGTACTGCTCCAGGGAATTTCCTCCAAGAGGAGCTCTTGGAGACACGTTCATAGTGGACTGGACGTTTCCACTCCTGTATGCGTTTCCTCCAGTCCCCGTCATTCCTCATGTGATCAGGAGGTTGAGACAGTGTGGTAAACACATGATCCTAATTGCCCCAGATTGGGACAGGAGGATGTGGTACTCGGACCTTCTGGACATGTCCAAGCCTGCACTTCTTTTGCTCCTCGACCTATCAGCAGCGTTCGATTTGGTTGACCAAAAGATCCAAGGAAGACACCTCACACACTCCGCACACTTCTCCCAAGAAGCCACAATCTGGAGAACATCCTTTCTGGAGGGCCGAGGGTTTTCTAAGACCAGTCATCAGCCGCTCCATCCCTGATTGGCCGTGGGGTACCACAAGGCTCGTGCACCTCCCCTACCCTCTACAACCTTTTCACCTTACCTCTATTCAATGACTTAGAAGAATTCAGCATACCCTTCACTAATTATTCCGATGATACACTAATTCTTCTCCCACTATCCGGTGACTATGAGGAAGACCATAAAACCTTACAGCATACATATGCAATCATCCAGGCTTGGATGGCAGCCAATGGCCTTTGTCTCAACGGGGACAACATGGAAATCTTACTGGTAGGCCCTAAGGGGACACTAAAAAGACTAGACAGCAAATACCGCAATTTCCAAATTGAAAGCACTGTAATCCCAGCTTCAACCGTGGTAAAAACATTAGGAGTCTTCCTGGATTACACACTATCCATGGATAGACAAGTTAGTTACATCTCGTCATCAGCAGCACTCACAACGAAAATCATTAACGCTGTCAAACTGCACCTCTCCACCAAAAACTGCCTCGATATTGCAAGAGCCACAATAAGCGCAACATTGGACTATTGTAATGTCCTCCTTCTAGGTACATCCTCCAAAACCATCAATAGACATCAAATAACACAAAACAATGTTCTCAGAGCCGCCCTCAGCATTCCCAAGAGAGAGCATATTTCTCAGGCAAGACGCCCACTCCCTATCAAAGAGCGAATTCTGTTCAAGGCACAAACACAATCACACACAGATGTTTATCGCAGTTAGCCCCCCCCTATTTTACCGAAATAATACACCAAGCTCCCACTCTTAGACCCAAACGTGACCTATACTCACACCAACTCACTATCTGTGCCTTTAACAGAGTCAAAGCAGGTGGCTCCAGTTTTGAAGTGCTAGCACCAACATCTTGGAACTCCCTACCTCTCAAACTCAGGAAAGAAACTTCACTCATGACCTTCGGAAAGTCTCTGAAGACCATACTTTTTAAGTAGACTACACCCTCACCACTGTTTGAAAACCATTGTACCTGTATATCATGTATTGTATTCATCATGTGCTGAACATGTAAACTATATTTATGAAAAACACACACATTTGTATGTTAACCTAGTAACTAAGATTTTCTACCATGTAACCTGCACCTACGTGAATATTCTGTGACAGCGCCACGATGCCCTAGGGCAGCTGTGCGCTTTGTAAATGGAAATAAATAAAATAAATAAATAAAATCTGCCCTCCAATATGTCTTCCACAAAGAGAGGATCTTCTCACGCAAGAGGAAGGTCGAGTTCTCTATTCAGAGGTCAAGACACTCAGCCTTCACGTATGATTTCTGAAAGGCTGAGATACAAGGATTGGGACCTCCCAGATGACATAATGGAGATTTTGCTTTCGGCCAGAACGCCAGAAATCTTTGTGCCGTTGGAATAGGTTCAGCAACTGGTGCAAGGATATAAATGTAGATCCATTTCAATGTGACACACCCACGGTGCTCTCTTTTCAATTACACTTAGACAATCTGGGGCTCCAGATTGGAACCATTAAGGGATACATAGCAGCGCTTTCCATTTTTTAAGCATTCCTCAGAAGACAATTAATATTTTAAAATCCCTTTGATTGTCCAATTTTTGAAGGGACTTACTAATGTATACCCTCCAGTTCCATTTAATGTACCTGTTTGGGATCTAAACCTTGTATTGAAGTTCTTGACATGTATCCCATTTGAGCCTTTACATTCATGTCCTTTAAGCCTTTTGACATTAAAGACTGTTTTGCTTATCGCAATAACATCAGCCTGCAGGGTATGCGAGTTACAGGCCCTTTCTTGCAAACCTCCTCATACTACTTTCTATAAAGATAAAGTCATTCTCAGGGTAAAGCCTTCTTTTTTACCGAAGGTAGTCTCCGACTTCCATTTGTCACAAAAAATAACGTTGCCAATATTCTATCCACCTGCTCATTCAGGTAAAGAAGAGGAGAGATTACACAGACTAGACCTAAAAAGGCCTCTACATTTTTATATTTCAAGAATGGCTAAATTCCGCCAGGTTGATCAACTCTTTATCGGATATACCAGTCCCAAATTGGGCATGGCAGTCACCAAACAAACACTATCCAGATGGATTTTCCTGGCTATTGGCGAATGTTATAGACTAGCGGGTAAGGGGCATGGCAACCTCTGCGGCCCTTCAAAGGGGTGTCCTAATAAATTATATCTGTTCAGCGGCCACGTGGTTGTCTATAAATACATTTGTTAAACATTACTGGCTGGATTCTTCCTCCAGTCAGGGAGGACCTTTTGGAAAAGCCGTCCTCCATTCGGTCCATGATTAAAATCTAAATTAATTGATATTCCCACCTCCAAATTGTTACTGCTTTGGGAGTCTATCATAAGATGAGGAATACGTTGGAGGACACAATCCATTTGAAGAGCAAGTTACTTACCCCTGGCAACGTTATTTAGATTGGATGTTCCTTCCACTTATTCCTCATCGACCCTCCCAGCCTACCCTGCCATACAATTTCTGTGTTATTACACCCTGTGATTTCTTGAGAGGCTACGGACTTGGGTACACCTGGTAATTCCTCTGCGAAGGGGAAAGAAAAACAGAACTGAAGCCAACGGGCGCTGCATGAGCTATTTATGCTGATGATGACGTTGGCGGTAGATGGAGGCCCTTGAGGGACATCGACGCAATGACACTGCATGCATCGCCCTCTGTCTAATTTATTTTTTCCAGAGCAGCGAAGCTGGAGAGATATATTATCATAAGATGAGGAATACGCGGGAGGAACAGCTAATCGAAAGAATGTTACATGGGGTAAGTAACTTGTTCTTCGCAATTCTATTTTTTAAAGTTTTAATAAGCATATGCGGGGAGTGCTCTACAATTCAATACATGTAAAGATACACAAGCAGATATTCTTGCATGATGTATTGACACAAGTACATACCACACTTTTGCCTGCCGGTAAAGTACCCTCAAAGTTACTAACCATGAGGCCTTCCAGATATTTCAGATTTCAACTTGTTTCATAGTCAGTGGTGAAGGATCATGGGAGCTCTAGTCCAGAACATAAGGAGGACAACATAATTACTAACCCATGCTCTAGGATAACATATTAATTATTGGTGTCGACAGAAGAAAAATGATTATATTATGCTATTATGTGTTTGCACTGTGACCGTCACCACTCTAGTGGTTTTACGGTGCAGTGCCTAGTCAAATTATTTAGCATATTCTAATCCTGCAAGAGTGTTGCCAGTCATTGGTCTGTGGATAAGGGGTAAGGAAGGGTGAGGTTGCAGAGGTGGTGATGGGAGAAGGTGAGGATGGGGGGATGATGGCGAAGTGGGAGACTATAATAGGATTAACAAATTCTGATGTCAGATATGAGAGAGATTAGGAGGATGGGATATGGTTGTCTTTGTAGGGGTGCGTGTGCAATAACTGATGATAGTTATTGGTATTAATGAGAAGAGGAGGTCACTATGTGCAGCTCATATTTTCTGTGATGGCAGGATCTACTGCAGCCAAAGCAAGGTACTAGATGATGCCGGTGATTAGTTGCATGATGGACTTGAGATGTGAGCTGGTCAGCTCAGTATTGTGGAGGATTGACCAGATCAGTTAGTAAGGACCCTTCCTGCATCAAAGGAGAGCAGTGGGTTTGCCACATGTCAGCTGACAGGAGTGTTTGGCGCCAAGGTCGCAACGTGTAAACATATATGCATGAGGGAAACATGAGATGAGTTGTGGGCGGGAGGCAGAGTGGACATGATGGACTTCAGTCCAGTGTTATTAGGTTCTCTACACTATGCATTGGGTAGGAAATTGTGAAAACAAAATCCAAATATCGAGGCTGAGTACCCCAGAAGGAAACACACCGAACACGGGTTCCAAAGGAACATACAAAGTACTTTATTATATACTGAATCCAGTTACTAAGAACAGAGCAGAAATCAGATAGCTATTGGCCCTCAGTGCAACACAACGAACTCCAGCGTGGTTCAATGTGTTCAGTGAGAGACGCTGTACATTAGAATGCATTGGTTTTTATACTTTTCGTGAGCACGATGTCCAGCCCCACTTCGGGTTAATATTCCACTAATACATCACAGATCTAGGGTTCATGCCAACTCTCGCACATCCGCATATAACTGGTTTGCTTTTAATACATATATCAACAAGCCTATACGGCAACTGTGTATTCTGGGATTTTCCATGTAGGTCTTCCTAAACATTAATAATGTAGTTAAACAAGTGTTCCACGTTCAGTATTTGGATACATTGTTCTTATGGTATACTTGCGGATTAGTTTCATTGCACAAGTAATCCTTTTACACACAGGTCAGCGAAGGACAAGGTCTCAGTTCACGACCTCAACAAGTTACATATTAGCTACATACAGAGGTCAAGACGGCCATGTTGTATTTTGGAATGACATCGTCCACAATTTTAACTCACAGGGTGACTTTACAAAGCGAACCGAAAATGGCGGATTGATCTAAAATGGCGGCTTACTTTGATTCTAAGGTCAGGACCTTACAACATGGATTCCTTTGCAAGCGACTTGTGAGCAGCTTGGCGTAGGCCAATATACATATATTTATTGCGATAGGAGGCACAATATAATTTCTCATTTGACAAACCCTCCTTTTGGCCTATGCCAAATGCTAAAACTATTTTGGATCTCCTTGCAAATAACTCCATGCATCATCGTCCATGCACCCTGAATCGCTGTCGGAAATATCTATTGCCATTAGGTCATTTGCTAAAATTTCTTTCAACACATATTCTTGGGAAGTTTTATCTGGGGCATACACTTTATGTCCTATCGTACCTATCGCTTGTGCCCAACATCCCCCTAGCATCGAACATATTCTAGGTAGACACTGAATACAGCAACAAAGAAACAACAAGATTCCCAAAATAATCAGCAAGACCGAAAGTCCAAGATCGCAAAAAGTCCCAGAACCAAGCGCTAAGATCCCAATTTCCCTCGGGAACATGCACTTCTGAACTAAGGACTGCAGATTCTATATTGCCTTGAAGCTGGTTGGGGTGGAATCTGGAGCGAAAACACAGCAAGCGGATCCCACTAATTTACACACTCCACCACGTTCAGCCAGAATGACATCTAATGCCATCCGGTTTTGAAGTGCTACTAGTCTTATCGCCTTCTGTTCTAACGTCATATTATAGAGTATATCTGTGGTCTGGTTGATGGTTCTCTCCAGTACTCTGGCTAGTTTTCTGATATCTTCTGAATTCGCTATCTGCCCCTAAAATGGCATAACTGATTTTGCTACATCTCCCAAGATTTGTGCTGGGGTGTCACCATTCTCGTCCTGCCGTGGACGAGCCTTGGAAACTTCTTTTGTACTAGCTATAAACACCCCAGGTAACAGGATCCCTAAATAACAGGTTCCCTGCCAAACCCTGGGCAACCATGGGAATGCTACATTACCGCAGACAAAGTAGACAGGTTCGCCTACAAACAAAGGTCTGTTTTCCCCAGTCAAATTTGCAACGTTGGCACAACTTAGAAAATCTCCCATTGACTGAGTTCCATTCCTCTGTATGCAAAAAGAAACTGAATCAGGGCAATGATTAACAGTGTAAGAAGCAGGCATGGCATCCTTATTGCCTATCAGAGCAATTCTAAAGGAAATCAAAGATTGGAAAGGACGAGACAGTCTGTCAGAAGGCCTAATAGAAGCAATGTTAGGTTTACTCCTGTTTGCGAAAAGCGAGCATCCCATGGGAGTCAAAACATGTTTCTCAAGACTATTCAAATTGGAGCTAATCAAAGTTCCCTGAGATGCTATCATTCCAACGCCCAAAGAACAGTGCTCTAAGAGAAGCATAGCAAGCAGTTGCCAAAGGTAAAGGATTAATATACCAACCTAACCCCTTATCCCCGTGTTGCGGTAAATGTGAGCAGACCCAACAGTTAGACTTATTAAAAATGGCATGCGTAGCATTCATGATAAGTAGTAGAGTATTATTGTGGTACCTTTGTCTATGCTGAGAGTCCAAAGGGGACAGAGTATGCAAATGTACAAAGGGAGTGGGAAAAGTAGGTATACTTTCAGTAGGTAACAAAAATTCTAAAGAATGAGTTTTCTCAAAGTACCCCAACCCTAAGGCAGCGACTATTATAAACTCAAATGTCAATATAAAAACCCAGCAATACATTTTCAGGGCCCATGCGTTTTGGCCATTGTCTGGGTTGGTCACCCCCTTATTTACAAGTCCCATACGAAGGGTAGCGGTGGCAGGCATTGTAGTCTTCAACGGATACCCCAAATGTTCGTTGTTGGCGACATCCCGGCCGCGCGACTTCTTAGTCCTTCCACAACCGTAGCCAACAGAATCCCCTTTCTCAAATTTGGGCACAAATAAGCCCTCGATGATCCTTTTCTCCTTCGAATGCACAGCTGAACTGTGCCGTAAGTCTATTTTCTTGGACGCAGATTGTACCTTGCTTTTCCCAGTACTGAGTGGTCCGGAAACAATGTGTCGTTATTTCCCGTTGGAAGCAACGTATCAGAGACGAGTGAAGATGCCGAATTTGGAACAGCAGTTTCCGGATGCAAAACTTTTGGAGAGTGTGGAGACAAAATGGCAGCTTCCCCAAGCCCCACGGGCTCAGAGAGATTCTCTGACACACTCTCGCCGCTATTTACTGCTTTGGAATCGTTGGTTGCAGCATTAGCGAGGGGTTCTGTTTCTTCTGTAACGTGTGGCACTGGGTGAGGAAGTTTCTTGACATGGGATGCGTGGATCCAGTTCTTTCTTCCAGAGACCTGCACCTCTGTTTGGGCGACCAACAGGACTTTGAACGGGCCACGCCAGCGAGGCGCAAGGCAGGAAGAGCGCTCAAATGCCTTGATGAACACCCAACTCCCAGGCCGTATACTGTGGCCCGGGCCCTCGTATCGCACAGGTAAAGCTTCTCGTACCTGGTGATAAATCAAATACAAGTTTTTAGTCAACTGGCTGCAATAATCTGAAAGTAATACTTTTTCAACATTTCTCAATTAATTGCATTTAGGAAGGTTCCAAATATTGGCAGGTCTCCCCATTACCACCTCAAATGGAGAGAGCCCCGTCTTAGTTTGAGGGATTGTACACATAGATAATAACACAATCGGTAAGACGTCCGGCTATTTTAGTTTGGTGCCGGCACACGTCTTAGCGAGCTTGTTCTTGATGATACCGTTGAGTCTTTCTAGTAGTCTGGCGCTCTGAGCATGTCTGGCCGAATGGAACCGTTTGTCAATTTGTAATGCCGCACATATCTGCAGAATTACAGCAGTGACAAAATGTGGACCATTGTCCGACCAGATAACTCTTGGTAGCCCGAACCGGGGGAAGTATTCCCTTAACATGGTTTTTGCAGTAGCCCTGGCGGTAGCATCCTTAATGGGGAAAGCCTCAATCCATTTACTAAAAGCACAGATGACCACCAGCACATATTTTTTATTGTCACATCGTTCCATTTCAATAAAGTCAAAGTGGATAACTTCAAAGGGGATAGAGGGTGGCCCAAAACTTCCCCTTGGAGTTACTGTCCCCCCTCCCACACTGTGTTGTAGGAAAATCATGCAATCCTGGACGTAGCGCTGGGCAATTTTCGAAATGTTGTTATTTACCCAAACTTTCTCTAACATTTTTGTCATTTTCTGGGCACATACATGCGTAGGACCATGGGCCATGATGACCATCATCCGTATATACGGGTCAGGGAGTAGGCATTTCCCTTCCGCTATATCCACCCAACACCCGTCATCATCAAGTTTCCCCAAGCCTTCAGCCCACCTCTTGGATTCTTCTAACGTGGCATCAGCTTGGATATCCCGTACAGACCCAACACCCTCATCCATTGCATAAGCATTTACAGTCTCCCTCGAAACATACATCTCCGTAAGGGGATCGGTAGCAGTTTGTCTAGCAATCTGATCAGCAAAAGCATTCCCTTTCCCTATGTCATCTGTAATCTTTCGATGTGCTGCACATTTCATAACTGCTAACTGAGTAGGAGCGCAAGTGCTGAGAGTAGTTGTACTATTAGGGAGCCATGTTGGATTTTAGTGCCATGTGAAGTTAGGAACCCTCTCTCTGACCAAAGTCTCCCAAAGTTGTAAACCACCCCATAGGCATACTGACTATCAGTATATATATTTTCTGCAAGCCCTTCGGAAAGTTCACAAGCTCGCGTCAATGCTATAATTTCTGCAGCCTGTGCAGAATTATACGTGATTCTCTTAGTTTCCACAACCGTGCTTATAGTAGTAATTGCATAAGCAGCTGTGGATGTACCATCTGGAAGTTTGAAGCAGGAGCCATCACAAGACAGTTCTCCTTGCGGATTATCCAAAGGAGTGTCTTTCAAATCAATTCTACCCTTTGTCTCTTGTCCGGTCGTATACAGACAGTCATGTGACTCTTCATCGCCGCAAGTAGTATCTTGAGGGAAAGGTAGGAGTTCAGCCAGATTAAGAACACAACACCTCTTAATTTGAATGTGAGGAGCAAACAAGATAAATTCATATCTTGTCAACCGTGCAGAAGTGAGGTGTTGCGTTTGGGTTCAGTTCAGTAGAACATCTACAGAGTGAGGCACCATCAGGGTTAGATCATGGCCTAGAACCATTCCCTCACTCTGCTTTACAGACGCAACAGCAGCGACAGCTCGCAAAGAGTATGCTACAGGATCAAGGGCGGAAGAAAAGTAACCGCATGGCCTATTCTTCCCTCCATGTTCCTGCATTAATACAGCCAAAGCACATCCATCACATTCATGCACAAACAACACAAAGGACTTTTCATAGTTTGGTGTGCCCAAAACTGGTGCAGAGCATAATGCAGTCTTAAGCAAGTCAAACGATTGCTGGTGTTCCGCGTTCCATGGCAATGGCGAAGAAATGCCCTTCTTTGTCAAAGCCAACATCGGTTTGATCACTAGTGAAAAATGTGGGATCCACAACCTACAGTAAGAAGCCATACCTATCAAGGCTCTAACTTCCTTCTGTGTATTTGGGACAGACATGCCAGAAATATGTTTTATTCTTTCAGGTGTCAATCTTCTTCCCTCCTTTGACAGGAGATAGCCTAAATAGGCGACCTCCTGGTAACAATATTGACATTTGTTAAGCACAGCTTTGTGACCATGCTTAGCTAGATTGATAAGCAATAACACAGTGGCCTCCTTACAGGCGCTCTCAGATTCAGCAGCTAAAAGCAAGTCGTCAACATACTGAATCAATGTACAAGTAGAGGGCAATCCAAGGGTATCAAGCTGTTCTTTCAAAGCCCTACTATAGATGCTAGGACTCTCTGTGTACCCTTGAGGTGCACGAGTAAATGTAAACGAGTGTCCCCCTAAGGTGAACACGAACAAGTATCTACTATCCTTATGTATAGGAATACTAAAGAAAGCATTCTTTAGATCCACCACACTAAAGTAAGTAGCTGTAGCTGGAATCATGGTTAAGATTGTCATCACATCAGGCACAATTGGAAATTGTGGAGCGACGACTTTATTAATGGCACGTAAATCAATTATGAAACGGAATGGAATTGCATTATCGCCTTTCTTGTACACGGGTAAAATCGGACTACTACACAAACTTCCTGAAATTTCTTCAATCACCCCACGATGCACAAAATCGGAAACAATGCATTTCAAAGCTTGCTCGCCCTCACCTGAAATCTTATACTGGGGAATGCGGGGCAGCTCAATTCCATGTTTCAAAACTATCTTAACAGGTTCAATCTGTAAAACACCGACATCATTGTCATCTACAGCTCATAAGCTCTCTGGTACATTAATGAATTCTGGCGGCAAAGGTCTAGTCAAGAATTGCGAGACAGAAAATTGCTGGGGTGAAATCATCAAGCACACTCCATCAGAAGAACAATAAATCACTGCATTTAATTCTTTTAAACCCCAGCAAGTTCTCTCCACAATTCGAAGTCAACGGAAATGGACAGTGGTCCGTAATGGGACCCAGAGAAATGGGTACCGGCAAAGAAACCGGACAAACAACTGGTGTTCCAGAAAACCCTACAGAAACATTGGTTTGCCCTGACAGTGGAACGTTTGGAACCCGTGAATGATCAATGGAACACTTCTGTGCTCCAATGTCTATCAAAAACTGATGTTTCCTATTTCCCACCACCATTTCAACGTATGGACCTTTCTTATTGACGGGAATAGGTGTAGGTTCCAAACCCTGCTTCGGGCAATCCTAATGAAACAGAATGTCATCAAAAGGAAGCTCTTCAGATAAATATGCAGCGGAAGGATGATCAAATATGATCCTGGTGTCCACACTCGAAATCTGATTGTCCTGTGAGAAAGGTTGCTGAGGATCCTGTGTAAACTGGCCTCTTCCAGGGCTCCCTACACCCGGTCGACCTCTGGATCGTCGACCCATATTCCCGAATGTGTTATTCGACCTTTGTCGAAGGACGGGGCATTGTGCACGCCAATTACCCTCTTGACGACAACAGGCGCACTGGTTAATGTTCACAGGACCCAAGGGCACATTCACTTGTGGGACATAGGACAAGCTGGACAAAGGGGACAAAAAGATTCCCTCACCGTGGACGAGGAAGGGGTGCTAAATCAGCCCTACCAGGGGCAACCTTACCCTCAGGTGCTTCTGCAGCTGCCTCTAAGCCACTCGGAGGCCTTGACCCACAAGGCCCGGGTGGGAGGCAGAATTTCTCAGTATCTGAACGAATGGCAGGGCATTACTTCAGATCCGTGGGCACTGGAAACAGTAAGCCAAGGTAACTATTTTCCTTTTCAAAAAAGGCCTCAAGATCATCCACCGGGATACAACGCAGTCAAAACTCCAGACCCGCTCCTTGTGCAGGAATTTTGAACCCTGCGAGAGAAAGGTGCAATAGAACATGTACCTGTAGCGGAGAGGAACAAGGCTAGGCATTCCCCTTATTTTCCGAATCCCAAGAAGGATGGAGGATTGTGACCCATCTTGGACTTAAGAAACTTGAACAAGTTCCTCAGGAAGAACAAGTTCAAGATGGATACCCTTTCTCAGATCCTTCAGGCTCTCCAACTCCAGAACTGGTTGGTGTCATTGGACATTCAGGATGCTTACTTTCATGTGCCAATCCATCTTAAGCACAGAAAGTACCTGAGGTTCGCAGTTGACGGTTCTCATTATCAGTTTCGAGTTCTGCCATTCGGGCTATCATCCACCCCAAGGGTTTTCACCAAGTTGATGGCGGTAGTTGCAGCAAGTCTCAGGAGAGGGGAATTCACATCTACCCCTTCTTGGACGATTGGCTGATCAGGGCTCGTTCACCCGAATAAGCACAAGAACATCTCAGTATCACCGCCCACACCCTCCACAGACAGGGTTTCTCCCTCAATTACAAGAAGTCCCATCTGATACCTTCCCAAAGACTGGAGCAATCCTGGATTCTTCCTCTAGGAAACCATTGCCTCCTGAGGTGAGAGCTCAACACATTCTGCAGATGGTAACAAAATTCCAGAATTCCCAGCATCTTCCGGCCTTGAATTTTCTGAGGTTGCACGGTCTTATTTCATCCTGCATTTTCTTGGTGCCAGAGGTCTGCTTGAGAATGAGATCCCTCCAATGGGCTCTCTGGACTCAATGGTCCTAATTCTCAGGCAATATGTCAGACCATCTACAAGTTCTGCGCAGAGTTTCTCAGGATCTTCTGCAGTGGGACAAGGGAGAACCTTTTTGGCTGCCATGGCCGGAGATAATGGTAGTGACCAACGCCTTACTCACGGGGTGGGGAGCCCACACCAACAAACTGACAATCAGCAGCCATTGGTCTCCATTGGAGTTCAAACTACACATCAACCTTTTGGAGCTGAGGGCAATCAGACTAGCGCTGAAGGCGTTTCTGCCCTCTGTACGGGGAAAGAATGTCCTGATAGTGACGGACATGTACTACCTCAACAAGAGAGGAGGTGTAGGGTCACTACCACTGTGCAGAGAGGCAATGCAACTCTGGTTCTGGGCAATAAAAGAAGGAAGTTCACCTAACCGGAGGGCAGAACACAGCGGTGGACGCGCTGAGAATGCAGAGCACAGTCTCCCACGAGTGGGAACTAGCTCAGCAAATCCTTCGAGAGATCTTGACCCTTTGGGGAACCCCTCAAGTGGGTCTGTTCATGACCAGTGTCAACCGGAAGTGCGAACAGTACTGCTCCAGGGAATTTCCTCCAAGAGGAGCTCTTGGAGACACGTTCATAGTGGACTGGACGTTTCCACTCCTGTATGCGTTTCCTCCAGTCCCCGTCATTCCTCATGTGATCAGGAGGTTGAGACAGTGTGGTAAACACATGATCCTAATTGCCCCAGATTGGGACTCGCCCTCACCTGAAATCTTATACTGGGGAATGCGGGGCAGCTCAATTCCATGTTTCAAAACTATCTTAACAGGTTCAATCTGTAAAACACCGACATCATTGTCATCTACAGCTCATAAGCTCTCTGGTACATTAATGAATTCTGGCGGCAAAGGTCTAGTCAAGAATTGCGAGACAGAAAATTGCTGGGGTGAAATCATCAAGCACACTCCATCAGAAGAACAATAAATCACTGCATTTAATTCTTTTAAACCCCAGCAAGTTCTCTCCACAATTCGAAGTCAACGGAAATGGACAGTGGTCCGTAATGGGACCCAGAGAAATGGGTACCGGCAAAGAAACCGGACAAACAACTGGTGTTCCAGAAAACCCTACAGAAACATTGGTTTGCCCTGACAGTGGAACGTTTGGAACCCGTGAATGATCAATGGAACACTTGTGTGCTCCAATGTCTATCAAAAACTGATGTTTCCTATTTCCCACCACCATTTCAACGTATGGACCTTTCTTATTGACGGGAATAGGTGTAGGTTCCAAACCCTGCTTCGGGCAATCCTAATGAAACAGAATGTCATCAAAAGGAAGCTCTTCAGATAAATATGCAGCGGAAGGATGATCAAATATGATCCTGGTGTCCACACTCGAAATCTGATTGTCCTGTGAGAAAGGTTGCTGAGGATCCTGTGTAAACTGGCCTCTTCCAGGGCTCCCTACACCCGGTCGACCTCTGGATCGTCGACCCATATTCCCGAATGTGTTATTCGACCTTTGTCGAAGGACGGGGCATTGTGCACGCCAATTACCCTCTTGACGACAACAGGCGCACTGGTTAATGTTCACAGGACCCAAGGGCACATTCACTTGTGGGACATACTGACCTCTAATCTGAGAACTACCCCCTCTAGGGCCTCTAACAATTTGCTGCAATAGCACTTTAGTTTTCAAATTACCTTTTCGTTTTTCAACTCTATCTCTTTCATTATTGACACAGTTCTCGTAGTACTGAGCCATGTGCAGTACTTCTGATTGCGATTTCGCCTGCCAAGCGCTCTCAGAAGACATAATTTGTGACTGGGTGTCAGGTAGTAATCCACGCACAAATTTGTCCACAAATAACCTTTTTCCAGACTCTGTGCCTAGGTCTTGTCCACTGAAATCCGAGGATACCTGTTCGAACCGATTAAAGAACTCAGTAGCACCCTCAGACTTTCCTTGGACACAGGCCGTAAGTTTGTCCCAAATAATTCTTTTCTCTGGAATTAATTTTGCAATAATTCTATCAGGCAAAGTCAATATCACCTGAGGTGGTCTTTCACCAGCTGGCCTTTCTCCATCGAGTCTAGCTATATTCACCCATGTATCTCCCAACCCTGGTACGGCGTCTATAGTTCTAACTAGTTTCCACAAATCTACTGGCAAGAGTACAGGGAATAACAAATCAATATCACCTAAGGTGAACACTGAGGATTGCAAGACGGACTCTATTTCTTTATAGAATCCTGTCAGATTTTTCCTAATATCAGGAATAGATTGTCTAATAGTATTCACTTCCTGTCTTGAGAACTGGACGTGAACGAACTGTGATACATAATGTGCAGGAATGTTCACAGCAACTATAGCCTGTGCAGCATCGGCCGCAACCTCAACCTTCGGGACAAATGTCGGAGGAACCTCTCTCATAGGTAACTGGGAAGTAGGTGGCTCCGAACGCTTACTAAGTAACAGAGCTAAGTCGAGCGCTAAAGCAGTCGAAGAAGTGTCAAGTGAAAAAGCTCTCTTGTATATACTCAATAACTCTGTGGGACAACTAATCTTTCTTTTTACACAATCATCCTGTAGGTACTCTATCAATACCTGTATCACTTTCCTCTGCATTTCTGGTGTATATTGACGATATGTGTCATATACTTCAACTGGAGTTATCGACATATCTGAACTCTATCTAAGTGCGTCCTTCGTACAAATTCGTACTTCCTCAGATATCGATTTACGACAAGGAAGGAACCGTTTCTGTACATACATACTTTCCCCCTCGTCATCCTCATTCTGCAACTCTTATAACTCCTTTCTATACCCAAATAACCTCTCGACATGCTCATTTACTTTCTCCACAGTGTCTCTAGAAAACGCTAAAGTATTTAGATCCCTTAACCCTTGCGGGAGATCTGTATTATTTAATTTTCCCCACATTACACATAAATGTATCCCTAAACCTTCTATAAAAACATTTTTCTCAGGAAAATTATCCATATTACAAAGTGTGGCAAAAACATTAGCTTGATCGTCCCTCTCCATACAATGCTTAGCCCATGCAATCAAATCACGTTTCTTCTCTGGTAGTACAGTATTGCGAGTGACAATCTTCGACCCTGCACCTCGATCGACTACAAGCGGCTCAGGACCACTTGGAAGAGAGGGAGCAGGCAAATTCAAAGGAGGTAGTGTAACTGGTGCGATAAGAAGAGGTGGAGGAGCCGGAGGAAGAGGAACATTAGGAGGAGCAGGAACAACGGGAACAACAGCAGGGAGAGCAGGAATAACAGGAGGAAGAGGCAAAGCAGCAGGAAGAGGAACATACGGAGGTAGCGCAGAGGCACCGGACCTTCGTTCATTTAACAATTTCTCTATGACTTCATCGGAAACATGGAGGTCTTTGGAAGGATAGATTTTCTGAATTCCAAGTGAGAAAGCCCTATCCATATTCCTAGTCGATTCAGAATGTTTATCTTGGTCATACAATAATGCCTTTTAGGCGTTCATCTTATGACGGCGCACATGTTTTTCTCTACTTTTAAGTTGCTGCATTGCTTCTTTTTTCCAATTCTGCAAAACATCAAATGCTGCAGGTCTAGCCTTTTTCTTTAATACAATTGACTCTAAATACTCAATACGAGGGATTTCAAAACTGCCATTGATTTGCCACTGAAGTTTGGAGGCATGTCTGGTTTGTCTGTGCCAAATGTCATTAAATACTATACTTCCAATGCCATGCTTACAGTACATAGTACATGCCGGCGACCCCTCCTGTGGTGCGGGATGGCTAAATTCCAAAGATTGTCTATCGTTGCGGAACAACACTCTGAAGCAGGTAGACAATTTATCAGGCATATCAAATTATTGGTGTTACCTGGTCAATAATTGTGTCTGCAGATACAATGCGCCAAATTCAAACCTAAGGAGGTCCGATCGGATTTCAAAGAATCTTACCTAACTAATCTTACCTCGTGTATGGTGATTTCGGCAAATCTGCCCGCCTCGATAAGTGGACCCTCATCAAGATGCCGTCTCTGACCACAAGCTAATCGTCCAGGAATCGGGTCATGCAGCACTGCTGAGGTGTCGCGTCACGTTCAGTGGGGCCCCCTTCTGTCACACTGTCCGAGCCCGGTCCGATAGCCTGAGTCAACCTTCAACAAGCCGGCATCAATCTTGAGGGTCCCTATTCGGGCGCCAACTGTGAAAAAAAAAAAAAAATATCGAGGCTGAGTACCCCAGAAGGAAAACACACCGAACACGGGTTACAAAGGAACATACAAAGTACTTTATTTTATACTGAATCCAGTTACTAAGAACAGAGCAAAAATCAGATAGCTATCGGCCCTCAGTGCAACACAACGAACTCCAGCTTGGTTCAATGTGTTCATTGAGAGATGCTGTACATTAGAATGCATTTTTTTATACTTTTTGTGAGTACGATGTCCAGCCACACTTCGGGTTAATATTCCACTAATACATCACCGATCTAGGGTTCACGCCAAGTCTCGCACATCCACATATAACTGGTTTGCTTTTAATACATATATCAACAAGCCTATACAGCAACTGTGTATTCTGGGATTTTCCATGTAGGTCTTCCTAAACATTAATACAATGTAGTTAAACAAGTGTTCTACGCTCAGTATTTGGATACATTGTTCTTATCGTATGCTCGCGGATTAGTTTCAATGCACAAGTAATCCTTTTACACACAGGTCAACGAAGGACAACGTCTCAGTTCACAACCTCAACAGGTTAGCTACATACAGAGGTCAAGACGGCCATGTTGTATTTTGGAATGACGTCGTCCACCATTTTAACTCAAAGAGTGACTTTACAAAGCGAACCTAAAATGGCGGATTGATCTAAAATGGCGGCTTACATTGATTCTAAGGTCAGGACCTTGCAACATGGATTCCTTCACAAGCGACTTGTGAGCAGCTTGGCGTAGGCCAATATACATATATTTATTGCGATAGGAAGCACGATATAATTTCTCATTTGACAAAATGTGTGGTTAAATACGTATATTGCAAGAGGCAAGAAAGCGCTAGGAGGAGAAGATCAACTGGACTGTGGAAAGGTACACCTAGCTGGGAACCAGAGTGCACCCCTCACCCCCTTTTATGTTTTTGGGAGTCCCGGGCTCCAGAGGTGGCGGCACCGGGGTGACACATGCCCCTACTAAGGAGAGCCACACTGTTGGTTTTTCCCCTCTCCCCCTAACTGGGGTTTTACACTTTGTAATTGGAGGGTGAGTTGGTTCCTGGCTACTTGAATGGCTACAGCAACCACAATTCCCTGAGGCCATCACTGGTAGTAACCATCAACACCTGAACAAACACCTGAACAGACTGCCTCCCTGATGATTGCAAGAGGCAAGAAAGCGCTAGGAAGAGAAGATCAGCTGGACTGTGGAAAGGTACATCTAGCTGGGAACCAGAGTGCTCCCCTCACCCCCTTTTCTGTCAAATGTTTTTGGGAGTCCCGGGCTCCAGAGGTGGTGGCGCCGGGGTGACACATGCCCCTACTAAGGAGAGCCACCTTGTTGGTCTTCCCCCCTCCCCCCAACTGGGTTTTGTCACTTTGTAATTGGAGGGTGAGTTGGTTCCTGGCTACTTGAATGACTACAGCAACCAGAATTTCCTGAGGCCATTACTGGTAGTAACCATCAACACCTGAACAAACACCTGAACAGACTGCCTCCCTGATGATTGCAAGAGGCAAGAAAGCGCTAGGAGGAGAAGATCAACTGGACTGTGGAAAGGTACACCTAGCTGGGAACCAGAGTGCGCCCCTCACCCCCTTTTCTGTTAAATACATATATATATATATATTATTTATTAACGTGAGCAAGCGGTTTGTTACCGCGAAACGCGTCATTTTTGTGCTATTTTTCCTGTCTTAGACATTTTAACCATTAAAGCATACTTTTGGCTGACAATCTAAGGTTCCCTGCCTCAGTGTTTTTGTTCAGATTACTGAATGCAAACGGCTTCCTGGAGTGCCCTCCACCTTCCCTGCACACTTGTAAATGGTCTCTCAAAATATATATATATATATACCTGTATTGTGCATTTGGTTATCGTACAACCCTTAAGCACATTTATCATCAATACATTACATACATGATCGTAAATATCATTCTTGTAAAATGTACTAAAATATTCAAACCCATCTTAATACTCTTATTAATTACATTAAAGAAAGAACATGATACAAATAATCCAGTTTTAAAATACAAATAATACATTTTCACAAGTCAATTTCACAGATTGCATTCTCACTAATCAACATCAAATCAACATAGGCCTATCAAATACATTCAATAACGTTTTAAAATGTTAACTCCTCATTCCAGATGTAATAAAGCAGCCGCAGTGATATATATTACCAACTAGATGGTGGGGTAGGGAAGTGCATTTGGCTTTTGAGCTAGTGGTAGAGCCCTGTATATGCTGGTGGTGTTGTGTAGAGAAGCAAATATCTCAAATGAAGAAAATGTAGAGTATAAGGCCCCAAACGGGGTATGCCAGAAAGGGCAAAGTTCTAGGTGTGTAGGGCCAGAGAGGATTCTTAAGGTTCAGCGCATAATGGCCTTTCCAGGTTTAATATCTAGAGAATGCAGCGTGTGATACAGAGTGGGACACAGAATGACCATTATGCACCAGTCCATGAGCAGAATCCATGGATGCATCGTGTGATACAGAGTGAGGGATAGCATGATCAATATGCAACAGTCCCTGAGCAGATAATGCAGCCTGTGATACAGAGTGGGACATAGCATGACCACTATTCAACAGTCCATGAGCAGAGAATGCAGTTTTTGATGCAGAGTGGGACATAGCATGATGACTACGCAACAGTCCATGAGCAGAGAATGCAGCGTATGATAAAGAGCGGGACATAGCATGACCACTACACAATAGTCCATGAGCAGAGAATGCAGCGTATGATACAGAGTGGGACATAGCATGACCACTATGCAACAGTCCATGAGCAGAATCCATGGATGCATCGTGTGCTACAGAGTGGGGCATAGCATGACCACTATGCAACAGTCCATGAGCAGAGAATGCAGCGTATGATAAAGAGTGGGACATAGCATGACCACTATGCAACAGTCCATGAGCAGAGAATGCAGCATGTGATACAGAGTGGGACACAGCATGATCACTATGCAAAAGTCCTTGAGCAGAGAATGCAGCCTGTGATACAGAGTGGGACATAGCATGACCACTACGCAACAGTCCATGAGCAGAGAATGCAGCATGTGATACAGAGTGGGACACAGCATGATCACTATGCAACAGTCCATGAGCAGAGAATGCAGCGTGTGATACAGAGTGGGACACAGCATGACCACTATGCAACAGTCCATGAGCAGAGAATGCAGCGTGTGATACAAAGTGGGACACAGCATGATCACTATGCAACAGTCCATGAGCAGAGAATGCAGCGTGTGATACAGAGTGGGACACAGCATGACCACTATTCAACAGTCAATGAGCAGAGAATGCAGAGTGTGATGCAGAGTGGGACATAGCATGATCACTACGCAACAATCCATGAGCAGAGAATGCAGCTTGTGATACAAAGTGAGACATATCATGACCACTATTCAACAGTCCATGAGCAGAGAATGCAGCGTGTGATACAGAGTGGGACATAGCATGACCACAATTCAACAGTCCATGAGCAGAGAATGAAGCATGTGATGCAGAGTGGGACATAGCATGATCACTACGCAACAGTCCATGAGCAGAGAATGCAGCGTGTGATACAAAGTGGGACATAGCATGACCACTACGCAACAGTCCATGAGCAGAGAATGCAGCATGTGATACAGAGTGGGACACAGCATGATCACTATGCAACAGTCCATGAGCAGAGAATGCAGCGTGTGATACAGAGTGGGACACAGCATGACCACTATGCAACAGTCCATGAGCAGAGAATGCAGCGTGTGATACAAAGTGGGACACAGCATGACCACTATGCAACAGTCCATGAGCAGAATCCATGGATGCATCGTGTGATACAGAGTGGGGCATAGCATGACCACTATGCAACAGTCCATGAGCAGAGAATGCAGCGTATGATAAAGAGTGGGACATAGCATGACCACTATGCAACAGTCCATGAGCAGAGAATGCAGCATGTGATACAGAGTGGGACACAGCATGATCACTATGCAAAAGTCCTTGAGCAGAGAATGCAGCCTGTGATACAGAGTGGGACATAGCATGACCACTACGCAACAGTCCATGAGCAGAGAATGCAGCATGTGATACAGAGTGGGACACAGCATGATCACTATGCAACAGTCCATGAGCAGAGAATGCAGCGTGTGATACAGAGTGGGACACAGCATGACCACTATGCAACAGTCCACGAGCAGAGAATGCAGCGTGTGATACAAAGTGGGACACAACATGATCACTATGCAACAGTCCATGAGCAGAGAATGCAGCGTGTGATACAGAGTGGGACACAGCATGACCACTATTCAACAGTCAATGAGCAGAGAATGCAGAGTGTGATGCAGAGTGGGACATAGCATGATCACTACGCAACAATCCATGAGCAGAGAATGCAGCTTGTGATACAAAGTGAGACATATCATGACAACTATTCAACAGTCCATGAGCAGAGAATGCAGCGTGTGATACAGAGTGGGACATAGCATGACCACAATTCAACAGTCCATGAGAAGAGAATGAAGCATGTGATGCAGAGTGGGACATAGCATGATCACTACGCAACAGTCCATGAGCAGAGAATGCAGCGTGTGATACAAAGTGGGACATAGCATGACCACTACGCAACAGTCCATGAGCAGAGAATGCAGCATGTGATACAGAGTGGGACACAGCATGATCACTATGCAACAGTCCATGAGCAGAGAATGCAGCGTGTGATACAGAGTGGGACACAGCATGACCACTATGCAACAGTCCATGAGCAGAGAATGCAGCGTGTGATACAAAGTGGGACACAGCATGATCACTATGCAACAGTCCATGAGCAGAGAATGCAGCGTGTGATACAGAGTGGGACACAGCATGACCACTATGCAACAGTCCATGAGCAGAGAATGCAGCATGTGATGCAGAGTGGGACATAGCATGATCACTACGCAACAGTCCATGAGCAGAGAATGCAGCGTGTGATACAAAGTGGGACATAGCATGACCACTACGCAACAGTCCATGAGCAGAGAATGCAGCGTGTGATACAAAGTGGGAGATAGCATGGCCACTACGCAACAGTCCATGAGCAGAGAATGCAGCATGTGATACAGAGTGGGACACAGCATGATCACTATGCAACAGTCCTTGAGCAGAGAATGCAGCCTGTGATACAGAGTGGGACACAGCATGACCACTATTCAACAGTCAATGAGCAGAGAATGCAGCGTGTGATGCAGAGTGGAACATAGCATGATCACTACGCAACAATCCATGAGCAGAGAATGCAGCTTGTGATAAAAAGTGAGACATATCATGACCACTATTCAACAGTCCATGAGCGGAGAATTCAGCGTGTGATACAGAGTGGGACATAGCATGACCACAATTCAACAGTCCATGAGCAGAGAATGAAGCATGTGATGCAGAGTGGGACATAGCATGATCACTACGCAACAGTCCATGAGCAGAGAATGCAGCGTGTGATACAAAGTGGGACATAGCATGACCACTATGCAACAGTCCATGAGCAGAGAATGCAGCATATGATACAGAGTGAGACACAGCATGATCGCTATGCAACAGTCCATGAGCAGAGAATGCAGCGTGTGATACAGAGTGGGACATAGCATGACCACTATGCAACAGTCCATGAGCAGAGAATGCAACGTGTGGGACATAACATGACCACTATGCAACAGTCCATGAGCAGAGAATGCAGCATATGATACAGAGTGGGACACAGCATGACCACTATGCAACAGTCCATGAGCAGAGAATGCAACGTGTGATACAAAGTGGGACATAGCATGACCACTATGCAACAGTCCATGAGCAGAGAATGCAGCATATGATACAGAGTGGGACACAGCATGATCACTATGCAACAGTCCATGAGCAGAGAATGCAGCGTGTGATACAGAGTGGGACATAGAATGACCACTATGCAACAGTCCATGAGCAGAGAATGCAGCATGTGATACAGGGTGGGCCACAGCATGATCACGATGCAACGGTCCATGAGCAGAGAATGCAGCGTATGATACAGAGTGGGACATAGCATGACCACTATGCAACAGTCCATGAGCAGAGAATGCAGCATGTGATACAGAGTGGGACACAGCATGATCACTACGCAACAGTCCATGAGCAGAGAATGCACCGTATGATACAGAGTGGGACATAGCATGACCACTATGCAACAGTCCATGAGCAGAGAATGCAGCATGTGATACAGAGTGGGACACAGCATGATCACTATGCAACAGTCCATGAGCAGAGAATGCAACGTGTGGGACATAGCATGACCACTATTCAACAGTCCATGAGCAGAGAATGCAGCGTGTGATGCAGAGTGGGACATAGCATGATCACTACGCAACAGTCCATGAGCAGAGAATGCAGTGTGTGATACAAAGTGGGACATAGCATGACCACTATGCAACAGTCCATGAGCAGAGAATGCAGCGTGTGATAAGAGTGGGACATACCATGACCACTATTCAACAGTCCATGAGCAGAAAATACAGCATGTGATGCAGAGTGGGACACAGCATGATCACTACGCAACAGTCCATGAGCAGAGAATGCAGCGTATGACACAGAGTGGGACATAGCATGACCACTATGCAACAGTCCATGAGCAGAGAATGCAGCGTATGAAACAGAGTGGGACATAGCATGACCACTATGCTACCGTCCATGAGCAGAGAGTGCAGCGTGTGATACAGAGTGGGACACAACATGATCACTATGCAACAGTCCTTGAGCAGAGAATGCAGCCTGTGATACAGAGTGGGACATAGCATGATCACTACGCAACAGTCCATGAGCAGAGAATGCAGCGTGTGATACAAAGTGGGACATAGCATGACCACTATGCAACAGTCCATGAGCAGAGAATGCAGCATGTGATACAGAGTGGGCCACAGAATGATCACTACGCAATGGTCCATGAGCAGAGAATGCAGCGTATGATAGAGAGTGGGACATAGCATGACCACTATGCAACAGTCCATGAGCAGAGAATGCAGCATGTGATACAGAGTGGGACACAGCATGATCACTATGCAACAGTCCATGAGCAGAGAATGCAGCGTATGATACAGAGTGGGACATAGCATGACCACTATGCAACAGTCCATGAGCAGAGAATGCAGCATGTGATACAGAGTGGGACACAGCATGATCACTATGCAACAGTCCATGAGCAGAGAATGCAACGTGTGGGACATAGCATGACCACTATTCAACAGTCCATGAGCAGAGAATGCAGCGTGTTATACAAAGTGGGACATAGCATGACCACTATGCAACAGTCCATGAGCAGAGAATGCAGTGTGTGATACAGAGTGGGACATACCATGACCACTATTCAACAGTCCATGAGCAGAAAATACAGCGTGTGATGCAGAGTGGGACACAGCATGATCACTAGGCAACAGTCCATGAGCAGAGAATGCAGCGTATGATACAGAGTGGGACATAGCATGAGCACTATGCAACAGTCCATGAGCAGAGAATGCAGCGTATGAAACAGAGTGGGACATAGCATGACCACTATGCTACAGTCCATGAGCAGAGAGTGCAGCGTGTGATACAGAGTGGGACACAACATGATCACTATGCAACAGTCCTTGAGAAGAGAATGCAGCCTGTGATACAGAGTGGGACATAGCATGATCACTATGCAACAGTCCATGAGCAGAGAATGTAGCCTGTGAGACAGATTGGGACACAGCATGACCACTATTCAACAGTCCATGAGCAGAGAATGCAGCGTGTGATGCAGAGTGGGACATAGCATTATCACTACGCAACAGTCCATGAGCAGAGAATGCAGCGTGTGATACAAAGTGGGACATAGCATGACCACTATTCAACAGTCCATGAGCAGAGAATGCAGTCTGTGATGCAGAGTGGGACATAGCATGATCATTACACAACAGTCCATGAGCAGAGAATGCAGCGTGTGATACAAAGTGGGACATAGCATGACCACATGCAACAGTCCATGAGCAAAGAATGCAGCATGCAATACAAAGTGGGACATAGCATGTCCACTACGCAACAGTCCATGAGCAGAGAATGCAGCGTGTGATGCAGAGTGGGACACAGCATGATCACTACGCAACAGTCCATGAGCAGAGAATGAAGCGTATGATAGAGAGTGGGACATAGCATGATCACTATGTAACAGTCCATGAGCAGAGAATGCAGCGCATGATACAGAGTGGGTCATAGCATGATCACTATGCAACAGTCCATGAGCAGAGAATGCAGCGTATGATACAGAGAGGGACACAGCATGACTACTATGCAACAGTCCATGAGCGGAGAATGCAGTGTGTGATACAGAGTGGGACACAGCATGATCACTATGCAACAGTCCATGAACAGAGAATGCAGCCTATGATACAGAGTGGGACATAGCATGACCACTATGCAACAGTCCATGAGCAGAGAATGCAGCGTGTGATGCAGATTTGGACATAGCATGACCACTATGCAACAACAGTCCATGAGCAGAATCCATGTATGCATCATGTGATACAGAGTGGGACATACCATGATCACTATGCAACAGTCCATGAGCAGAGAATGCAGCGTGTGATACAAAGTGGGACATAGCATAACCACTATTCAACAGTCCATGAGCAGAGAATGCAGCGTGTGATACAGAGTGGGACATAGCATGATCACTATGCAACAGTCCATGAGCAGAGAATGCAACGTGTGGGACACAGCATGATCACTATTCAACAGTCCATGAGCAGAGAATGCAGCGTGTGATGCAGAGTGGGACATACCGTGATCACTATGCAACAGTCCATGAGCAGAATCCATGGGTGCATCTGTTTTAGACACATGGAACACAGAACAATTTTATCACAGTCATTTTGCTTCACTTTCTGTCCTCAGGCTTGAAGCAGAGATATCGACATAATCCATAGCTTTGGTTTGTGTGGGTGTGCCACAAAACAAGGTAGGATACTGGATTCATGGTGAGATCTGGACTCTAGGTGAACGCACAGGCACAGAAAGGGTTACATTTGTGGACTTCTATTCATTTTTTTTGTACAGAGGTTCAGCATTTGTCTTTGCGTGCCCAGATGCCCTGGGGCTGAGGGCACATGCCAACTGTCGCGCTGTAGCATCGCATTTGTAGTCAGGCGCAGTTATCTTTCAGATAATGACACTTATTTACATGTGAATCATCGCAGCAGGGCTCTGTTTAGACATCCCTGGGAGGCAGGCTGCTTCTTGCACATCGCCAGCCTTTTAAATAAAAGATGGCTTCCGCTGTTGTCACTTTCGCGAGTGGCGACTGGATAGAATGCGCAGATCACTTTCAAGGCGTTGAATTGAGTCAAGGACACAGTGAACTTGCGGGATGTGGAGCAGCTCAGCCACTTCTTGCGGAAGCGAGAGTGGCAAGCAGCATTTATCAGCCTGTTATCAGGATGGGAAATTAGAGAGGCCTATTCATGAGCTTGTCTCCTTTGACATGGCTAGACGTCTCTCTTCTACCGTGCTCGTCCAGTTACATTGCTGGGAGCGTAGAGCAGAGGATGAGTGGTTCCATTACAGCTTGAGTCAGACGGTGCCTTACAGCTGGTGGTGAAACTGGGCAAACTCTTTAAAGATCAATAGATGATTGTACTCATTGTTTATCATATCACATACATTATACGCAACTTACCCCTAGTGCAATGTCCCTCAGCTTCTCTAACAACCTCGCCTTCAAAGCCCACAACGCCAAGAAGACAGCATGATACCAGGTCTCACTCCTGCGCTGAATCAAACCCTTCACTCCCACCTTTGACTTCAGATCTGTGGCCCAGACCATGCTGCTCTCTCGCCTGGATTTTGGCAACAGTCCCCTGGCAGGCGTCCCAACCACTTCTCTGACCCTCCTCTGAGTGGTGTGTACTTTGCTCCGCCCCTGGCACAACTGGTATTGCTTCTGCGCTGTTTTGACCTGTAAAAGCGCCACCTCCATTCCGTAATACTTTCTTTACTACATCTGGCCCTCGCTGTCCTTCATCAGCCAGATGTGTTCATTGTTGCCAGATGCTGATTGCTGTGCCTCTGAACATGATGCCATTGCAGGCGACTGATCATTCTTTGCAGGAGTGCATCAGTTCTTTGCAGGTCAGTCACGTATGGAGGGTGCTGTTGTGAATCCATTACTTGTCTCAATTAGTACATGTCAAATATATTTTGTACCTTTTCTAAAATTTATTAGGGTATTTAATGGAGAGCTGACCTTGCTTCGGGACGCAACAGAGCGCTTCACAAGTCATAGAGGAAAGTACACAATGACGGATGCAGAGACACAAGGCAGCCGGTGTGACGCAATTACTACTGCTGTGTAGGAATACAGGGATGGGTAGTGGCTGATCCACCTACTCGGACTCACACTACTACAATCCACCAGTTGCCTCAATCAATGGGTGAAACAGGCACAGTCAAGAGATGTATCTATTGGCCTTTTGTGGTAGCATGGGCCGAGGGCAGGCTATATTCTTGAGAGGTGTGCGATTGTAATAACCGTAGCAGCTGTGAGGAATCTGAGGGCATCCTCACTTCTTTCACCAACATGTACTCCTCAGAGGTGGCCAGGGAAAAGCTGTTGGTATTGGATCCTGACACTGGGGGTGGATATGCAAGGGAGGATCACCAGAATGGAGGAGACTTCGGGAGTGGGGATTAGGCACCCTTTGGTGAGACACAGTATCCCCCATTTCCCTTTTATGAGTCCAATATCTCCCAGGCGTTTGTAGGCTATTACCAGATTCTTCTCTCTTTTCCAGTAAATCATATCCCAGTAAATACCAGTCAACTACTGGGATGAGGAAGAGACAAACTAGAGCCATACATCCGTTCTTTTTTGACTCTCACACACACAGACACCAGTTATGTACTGGGTTAAGGAGGAGCCAAGCAAGAGCAATAGCAATGCAGAACTTCCAAGTCACCAATGAGCAGTGTTGTCCTTTTTGGACCAATCAACCGGCTGGGAAATTTCAAAGCAGCAAGACCAGTGAAAATAGAGTCAGCTGCTATAGCCCCAGGTCTTTTGGTTTGCAGCCTCTAAAAGACGCTTAGGGGCTACAACCAAAAGGCTAGCTAGCTGTAAGTCCCTATATTGCGTAGCCCCAGTTGTTTCAAGACCTAGCAACACCCCTGATTGGTGGAATATGGAGAAGGTGCTGGCTTGACCAGGTTAAGGTGCAGAGAGAGGCTTGAGCTAAGAGAGACGCGTCGGAGGTGGGAGCAAAGCCACGGAGAGCCACTGTGGAGAAGGAGCGAGACACTGCATGAGAGAGACAGAGCTTGTGGCAACCGTAAGCCTTGCTTGAACGCCGTAAGCACCAACCGGTGAGTCAGCCTAGGAAGGGGGACACCGGGATGGCAGGCAAGCATGTAAGACTTTTAAGAAAGTTAGTGAATACCGATTTAAATGAAAGCAAGCATTTTGAATACCAAACTGAAAGCAAGCATTTTGAATGCTGAACTGAATGAAAGCAAGTACGGTTGAATACCGTTATTTTAAGTTGTGCTTTTTTTTGTATTAGTTTATTGCAAACCTTTAACAAATTTTCAAACATTCACTTAATACATACATCTCACAAGCCAGTCACAACCATTTGTTATCCGTGTTCCTATCCCCAAGTGACTGGCTCCTCTTTCCTTGAATTATATCACGTCAAATTATCAGTAAAAACTTCATTTAAAAACGTCACCACGGCAAAAATTAGCGATTGACTTTCACCCATTAGGATCTTCAGCCACCATTCGTCCACTGTTAGTGTGTGAGCCATTCCAATAATGGATCCCAACTAGAAGGTACGAAGGACTGTTAGTCCCAAACAAGAGGTTATCAAATGTTTCAACGTTTTAGATTCCCCTGATATTAGGCAGCACCTGTATATAACTTTGCTCCTAGCCATTTTGTTTCCATGCCACCATCACCTCATTAGTGGAATACAGATTTAAACAAATTTGCATAAAATTCCCTCCTATTACTAGGCACAGGAACTTACCCAAATATTTGGGGACCACTTTTAATGCTTTACACTCCACTGCGTAGTCCTTCATAAGAAATAGCTGATTTCTTTTCTTCTGAGTTACCATCCAATCCTGTTGTTGGAGTTTCTTTTTCACTATCGTAGGATTGGCTATCAGGAGTGCCGTAGAAGAGTTTAATTCTGTGGAAGAGATTGCACATTTCTCCTTCCAAGAGCTGAAAGGGCCTGTGGTTATCGCCAAGGCATTATGCCCCAAGAAAGTCAACTGGGGAGCAGTATGCGCCATTATGGTTTTCCGAAACAGGGTAAAGCACTTCTAAAGCGATACAGAATAGAGGGGCAGGAGACCCAATTCAAAATGAATACAGGCCATTGGGACGCTTCTCGGAAGCCGAAGAACACACTTCCAAAAAGCGCCATCAAGGATTTCCCATAGTTGCCATGCTAAATCGAGCCCCAACCTCACCCCATAAGAGAGAATAGGGATAACTTTTTGATGATAAAAGATAATCAGGAGAATCATAGAAGATTTTCCAAACCATT